>NC_050178.1:24385902-24665902 GCF_008315115.2 Sander lucioperca | reverse complement strand
ACACACACACACACACACACACACTCGAACGCACCCACACTCATACACACACTCACGCACGCTCACACACACACACACACACACACACACACACACACACACACACACACACACACACACACACACACAGACACACACAATAGAAAAACCCCGTCGGAGTAACGTTACGTCACATACACACGACGGCCACGTGACCACCCGTCTTAAAGGGGAAGGGCCGGCCGCTAACAATCATGTAAAAGGGGAACTCATCTGAGGATTATGTCTGTATTTGATATGATGGAAAATTGAGATACAGGAGAGAAGGCTGGATTGGGTTAGGATTTGACACTAAAGGCCCTATTTTAACGCTGTAAGCGCACGGCGTGAAGCGCCTGGCGCAGGTCCGAATCCACTTTTGCTAATTTGACGGCGGAAAAAAGGGTCCGTGCGCCGGGCGCATGATTCAAAAGGGTTGTACTTAGTGTCTTCATTAATCAGAGGTGTGTTTTGGGCGTAACATGCAATAAACCAATCAGAGCTCATCTCCCATTCCCTTTAAAATCCAGGCGCGTTTGGACCTTGGAGCATTGCTATTATAATGGAGGATTTGCACCGTAATATTTTTATTTGTAATCTTTTGCATGTTTGTATGCTGCTGCGCTTTCCTGTGTGTGTGTGTGTAACAAGCATAGTGTGCGCGCGCTGTGCACGAGCCTAGGAGCATTTTACTAATGCTCTGTTAAAATAACAATGAAATGCTGACTAGTCTAATTAACTTTAGACCAGGTTTTTGTTGGTCAATGGTGCGATCACTTCCCGCTGCCTCAAGATAGTAATACGCCCAGCATGCACCTGAACACACCTCCCTGTAAGACCAGCACGCCCAGCATGCACCTGAACACACCTCCCTGTAAGACCAGCACGCCCATGGGCCCACAGATGGGCGCAGGTGCATTTGCTGTTTAAACGACGCGGGCGCTGGACGGTCTTAAAATAGCAAAGACACTTGGCGTCGGGCTTTGTGCTGCGCTGCGCAGGGTGCAAGATAGGGCCCAGAGCACTAAGCCACTAAGTTTTTTCCACCACACTTTCTGTGTTCTGTTCTGTTTTTGTTGGACACTTTCCTAGTTTACAAGAGACTTTTCCGTAAAATGGCCCGTCCCTGCCAGCATGCTGACATTGATTGTAGTGCCGGGGGATGATAATATCAGACAGCGATGGAAGACTTGACAGCAGTCCGAACGGAAGTCATCGTGGTGATGAAAATGAACAACGGTGGTGATTAAGAAACCGTCCAAATTGTGGATTACCGTGACGACTAGCGAGAAGAGGACAGTGCAGGCGGCGCGATTGATGTTTTTATAAGATGAAAGTGTGTCTCCAAACCTCTCTGGGGTCTGTTTTTCCTCTCTCCTCTGGTCCCTGGAGTGTTGTAAACACTACATTACACCCGAGAAATGGGCTAAATGAGCCTGCCACACTGCACTTATCAGAGCGCGCGTGTGTGTGTGTGTGTGTGTAGGCGGGTGTGAATCCACACGACTGTTACTAGCAGTCTTTGTCCTGATTTGCCGTCCTCGGTGAGAAGCGCGCACACACGCAATCCTTGACTTCACATTCACGTCTATTTTTGGCGAACGCCGCACGTTCAGAACTAGAGCTGCAAAGATTAGAGCGTTAGAGTGTAGAGTAGAAGAGTTATCAGCTATTAAATTAATCGCCAACTATTTTTGATAATCGATTAATCGGTTTGAGGCAGGCTGGGGGGTGGATGGGTCAAACAAACACAGGACTATCACCCAGAAGACCGTGGTTCATGTCCTGTTAAAAATTTTTTTTTACAACAGCGTCATATGCGTAACCAGAAATGAAGTAACATCTAATTTTAAAGCCCTATCTTGCACCCAGCGCAGCGCAAAGCCCGACGCAGGTGTCTTTGCTCGTTTAAGACCGACGCAGTTGTCAATTTTCCGTCCAGCGCCCACGTCGTTTAAATAGCAAATGCACCTGCGCCCATCTGTGGCCCATGGGCGTGCTGGTCTTACAGGGAGGTGTGTTCAGGTGCATTCTGGGCGTGCTGGTCTTACAGGGAGGTGTGTTCAGGTGCATTCTGGGCGTGCTGGTCTTACAGGGAGGTGTGTTCAGGTGCATTCTGGGCGTGCTGGTCTTACAGGGAGGTGCGTTCAGGTGCATTCTGGGCGTATTGCTATCTTGAGGCAGCGGGAAGTGATCGCACCATTGACCAACCAAAAACCTGGTCTGAAGTTAGTAGTGCAGCATTTCATTGCTATTTTAACAGCACATTACTAAAATGCGCCTAGGCTTGTGCACAGCGCGCACACACTATGCTTGTTACACACACAGAGGGACGCACAGCAGCACACACACATGCAAAAGACAGTTTACTGTGACCGTAAACTGAATATCTTTGAGTTGTGGACAGAACAAGACATTTGAGGACGTCATCTCAGGCTTTTTTGGGGAAACGCTGATCCACATTTTTCCTAACAACTAATCCTTTCATCCCGAAATGAATCCCCAGATTGATCGACAATGAAAATGATCGTTAGTTGTAGCCCACACACACACGTGAAACCTTGACTCCGTATTCACGTCTGTTTTTTTTGCGACCGCCACCCTGCCGCGTGTTCAGAACATTTTGGCTTTTTGATTGCCAGCTTCATTGTTTTACAGTCCTTCCTCCCTCTCCCCTTTTTATTCATCTGCCTCCCACTGTCTCAAGTTCATTTCACGTCCCTGCTCTCCAGCCATTGTCTTTGTCGCCCACACACACACACACACACACACACACACACACACACACTCTTTACCGCACACTCTGCAAGCCGCGGCTGTGAATAGGAGTTGTCATTGTGCATTTGATGAGGGCATTGTTCTGATTGTATGCAGTGAGCCAGGGACAGACTACCTTTAAAGAACAGTTTGAAGTACGTAGAAGCACTGATATGGTGTAGGGCTGCACAATGTTGTTTCATTGTCTACATCACGATGTGCTCATGTGCGATGGTCACATTGCAGGACGTGTGATGTTAACGCCATACATACCTTTTACATGATTGTTAGCGGCCGACCCTTCCCCTTTAAGACAGGTGGCCATTGTGTGTACAGAGGCTTGCAAAAGTATTCATACCCCTTGAACTTTTCCACATTCTGTCACGTTACAACCACAAACGTAAATGTGTTTCATTGGGATTTTATATGATAGACCAACACAAAGTGGCACATAATTGTGAAGTGGAAGGAAAATTATACATGGTTTTCTAACTTTTTTACAAATAAAAAACTGAATAGTGTGGACAGTACTTTGTCTTTTGGGGTATGTCTCTACCAGCTTTGCACATCTGGAGACTGACATTTTTGCCCATTCTTCTTTGCCAAATAGCTCAAGTTCAGTCAGATTGGATGGAAAGCATCTATGAACAGCAATTTTCAAGTCTTGCCAGAGATTGTCAATTGGATTTGTGTTGGTCTATCACATAAAATCCCAATGAAATACATTTACATTTGTGGTTGTAACGTGACAAAATGTGGAAAAGTTCAAGGGGTATACTATGAATACTTTTGCAAGCCTCTGTATGTGACGTAATGTTAGTCCGACGTTTTTTTTTTTTTTTTGGGAAGTGAGGCTCTCCCTTGTAGAAAAGTACCGTAAGACACAGTGATGTGCATGCTTTTCCATCGGTAGTGAACATACAGTAGTCCGTGTTTTGTGTTCGCTGCTCGCCACCAGCCCGGTGCTAAAGCTAATGTAGTCAGACTAAAGAAACAAGGGGCACGTCCCAACTAACGGTACGCTTCGGAGCCGCGAAGCTGTAAACATAACACTAATCTACAACAGAACATCTCGCCATATATCTTGCAGGCAGAAAAAAATATCGCAATGTCAGTTTTTTCCAATATCGTGCAGCCCTAATGTGGCGGATGGTAGGGCTGCAAGATATGAGGAAAATATGCGATAAGGTTGTTTAACATCGCGATAATGATATTTCTTGCGATAAATAAACAAATATTAAAGTGTTCTCAGTTCTGCTGCTTTCAGGTATTCTGCTACAACACAACAAATTGCTTGTTGAATTTAAAACAAACGAAAGGAAATATTTTCCAACATTATTTTATTGAACAAATTTAACATTGAATTGACTATAAAAGGAACCACTAAAAAAGAATGACAGTATCTTTTTAAACTGTAATTTTCGACTGATATTTTCCTTCAACTAACACAAAAAATCTCTGTGTCCATCGCGATATGTCGCAGTCTTTCGCGACATGTATATTGCGCCAGTTGATATTGCGACATATTGTGCAGCCCTAGTGGATGATTGGCTCAGCTGAACTCAATCAACCAACCTTTTTTAAATCATTGGCATGCTTTCATGTTCAAGTTCTGCTACCGTCGTTACCGGAAGTAAACAAATAACGAAGAAGACGGCACAAAGACTCTACGTGAATCTTAAAACTGAAGGGACAACGAGAAAATATCGTCTGACAAATTCATGGAACAGCAAGAGACTAGAGCCCGACCGATAAAGGATTTTTAAGGCCGATATTGGTACAAATATTTGGTGATTTAAAAATGCGATATTCCGATATATATCGGCCAATATATATTTTTAAAAAAAATCCAGAAATGGGTAACAAAACAAACAGAATTCCCTAACATTAGTTATTTATAGTTAGAGTCCTCACTAAAATAATATGATAATGCAGTTTTAAAATAAACTTGTTTGTTTTATTGTCACAACAGAACAGAGGAACATCAAAATATATTAAAGTTCTGATAAATAAAATGGTTAAAAATACAAACTTAAGATATGAAACTTAAAGTCTGTTGAATAAAAACGCAGTTACAACAAAAACAATCAGTGTTGTCAACAGAGAGGTTGTAGAGCGCCCTCTGGTGGACAAACTATGCAACGCCAACACTCAGAACATGGTTGAAGGGGGTTTCATCCGTTTTTATTTTATATTTTAAATATTCATCTATCGGCCATTATAAATGCCGACACTGATAGTTTGGAAAATGCCTAATATCGGCCCGCTGATATATCGGTCGGGCTCTACAAGAGACTCGGTTGTTCATCACCAAATTACCAACGGCTCCGTGGCGGGGGCTGTAATCCGAGTCGTGTCCCGTCTCCTGCACGCTCCAGAGAGAGAGAGAGAGGACTAACATTACACAAGTAGTTATGTCTCCGTTGTATTGGTTTGCAAACGGGACAAAACAAAAGCTAGACCTTATTGGAAAACCATCACAAATCACTTTTAATGTGTGCCAGAAGCAAATCAACAGCATAGAGCATTCTTAGCAGTTAGTTCCAGCTCCGGACGGGAGCCCAGCGGCGCAGTGGAGCCTCATAAAACGAGATACTGAGCAGGGCGGAAACGCAAGTGCAGTTCTAATTAAAAATGAATATCAGGCAGGGCTCTGTCTGTGAGGAGAAAGAGCATCTCTGTCACCCAGGGTGCAGTACAGAAGAACGTGGATGACGTTTAAACGCTGTGGACGCAGAGGGAGAGGAAACAATTTCACACCGAGATGTGAATTTAATTACACTCTGTGCCTGCAGCTCACCCTGCTGGAGCACCATAACGTCCATTGCTGATCATACAGTAATTGAGTTGTTTGTCAGTATCAGTTTAGGGATATTTTTGCCTTCAGGACGTCGCTGATTAAAACATGGAAACATACAAAAGGGCAGCTCAGCGGTTAGCATGTTGCCTCCCATCAGAAAGGGTTTAGCAGTCTATGGGCACGTTCAACCACAGACAAAACGGAGCAACACGTTGATTTTGAGTCGTGTTTTTCCCCATCTGGTTACTTTTAAAGGTGACCTATTATGCTTTTCCGTATTTTCTGTCATATCTTTAATGCTACAGTGTTGGATTTTCATGTTAAACGTGGCCAAAGCTTCAAATAATGAGCTCAACGTATTTCAGAGAAATCCCCGTAAGCTAAAACTTTAGATTTCCCATTGTTCTGAACACTTCGCTTTAAATAGTTTTTTCTAATCTCGGCTCCATGTGACGGAGCCGGCCTTGTATGATTGGTCATCTGCTCAAGGCAGGCCCTACTCAAATGTTTTTTTTTTTAAACTACTGCAGTGTTAACATTGTCACATAAAGCTACATGCTATAAGCAGGGAAAAACGTAATTTTGGCTGCCAATGTTGTTCATTTCTCCCCAATTCCGGGTCATGCTACTGCTGAAACGTTTCCGGTTGTGTCGTTTTTTGTTTAAAAGCCTTGATCTGCGAATTTTGATGGTGGAAAGTGCTGCTATATTCCATTGACATTAAAATCATTGCTAACTATAGTAGCTGCGTGGTAACAACAGGGAACGTTGTAACCTTGGCTGCCAATATTGTTCACTTCTTGTAATTCTCTGCGATTTTCGATGGTGGAAAGTGCTGCTATATTCTATTACTGTCCACTGCTAACAATAGTAATGTTAGCTCTATGCTACATAGAGCTAACATTACTATACATTACTACATTACTACATACTAACATTACTACAGAAGCAGAAGCAGCAGCCATGGGCAGTATGATAACAATAAACAGTTTTTTGAACATTGAAGCATCTAAACATGTTCTAGTAGAAACAAAATACAAGTAAGAACCTTGAAATGGTATATATTAGGTATCCTTTAAGTCCAATATTCTCTTTTTTCAGCTCTGTATTTAGTCTTGACCAAGTCCTGCGGGAAATATTTGTCTCTTTAGCTGCTAAATGTTTTTCTTTGTTCACCAGCTAGTCTCTAACTTTAAAAGCTATAGTACGTAGTTTCTGTCGCCCCTGTGAGGAATTCTAAGTAATGACAGCAAAGCTGTCGGCGCGTCCACACGATTCAAGCCTTCCGTGATCACGCACCATGTATCTTGCTGCTTGACAGAGCAAGATGCATTAAACAAACTGAGCTGTATTGGGTCAGATTGTCCATACATTATAAGTGACTGGACAAACAACCCAACGAAAACGGCCAGAGTGTCGTTGTGTCGTTTCCCAACATATTTTGTTAACGTTAGCTACCTGATTGAGTCTCCAGGTAAGAGACAGCTAACGTTAACCGTTAGCTTATCTTAGATGATTCAATCTGACTGTATTATCAGTAACGTTACCCCAGGGTCATCAGACAGTCTGTTGTTACCCCATGTTCATTAAAGCTATGATATTAAAGACTAGTATGTCTTAGCATGTTAAATGAATAAATTCCATGTAACTGTTCCAGTTTGGACGGTAGCAGCGACGTTAGTGGTATCAACACCGGCTCCGTCTGTCTATTCGGCAGTACATAAAACTTAAGGTCAGGATTTTTAACTTATTGGAGGAGCAGAACACCACACAGAAACTTTTAGGCATTGTACCAAGCAAAAAAACAACCGTAAATATGACAAGGATTAAAGATTAATCGCTAACAAGGTCTATGCTTATTAATTAGAATGGTTTGTTTTCCCCCATGGCATAAATGGAAATTACGTTTCAGTGGACGTTCTCAGTAATGCCGACCAAGGCTATGCTCTTTTAAATGCTCCCTCCTTTTTGTTTCCGTGGCGTTGTAGTTTCTTTCGCTAGTCCTAATATAACTCGCTAGGGGTGGTACGGTTCATGAAAAAACACCCGAACCGTTCGGTTCGCTTGTCTCAGTTAGGAGCGTGTGTGTGTCGCACGGTTCGTCAGTACAGCGTTAACGTGTACTAACCACTTACTGCCGTAGTGCCCACTTTATACACCTATGTTAAAACGCTTACTGGAAACGACAGGGGGGTGAGCCTGACAAACGCAACACATGGCAGCTGATTGGATGAACGCGTCACGTGGGTCTTGCTGCTCCCGAATTTCAAAACAGACTAATGGCATCTCATTCTGAATACGATCTTGTATTTTACGAAAATAGTTCACCGAAACATGTTTCTGAAAAGCGAGAAATAGGCCATGCAGTTGCTGAATCGGTCTGTTTTTTTGATCAACAAAGGTCAGTTTAAAAGATTTTCGTCAGATTTTGAGAGGCGCCGAGCCGACCGCTCCTCAGGTGGAGTGTGGAGTGCTGCAGATCACGTCACGTGTAGAAATGGCAAGTGGGAGAGATGAGGAAGGCTGCCCGGAGTTGGAGGATGCTCCAGCGTCGTATATAGTCTGGTGTGTGGGAACATTTTAGATTTCATGTTACCTACAATGACAGCGGAAATAAAACAATAGATAGAACTGCCACTGTGTGCATGTATTGTGCAACATGCATTCAATATGCTAATTGTAGCTGTATATCATGTGTTGAAGTATATTTCTGGAGTGTTAAAGATTAAAAGAAAAAATATCAAGACCCGTACAGAACCGAAAACCGTGACCCTAAAACCGTGATACAAACTGAACCGTGGAGTTTGTGAACCGTGCCACCACTATAACTCGCTGTATTACGAGTACCAATGTGCAACTTATATTGCAGCCAATCAGCTTTAATGTTATTGGCTCAAGTCTCTTTCGCATTGTACCACAGACCTAAAACCGATTTTATTCCTCAGTTATGGTGAGATGCAAATTTAGCGATAAAACTGAATTTAGTGAGATGCAAATTTAGCGATATTTAGGGCTTAGGTAAAGCCAGTTGCTAATGACGTACTGCATATGTTTTTTATGTTGTGATATAGGTCTTAAATTTCATTCATAATAGTCTTTTAAAAGGCCTCAAAAAGTCTTTAATTTGACTTGGCGAAACCTGCAGAAACCCTGATAATATATACTCTATATTTGTTTATCAAATTGTCAGAAATAACAGGAAAATGTGTAGATTTCTATCAAATAAGCCCTTTACTGTATGCCTACCGATCATGCTTACTGTCGTGCGTAGTCCCCTGCCCCCCCCCCCCCCCAGTGTCCTGACTGAGCTTCGAAGAGCTGTAGAAAGAGCTAAAAAAGGTGACAGCTGTCTGCATCTCAAGCAGAACAGAAGTACTTCCCACATTCTCCTCTTCTCTTCTGCTCTGTCCGCCCGTCAAACCTCCATCGATCTGTTGATGAATCTGTTCATCCATCTGTCACTCATCCCTCCACGCTGAGCGTTTGCCTCACAGCCGTTGCTGAAATCCAGCCTTTTGTTGCGTCCTTAGAGGTCTTGTTTTGTCTTTCTGGTGATAAGGTCTTCATATCAGTATATTTACAACAAGCAGATCAGACTAGGCGATCTGATCGGTCAACTAGGCATTTAGAGCATGATGGCACACCATGCTCATCACTTAAAATATTACGTTTGCAACATTTTTATTCATGAAAATAAATCAGGAACCACAGTGGAACACACAGAAACTCTCCGGCATATTTATATTAAGTTATTCATTGGATTAAATGACTTATTTTATACACTATGTAGGTTGAGACAGTGGTACCCCTCATCCAAGTCAGTGCCCAACATAACCTCATAACCTGTCTCAGGCAGACGAGTAGTCTTTTCTGCATCAAGTTATGGTGCAAATGTCTTTATTTATGTAAAGGAAATTATAATAGGTTTTTGGGGGGGTTGTACTGGCCATCTAGTCTAGAAATGTAGACGCACCCTAGCGGCGGCAAATGTAATTTTCAGCCAGAGTCAGTCTAGCAACTCTCTGTTGGCTTGCGAGCTGGAAAAACTAAATTCCCTTTGGTCCTGCAGCCCACTAGTCCGACGTCCACCAGCGATATTATGAATCCCACTATGGCCACGCCAAGACCCGCCCTTCAATAGCATTTATTGGCCAGGCGTCCATGCTTACGCAAGGTAACGTAACCCCATTTGTACAGGTCCTATCCCCTGACCAATTGGCTTTCCTAACCTTAACCACTTGAGGTGAAATGCCTAACCCCAACCAATCGAGCTGCTTCGTAGGGCGGGTCTTGGCGTGGCCATAGTGAGATTCATAATTTCGCCACCAGCGGGATGTCGGACTAGTGGGCTGTAGGACCAAAGAGAGTTTTTCGGGTTATTGAGAGGTCGGAGAAATGGGCAGTCCCCCCTGAATAGCCCCCCTCCCCATTGATAAAAGTGTCGGTGGATTGCTGTGACTTTCTAAAATCTATGGACATTTCTTTGGTCTTATCGGTTTTTAAAATGTTACTGTCGTTGCTTGTACCTTCAGATTCTTGACAGAAAAAAAGCTCGCTCTCATTCGTTTTTGTCTTAAATATGTATTCGTATCATCATTTCTTTAGCTGCACAGGAGGGAAAACCCCAAGTTCATACCAGCTGTTGAATTTGATCACTTCAGGGATTGTCTCTCTACATCGTCTTCTCCCTTGCTGAGTGCAGAAGTGTGGGTTCTAAATTTCATTACCAAACATCTATAAATCTGCCTCTTCATTCCCCGTCGTCAGCCGACGAGGGACAAAACCACGCTGACTCCTTTTCATTTTCCCGTACAAATAGAAACCCTGCATCAGCAGACAGCCGCTCCGTGATTCCATTCATTAATCAGTTTGCTGTTGAACGCCCGCCGACTGTGTTGACTTTTGATTTCTTCAGTGGGTTCTTATTATTGTACGTGATGACAGGGAGGCTGTCCGGAGTGATTCACTTCCCTTTTCTGTTGCCTCTTCACAAAACATCCTCCAAGGTTGTGAACAAATAAGAATAAGACTTTATTTTTTATTTTTTTCATCCTGCTCAGACAGAAAAGCTGCCGACTGAACCTCAGTACTTTTTCACTGTGGTGGAATGCAACTAAGTACAAATTTGAGGCACTGTTTAAGAGAGGTTTGCCTCAATTGGCGGATTAAAATGAGCAAAACAAACAGTGTTGTGGTTGTTCAAACTAACATTTAGAAATAGGATCGTTTGGGTTTTTTCTCGATACCAGTGCCATCATTTTTTTTTTTTTGCCCCCATATTTCATGAGCTGAACTCAAAGATCCAAGACTTTTATGTACACAAAAGGCCTATTTCTCTCAAATATTGTTCACAAATCTGACTAAATCTGTGTTAGTGAGCACTTCTCCTTTGCCGAGATAATCCATCCACCTCACAGGTGTGGCATATCAAGATGCTGATTAGACAGCAGGATTATTGCACAGGTGTGACTTAGGCTGGCCACAATAGGGTTTGGGTTCATCCCCTCTCTCTCTCTCTCCCTCTTGACCTGACTGCAGTTCGTCTTGAGTGGCAAATGCTCCCGCAGACCAATCTCATGAAAAGGCGTATGTATGACACGCCAATTTGTATGCCATTATTGCCGTGTTTATCAACGCCGTTTGGCCTCCATTGACTTACATTACCTTGCGATTGCGTGTGAATTTACGCCGTAGCGAGTAGTATGAAAGGGCGAAAATCCGCGTAGGGAGGTTGGTGGATGGGTAAAACACAGGACTTTCACCCAGGAGACCGGGGATCGTGTCCCGCGTGCCACGTTTCCTTCGTGTCCCGCGTGTCCCTTTTCCTAAACTCAACCGTCGTTTTCTTCTTTTACTAAAGCCAACCCCGTTCTTCTTTTCCTAAACCCAACCCAAAGCCAACCCGCGTGTGATGTTTCCTAAACTCAACTGTAGCTTTCTTCTCGCAATAGCCAAGTGGCATGCATGTTTACGCCCGCTGTATACAGCGTAGAAATACACGCGGATAGCTCAAAATGCGTACAGATAACACGCCACTTGGCTTAAGAAAGTGGGCGTGTATGTTTACGCAAAATCATGATGCCATGTTGCACATTCGATGGCGTCTGACACCAGATACTGGTTTTCGGACCCGCCGGACCACCCCACACCCCCAATACAGTAAAACTGCACATTTTAGAGTGGCCTTTTATTGTGGTCAGGCTAAGACACGCCTGTGCAATAATCCTGCTGTCTAATCAGCATCTTGATATGCCACACCTGTGAGGTGGATGGATAATCTCGGCAAAGGAGAAGTGGTCACTAACACAGATTTAGTCAGATTTGTGAACAATATTTGAGAGCCCACAGAGTGAGTGGGCTGCCAGTGTATGGTTGGTGGGTATGGTTCCTTGCTCAAGAGCACCTTGGCAGTGCCCAGGAGGTGAACTGGCACCTCTCCAGCTACCAGTCCACACTCCGTACTTTGGTCCGTACGGGGACTGAGCTACTGCCACCCCCACACCGTTTAACGTTAGCTGTCAGCACTTTAACCGTGTATCATCCAGCTACTAGCTAGCGGTAGGCTAACGTTACCCGCTGCCAAGTGAAGTGTTAACGAGCGCCACGTGCAGCAAAGTTTCTGTTGCCCTTAACGTCCGTTCTGGAGCATCAGAGAGCAGCGCAGACATTTAAGAGGCACCGAAATCTGCGTTGCTATTCGCTCCGGTAGATACCGGTCGTTTAGGCACCAGTGCCGTATTAGCACCGGGTCTCGGTACCCAACCCTAAATGGGAGCGGGTGCTCTTTTCAGGGCTGAAGTCAGAAAGGCAATACATCTAAAAATAAAAAGGCATGATGGTGATTATTTGTTGTTGAAGGATGCGGGGCAGAACATTACTCATCACTCAGGAAGCTTTTAGGAGTCCGCTCGCTCCCTCCCTCGCTCTCTCGCTTCCATGCTCCCTCCCTCCCTCCCTCCCTGCCTCCATCGCTTCCATGCTCCCTCGCTTTCTCCCTCCCTCGCTCCGCTCCAGGTGCTGCTGTGTTTCTCTGAAGTTGGTACCAACAGACCAAAAATCAAACGCAGACTCACACACAGACACACAGTGTTTCATTCCTTCCTTCCTTTTCCTTCATCCTTCCTTCCTTTTTTGTTCATTGGTTCCTTCATTGGTTCCTTCCTTCCAGGTGGGATTAAAAACCCTTAAATTTAACTTGGAGAACCCTCAGGGTACCCTGGACATTTTAAGGGGAGTTTATCATTTCTGGAGCTGTCCATGATTAAAGAAATGATCAGTCGACTAAGACTCATAAGGATTTTGTCAACTGAGGTTCTCCACAAAGAATCGAGCAAGAAATCTTAGTCAAGTAAGACAAAAATGCCAGATTAGTAAGGAGGGGCAGCCCTTGTATGTTCGTGTATAGTCCTACTCTACTTTGGGGTATTATGTTGATGATCTACTCAATGAAGCCTAGGAACTAATACAACACCTTGAGGTAGTTTCACAATAATCTTGGGGACGATAACCTGCCCACTTATCAGGCGCCACACACCGTTTGGACAGGGGAAGTGCCGGCGGGTTGCACCCGCTGCACTCAGGCTGAGAGGCGGTAAATAGTTTAGCAGGGGGAGATCAAGGTCTATTTTTATCCCAGCAGACAGACGGAGGAGACACACTGGCAGGCTGACGCACAGGTTGAAGCAACAGAGAGAGACAGACAGAGACACAGACAAACACAGACACAGACAGACAGACAGACTCACAGAGACACAGACTCACAGAGACAGACAGACAGACTCACAGAGACACAGACTCACAGAGACACAGAGACAGACAGACAGACAGACATTCTCACAGAGACACAGACACAGACTCTCAGAGACACATACTCACAGACACTCACAGACAGACAGAGACAGACTCACAGAGACAGACTTACAGAGACACAGACAGACAGAGACACAGAGACAGACAGACAGACAGACATTCTCACAGAGACACAGACACAGACTCTCAGAGACACATACTCACAGACACTCACAGACAGACAGAGACAGACTCACAGAGACAGACTTACAGAGACACAGACTCACAGACAGACCGAGACACATAGACAGACACACAGAGACAGACTCACAGACAAATAGAGACACAGACAGAGACACAGACAGACAGACACAGAGACAGACAGACTCACAGAGACACAGAGACATACAGATTCACAGAGACAGACAGACAGAGACACAGAGACAGACAGACTCGCAGAGACACAGACTCACAGACAGACAGAGACAGACAGACAGACAGACAGACAGAGACACAGACTCACAGAGACACAGACTCACAGACAGACACTCACAGACAGACAGACAGACAGACACAGAGACGCAGCCAATCAGGTGGACGTAGATGCAAACAGACAGCCTGGCTCACGTAGAGGAGACCACTGAGCTGGGTACAGACCTCTGGGTGGAAAGTTTTCACTGCACGAGAAGAACATCAGTGTTTACTCCACACTTCTGTTCCGTCCAACACGGTCTCACTTCCAGCGAGTTTAAAAAGCCACGCCTTTGGCATTTGCTACTGACCCAACCAGGGTCTTTAGCTAAGGTTCTTTAGCGTCTAGCCCACGTGTCAAACTCAAGGCCCATCGCAGATTTTGATCCGGTCCACATTTCTTCAATTAAGGGTAAGTTTTTATCCCTTTACCAATGTTTGTGGTGCTTTTTTCGACGTTTGTGACGCCTGTTTTGGCGCTTTTTTTGGCGCTTCCCCCCCCAATGCTTTAAGCAAAAAAAAAATTAGGTTTGTGACACTTTTTCCGACGTTTATGATGTGATATGATTTCTATCTTTGTTGTTCAGCCTGGTTCAGGTTAAACCTTTTGTGAAACATGAACAAATACAGACAGAGAATGAACGCCATAGAACTTTCTTTTATTATCTACTTTGTCAGTCATAACGGAAAAAGAACATAAATAAACTCCTTTAATCTAGATTTTCTTTAGGGCTAAATTGCGTGGTATCGGCTAAATTACGTGGTATCGGATCGGTGCATAAACTCCAGTATGCACCGATACCGATACCAGCATTTTAGGCAGCATTGGAGGCTTTCCCGATACTGGTATCGCTATCGGCACATCTCTAAGCGTAACAGCGACGTCTCTGATTGGTGGAGCTCGCTGTTACCATGGAAATGTTCACTGCACCGTGAACCTGCAAACAGCTAGCGAGCTTCCACCATTGAAGTCTATGACAGTTTCTGTACACAGTCTGGTACCTTTTGGCTTGTTGCCATTTCAAAAAATGTTCTTTTGCGCCGAATCAAATGTTTCATGGTCACGATTCACCTTGTATCTGCTTGGCTTGTTTCCAGGCTTAAAACTCTTCATATAAGCAGTAAATGAACTCAAACTAAGACATGAATACAGCTTTCTTTTGAGACACTGGGAACCAAAAGAAGGTGAAACCTGTTTCTAAAGCTTTTGTGTGGTTTCCAGTAGCAACAGATACAAAATGCTGCAGCGAGAAGGTTCTGGTTTATAGAAGACAATTTAGACTCGAGGGTGGCGATTGTTTGTTGCCAACGTTTTTATGTAACTGAATAGATGAGTGGTCTAGAGAGAGAGAGAGACAGAGACAGAGACAGAGAGAAAGAGAGAGAGCGAGAGAGATTTGAGTTTTCTGTTTATTCGGAGGACCTAACTGTTGTATCCTCCGCAACCCCAGGATTCCCAGCATTCATTTCGGCATTCAAGCAAAAGCACAGGCAAACTCAAACGCTAACATCCAATTTCCGTCCGCTATTTCATTATTAAATTCACTTCTGAGAATGATTTAGGCGAGAAATTAACTGTGTAGATGTGGAATATAGGCAGTGTTATGAAAATGGATGGCGAATTGAAAATTTGCTCCATTATTTTTTTCCCTCTCGCATTGAGACAATTGACCAAACGTTAAAATCAAACTTCTGGCTCTATTTTGGTGCTGTAGTTAACGTTTTGATCACTTATCAGCTACAGCTGTCAAGGTTGCAAGGCGACAGGAGCGGCGCTTCGCACAAAAAGGAAAAGCTCGGCAGACCAGACCGTCTCAAGCCTTCGTGGGCCTCGAAGGCTGTGGCCGAGGTAGACTTCGAAGGCTGTGTGCAGCACCTGAATTGGGACATAGCTTAGGTCTTTTAAAGACAAAATAATGCCTTCACAGTCCCACACATTCTTAAAAGCATCCACGTCCTCCATCTTTGCATAGCATTTGTGTTCAAGACGTAGGCGGGCTCTAACCAGACTCTTGAATATTGACAGACAGTCACATATCTGGCCCCCATCCATCCCTTCTCTCCTGTTTAAATAATGTCCATCTAGGTTTTGAAAAAAGGGATTCAGTTTAACAAAACGGTGTTCTGTTTTACAGAAAATAATTTAGACTCGCTAATGTTAGATAAAACAAAGTTTGATTACCTCTTCTGTAATCAATGTGCACCTGCTTCATTTTTTTGGCGAGCCAGCCAGGAGGGCCTAAAGGAACAGCAGAGCAGCGGTGGAAGAAGTGTTCAGATCCTTTAGCTACATCTACTACCACTTCTACCACTACTAAAAGTACTAATACCACACTGTAAAAATACTGTGTTACAAGTAAAAGTCCTGCATTGAAAATGTAACGTAAGTAAAAGTCTGTAAGTATCATCAGGAAAATGTAGTTAATGAAAAAAAATGAAAAAAAGACAAAATGAAAAATCCTCCCATTTTAGAAAGTGTAAAGGTCTAATCATTTCAGCTGGACTTGTAGCCGTTATATTGTTGCCTAGTTTACTTTAGAATAAAACATCAGGTTTTATAAACTATGTGTTTTTGTGTAGGAATCTTAATGTGTGAAGTAACTAAAGCTGTCAGATGAATGTAGTGGAGTAAAAAGTACAATATTTCTCTCTGAAATGTAGCGGAGTAGAAGTAGAAAGTGGCATGAAAAGAAAACACTCAAGTAAAGTACAAGTACCTCAACATTTGTACTTAAGAACAGTACTGGAGTAAATGTACTTAGTTACATTCCACCACTGCAGCAGAGTGTCCCAGTCTGTAGTTATCTCACATTTTGATTGTTGAATCTGTGGAGCAGTGTGAGCACGTTAGACAGGAGAGAGCTTCCCTCCGCCCATCTTTTGTTCCCAGCAGGGCCAACGTTTCAAAGCAAGCCTTCATCTCTTGTCTTCCTCACTTCTTTATTCCGTTTACTGCTCTATAAGCATTTCATTTTGCGGGGTCAGCAAAAGCGAACACAAAGAGCACAACGAGATGTTTTCTTGAATAGCGATTCAGAAGCTGAGGTTTTTAAAATCGCTGTTCAACAAACTCTGCACCCTTCAAGCAGAAATATATAAAGCGGTTGAAGCCGGAAGCATTCGGATTCCTGTGATATTAATGGCTTTGTCATCTGTATTTTGTGTGTGTGCTTTCAAACTCCATCTCAACTTCGCTATTTGTTTTTCCTTTTGATTTGTACTTGTTTTCTGTCAGAAGTTTATGCAGAACAGTTGTGGTTCGGAGGACTTTTTGGGAAAACAGCAGCGGGAATGTCCGGATGTTCCACTTTTCAGCACAGAAATTGAGCTTTGAAAGCCTTTTTTTACCTTTTATTTATCCAGGTAAGTTGATTGAGAACAAATTCTCATTTGCAACGACGACCTGTCACATTGACACAGTTCCACATTCATACCTGGAAGCTGCCCAGTACTACCACAGTCTGATCTGCTGGCCACTGAGCAGCTCCATTGGAGCGGTTGGAGGTTAAGGGCCTTGCTCAAGGGCACCTCAGTGGTGGTAATGAGGGAGGGACAAGTGCTGCTCTTTCACTTTCCCCACCCAGATTTGATCCTGATTGAACCGACGACCTCCTGGTCACAAGCTCGTTTCTTTAACCTTTAAGGCCACCACTGCTCAAAGCCATAAGTCTCAGCACCTGGCGAAGTAATCGTTAATTGGTTTCGATCATCAATTAGGTCGACGCGCTGAAGACGTAATTTGGTTATTTGTTCCTGCAGGGCTGTAAGTCTCATCCTTTCAGTGAAGTGTTAAGGCAGCTACACACTGGGCCGTCGGACAGTCTGGCGAGGTCGGTGACTCGAGTCTGTTCGGTATGTTCCGTGCCGTCGTCCGTTGGAGGAGCTGTCGGCCTTCATTTTGGCCGACCTGACGTGTTCAGTTGGAGACAGGGCAGTCGGGACTCACCCGAAAACGGCGAGCGGAATGAGCGTGACTAAGCCTCTCAAAATCTGACGAAAATCTTTTCAACTGACCTTTGTCGATCTGTAATGAAGACCGATTCAGCAACTGCATGGCCTATTTCTCGCTTAAAATTTCTCCGCTAAATAGTCTCCGGGGGAGCGTGCCTATGTTCCCACAGCCCTATGTTCCCACATTTCTAAGATTTTTGTTTCAAAATTAGGCTCTATGTTCCCACAGTTTCCACATTTCTAAGATTTTTTTTCCAAAATTAGGTCCTATGTTCCCACATTTCCTTTTTCATAAATTTGGATCAGATTGTATTCCCCATTCTCCCAATTTGGTAGCCAATTACACCCAACCTATTATTCAGTAGCAATGGACTACAGATGGAATGTAGCTTTTAGCTAAATCTAGTAACTAACCCTAACCACTACCCCTAACCCTAACTCTGGGAACATAGGGCTGTGGGAACATAGGGCCTAATTTTAAGAAAAATCTTAGAAATGTGGGAACATAGGGCTGACCCCATCTCTGGAAGGAACTTGTTTTGGTGGAACATTTGCACCCCACAAAAGAAAATGCCACGTACAATATTAAATGAAGTTAACTGATGACACAATACAGTAACGTGAGCTATTTAAATTAGCTGATACATGATTAAACCTCATTAGCTCTTACCAGTGTATCTCCGTGTGTACTTCGTCCACAGTAATCCCACCAATCAGTCCCAAAACCTCCCAGTTAGAGAGGAAATGCCCTAAACATATTCTTTGTAAATCTTTACAATCAATCCTTGCAACAATCAAGCATACCTGCCTTGTTGCACAGTGCAAACTTTCCTCCAAACTTGACATTTTCAGTGTGCCAGCTCGAAGGTTGTTTCTGAAGCAACAGTTTTGAGAACGGCAACACACACAGAGAGCGGTAGGTGATTATCCTGGAAGTGTTCTTCCGTTGATCCAGACTAGTTGCGTTGAGGCTGTAAATTTGCAGCAGCCTCTCGGTGGGAAGCGCCTCAAAAAGCCCGGACTGCTTCTCTTCTTCTCCTCTCTGGGTAATTGGGTTTTCTGAGGCTTTTGTTCACGAGGCAGTTCCTGAACTTTGGGTCTTTGTGTTTGTGAAACTCCCAGAACATCCAATGAATCACTGAGAAACTCTTTCATCCAAGTCAGATAAGAATATTAATTACACATGTTCACATATGGAGGTGTGTGTGTGTGTGTGTTCAGAGCTTTGATGGCAGTGTAATAATTGTTGTATAATGGCAGCTGGTGAATTATTTAATTCAAACTGCTTCCTCTGAGCACACAGACACACACTGACACACACAGACACACACACACACACACACATTATGACTAATGCAGGATCGAGGTTCTTGGAGACTTGATTGCAGAGAGAGTGCGTGTGCGTGTGCGTGTGCGTGTGCGTGTGTGTGTGTGTCATGCAGGGCACAATAACAATAAATACATCTTCGGGCTCCATTTTTCTGTCAAAACCTTTTTGGCAACTTCTCTGTTGCCTGTATCAGTCAGCTGTTGTTTACAGAATTTGCAAAGAAAGTACTGCCCAACAAACAAACAAAGATATTTAATAGCTGGCAACCTTTCAGCACTAGACCTTCATCAGGCAAGTTTGCGTTCTCACGAACGGTTGCGTATGATAGGCGAAAATGAAGGCACACCAGTTTGCATTATTGTAAGGGATAATGTAGAGCGAGGCGGTCGTTATAGCGAATACAACCCCGACAGGGAGATCAGGACATTTCCGTTGATGGTGAAGTGAGACAAGGTGAATGGGACTTAAGGAATATTTGTGTTGAGGTTTCCGTCCTCAAACACTCGTCACGCTGCCGTGCTCAGTCGTGTAACTGGAGATCAGACTTGCCAGAGTGTTTTGAGGCAGTGTGAGAGTCCCGTACAGGAAACAGGAAACATCACTGCCTCTATCTCTGCCACGAGAAGGTTTTAAAAACACCAAACACAAGCTCTGAACTGCCCGGGAGTTTGTGGAACAGCTGACTGTTTCTTGCAACAACAAAGCACTCGCTATGTCTCGCTCCTCTCTTTCTCTCTCTCTCTCTCTCTCTCTCTCTCTCTCTCCTGTGAAGTGAAGCTGCCTTCAAGCGCGGTCGGAAACCAGATCTATAAACGAGATCTACAAACGATCTGACGGAAAACTGTGAAATATAAATATATCCTTGTGCTTTGTTCCGGTGGTTTGAGAACACAACAGGACGTCACACAAATAGGCCGTATTTTTCAATGAAAATGAGAATAAGACAAAAATGATCATTCCCTCCAATATCGCGAATCAAATCGCAATCGCAGTATCTGTCAAAATAATGGATATTTTCCTCATATCTCTGACTTATTACTTATTAAAAATGAATTAGGAGGCGCGACAGTGTGAAAAGCCCTTTATAACTAAAACCATTGCTTGATAGCAACACTTATTCAAGGCTGTGTTGTCCATTTTGTTCGTATAGATTAAACGGGGTTATGATTATGTTTGTCTTGTACCAAACGGAGATCTTTTTATCCATCCTGACAGTCGACAGTGAAACAGTTCTGTTGATTCTGGCCCACAGCTCTGTTTCTTTTCTTCCTCATGGTCTGGTTTCAACAGAATTCAATTACAGGAACCAGACGGCGTTGTTTTGTGAGAGAACAGTAGCTGCGTTGTCACCACCGCAGGTTTTTAGTTGGATCGTAAGCAGTTTCCGTTTTCCTGTCGACTCACGGACCATGTGTGTTCACATTTGCTCTTGGATCAAAGGCCGATGAGGATCACAGTCTGAATAAATGGGCTAAACTATAAATGTTTGGTGTGAAGTTCGCCCCTCAATGATTTAACGAGTATAAATAAAGTCTGGGTTATAAGTAAATAAATAAGGTCTGGGCAAGCTTCATTTCCAAAGGGGCGTCACCAACGGACGCCGCTCAAATGCCTCTGGGCGCAATGGATAGTTAGATCAACGTTGCGGGTGATGTAGCAGCGACAGCGGCATCAACGACAGCGGCATCAGCGGGTAGCAGCGCTTCGGTGGCCGTCATGTTGAATGTAAACAAAAAGCTGCTCGCCGTCGCTGCGCTATCGTCATCACGTAACGCCCGCCTGAACGGTTGTGATTGGTGCCTCGATTTGGAGAAATTGGAAATGGGCTTGAATGGGCTCTTGGCCAGACGGACTTGCAGAGCAAATCTCAAATATGCCGGAAGTTCGTCAGGGTTTTCCCAGGCTAGGTTTTTCCTGCATGGACGAATTTTAGGCGCCCACCAAAATGATAAGAATTGAGAATAAAAATAGCAATTAAAATCCTCCCTAAATGTGTTTTAAGACCCATTTACCAAAACAACGTTGAACAAGCAGAACATAAACGTGAATATGAGTGAGTGAATATACCCACTAAGAAAGCTCCAGGATTTCCATATACCCACTTAAAAATGCCCAATGACACGCAACAACATACGTTCCATTATAATTTTAATATATTTTGAATTGTCATCTTTGTTTTTCTGCTCAAAACTTCCCTCGGGAGGACACCCAGACCCCCCACTATGATATGGCCCCCCCACTCCCCCAAAGGCAGATTCTGATATATATATATATATATATATATATATATATATATATATATATATATATATATATATATATATATATATATATATACAGTACAGTATACCCACTACACTACTAGACTACACCACTGCCAGAGTCTGTATAATCTCTCCCGGTGATTTATTTACATATTAATATTTTTTTAACCAGTTTTGTTAGTTCGGGTTTCATTTACTCAAAGCATAATGTACATTTTTTGTTTTTCAAATTGTCAGAAATAACAGGAAAATGCATATAGATTTCTGTCAAACAAGGCAACACAGACTTATTGCCTTTACTGTACGCGGACCGATTATCCGACAACGTTATCGCATATTTTCCTCATACCGTGCAGCGCCGTGTGAAAGTGTGAATTAAAAAAATATGACAGACTGATTCCCTCAGCGCTGGTGACCTCGCTGCGTCCGTCATGGCAGTTAGGCAGGCGTTGATGGTTGCTGCCGGGCCCGGGCCGGCTGGGAGCGGCTGGCACACTCTGTGAAATATTAATGACCTGCTGTAGAGAAGGGCTCAACCACCGCCTTCGTTATCTCTCCCCACCCCCACCACCCTCCTTTCCCTTCTCTCATCTTTCTCCCTGCTGCTCTTTCTCTCTTTCAACTCCCTGTTTTCTGTTTCTCTGGGAAAATGGATCTGCAAATTAAAAAAACACATATAAAGACATAAAGGCAGGGCTGTAGACAAGTCCATCTTTGAACCTGACATTACATCATGCATTGGAAAATGGTGAATACTAAAGTTTATACCATCTGGGGGATTTTTTTTACCTTTTATTTATCCAGGTAAGTCGATTGAGAACAGCTTCTCATTTGCAACGACGACCTGTCACATTCACACAGTTCCACATTCATACCTGGTAGCTGCCCAGTACTACCACAGTCTGATCTGCTGGCCACTGAAGCGGTTGGAGGTTAAGGGCCTTGCTCAAGGGCACCTCAGTGGTGGTAATGAGGGAGGGACAAGCACTGCTCTTTGACTTTCCCCACCCACATTTCATCCTGCCGGTCTGGGGATTGAACCGGCGACCTCCAGGTTGGGATTAACTTGGGTAAATTAATCCCAAGCTCGCTTCTCTAACCGTTAGGCCACCACTGCCCATCTCAATACTTGATTCTGATTGGCTGCAGGGTGTCCATAAAAATGTGTTATAGGACACCCACTAAAGGAGATCCAGTGAAACTGACTGTTTACTGAACAGAACGGAAATGTGAATCTGTACTTTCAACCCGTTCTCATTCTGAACTCGTAAAGTAAGGACATTTGGACAGTGGCTGTCAGCGTCTGATGGGACGAAAAAGGCGTCTTTCAGCGTGTTTGTGTAACGCACCGGGGAGAGCAGCAGTTAGATAGGATTTAGAGAGTAGTATGTAAGGACGAATTTTTGTTTCCGACCCGTTCTTCCCGCGTGTCACAAAACCGTACGCCCACCCACGACCCTTTCCTAAACCCAACCATCCCGTTCTTCCCGCGTGTCACGGAACTGTACGCCCACCCACGACCTTTTCCTTAACAAAAGGGACGCCAATAGTCCCGACCAAGCGCGTTTACTTATAGCGCTAAAGGAGACTTTTAGCATCAATAAGAACGACAAAGGCACCTGACCAAGCGTCCATATTTTACGAGATGGGTGTGAGAACCTGTTGGTTATTTCCAACACTTTTTTGAAAGAGGAAGTTACTTTAGTAAAAGTACATATCGCTGGACTCGACCGAGACCAACTAGAATATTTGGCGAGGCCGAGATAAGTCCGAGACAACAGAAAAACCTTTCTCAAGTACTCCAGTACTACAGCTCTGCATAAAGTACTAAAATGTTTCCTCTACATACACTATACAGAACACAGTTTTACACAATAATACCGGAGCAAACTCTAACAATGTCTATACTACGTGTGCAAATTAAGCCGAGTTATTGCGCACAGAAGAAAGGAGTTTTACTCCTATTGCACTAAGCCGGGGTATGTTTACCTCTCTCTTCCCTCTCCCTTCTCTCCCAGGAGGCTTGTGCAGATCTTATGTCATATTAAAGAGACAGACACGCTGCAAAGTGAAAAATACGACGTAATGAGAATCGTCCGAGGAAACTTGTGGATTCAGCATCGATTTTTGGATCATTGTGAATCAAATTCTCTGCGAAAGGTTAAAGCTCTTTCCTCATCTCTTTTCTCTCCAGTTTCTCTCTTGACATATTCCATAAATCTCTCGGTGTCTCCTTCTCTTTACCACAGCACACAGAGTGTTGTTATCCTCTTTCAGTTTGTCGGCCCACCCTTTTCATTCCCTCCGTTCTCTGGTTCTGCTCGGCCACATTGGAGGAAACCTTTAATGGGAAGAGCTCCATCCGTTGAAGTGTGAAGACTTACTTCCACTGCTTTTGAATTCACTTTTTTTTTGATCAGCAGCCGACATGGTTTTTAAAGTTACCAGCCAATCAGCGACAAGAAGTTCCACTTGCCACGTTTTTTTTTTTTGTTTTTTTTCCCCTAACTAACTTTCCTAGCAAATCCTCCATCATAATAGCAATGCTCCAAGGTCCAAACGCGCCTGGCTTTTAAAGGGAATGGGAGATGATCTCTGATTGGTTTATTGCATGTTACGCCCAAAACACACCTCTGATTAATGAAGACACTAAGTACAACCCTTTAGAACCATGCGCCCGGCACACAGACCCTTTTTTCTGCTGTCAAACTAGCAAAAGTGGATTTGGACACGCCCTAAACGCACCTGCACCAGGTGCTTCACGCCGTGCGCTTAGATTGTTAAAATAGGGCCCGCAGAGTTATTTACTTCATTCATTACCAGCCAAACTGGCTAGTAACTTTACTATGTTGCCTGCCAAAGTTAATTTTTACCCGCGTTTGGCAAGTTGGGCGGATGTCAATGTAAAGCCCTGCTTACTTTGTATTTCAGGCTGCTGTTGATGGACCAGCGTGTTTGTTTGATCATAACTAACCTGCATTCCTGTTGTTTTTACCTCTTCCCTCTCTCTCCCTCTGTGTCTCTCAGACGTGGCTGAAGAACTACGGCTACCTGCTGCCTCACGACGTGCGCACATCGGACCTGCGGCAGGAGAAAGCCATGCAGTCGGCCGTGGCTGCCATGCAGCGCTTCTACGGCATTCCTGTGACGGGAATACTGGACGAGACGACTATAGAGTGAGTCACTTTGGCCGATTTGACATTATGTCATGGTTGTTATGGAACCTTTCGAGACCACAGTTCAGATTAAAGGCCACACAGATTAATTATTACTGATAGAAATGGACTCTAATTGGCCTGACATTTTTAGCCTCAGTGTGCGGCCGCTCCCCGGCTGATCTTGCTGAACTCCAGTTTGTGTTGCCGATGCTGAGACACTAGTGTGTTTGTGTCTGTAATATACAAACCAAATATTAGCCTTTAACTTATTTTAGACCTTATTTTTTTAGTACATATAGCTATGAAAAGTAAAACACTGTAACTCATATGTATTCCAGTATTTATTGCTGTCAGCAGCACATTATCTGCTGCTGTATTAGAGCGTGAAGATCTTCATAGGGAGGAGGTCGGGGGGGATGTTTGGCTCCTAAAACACAGGGCTTTCAAGCCGGGGAGCAGAGTTCATGTCCCGGAAGAAGTTAAGGAGAAAACACAAGACTTTCACCCAGGAAACAGGTGTTCATGTCCTGAAGAAGTTAAGGAGAAAACACAAGACTTTCACCCAGGAAACAGGTGTTCATGTCCTGAAGAAGTTAAGGAGAAAACACAAGACTTTCACCAGGAAACAGGTGTTCATGTCCCGGGAGTACTACTTGAGGGGACAGCTGTTTTGGTGCCTAAACTAAACTGTCGGTGCCACATAATGGTAACTTTTTGTCAGCTAAACTTAACTGTCATGTGACCAGCCGGCGGTTGCTGTAATTCCGCAGGATATCATATGAATTGTTGTGCGCAAGTGTTCGTACGACATCATACGAACCCGTTCATGACACATGAGTTGTTTTTGATATTTTCCTGCTGGGAATTTGATAGGATGCAGCTTTAAGGAGCTTCAGCTTTGGCTTCACATTTCAGACCCACTTTTTCACAGCTAGCTGCTAACCTGAACGTTGATGCGTGCGCAGTACGCCCGTGTTTTCATGCAGATTCGCTCAGTATCAACATTATTTCAGCTCCAGAAAAGTAGGTGTGTAACGACACATCGATCTGGATCGATGTATCGGTTCAAAGATCCACGATCCAATATTATCGATGCAAAGTGAAAACATGGGTCTGTAAGATTCCCCTTTTATATGCTTTTTATTACCAACATTCATTCATTCAAATGCCTGGAAGAGCTCAGTTATACAAATTGACAAATCGTATTTAGTTTCTTTTTTGAGTCGATATAAATGTAACTGTGATAAATTGGCAAATAATATCGTCTCGTATCGATCACAGGTTCCTTGAATTGAAATCGTACCGTTACAGCCATTAAGATATCAACAAATATGGTATCGTTGTCCAAAGAATCGATATAGTATCGTACCGCGGGAAAACTTGTGGTTTACACCCCTACAGAAAAGCAGCTTCCTGTGTACCAAACAGTGAGTTGTTGTTGTTGTTGTTGTTGTCCAGGTGGATGAGGAGACCTCGCTGTGGTGTCCCAGATCATCCTCACACCAGCCGCCGGCAGAGGAACAAACGCTACGCCCTGACGGGACAGAAATGGAGAGACAAAAAGATCTCCTACAGGTATGTGTCTGTCTGTCTATCTATCTATCTATCTATCTATCTATCTATCTATCTATCTATCATCCCGTGCGTGCGTCAATAATTATTTTTTTTTAATTTTTTTAGGGTCAATAAAGAATCAACAACAGCATATTAATATATAATTGTTAAGTGTCAAATGTATGAAAGAAAAAATACTTCTTATGCAACCTCTTTAGTGTGTGTGTGTGTGTTTGTGTGTGTGTCATTCACTGTCCCTCAGGCTGTGGCAAGTTTATATATCGAGCAGCAAGATAAGCCCGGTCTCCTTGTCCCAGGAGAATGTTTAAAAAACCTCTTTGCGTCGGCCGTTCCATTGATTTCCTACGGAGGGCGGGTGGGGGTGGGGGTGGGGGGGGGGGCGTTACCTAGCAATGGAAAATAGCTTCCTTGCCACCCTTGATGACGTTTACCTGCGCTGCGCTTTGCTCTCTGCGCTGTGCTCTGCGCCCTACCTAGCAGTGTGCAGAGAGCAAATTGCTTCTCATGTGTAGGTAGCTTTACTATGAAAGGACATTCAGCTCTTTGAAATCTGGGATTACAGAGTTAAATCTGTTAAAGTAAATGTTCCTTGTGTCATTGGATGCTTTACATTGTGTGAGAGACATCACCTGTCGAACCTGGCGACCGCATGTCTTTGTTTTTTTGGTTGCCATGACTTTCTCTCTCTCTCTCTCTCTCTCTCTCTCTCTCTCTCTCTCTCTCTCTCTCTCTCTGTGTGTTTCTCCCTCCCTCTCTCTCTCAGTCTGATCTCGGCTCGGCCTAATGTGAATTTGCTCGGTCCCACGAGGCCTTGAATGCATCTCATATCCTTGCATTACATCCACCCACTCGTCTCTCCGTCCTCTCTTTCCACGTCTTTATTCTCTTGTCTTCTACCGTCTGTCTCCATACCGAACAGTAAAACATTTCCCTGTAGGATGTGACCATCCAACCTGCAGCTCAGCCATGTAATAAAGTTCTAATGCAGATTAAAGCCGTCCCGCGAGATACTGAACACCTCCCAGCTCCCATTGTTGCTTCTGTCTTTTATCCTCTCTCTCGCTCTCTCTTCCTCTTTTATCTTCCACTTCTCAAATTCAAAACTATGTCAAAGCTTTTGTGTCAAATAGAAACAATACAACATATGTATTTGGACAATTCCTCCATGAAAGTAACTCAAATCTTAAATTAAAAGCATAGTGCCGTCCATGATGCCTCGTTTCCATCTCCTGTGTCTGTCTGCCATCGTTGATTCATCCAGCTGCAGTTTCATACATCATTACAGGGGTTGGTATCTTTTGGGTTTTTTCTGATACCGGTGCTAAAACTATACTTTTAAATCGGTGCCCAAACGGTGCCTGAACCGAAATAAAAGGAGCACAAAACGAAAGTTAGCGACACTAAAGGTAAGTAGGATTCCAAAGATCCAGGACAGAAAATTTTAACATCAACAACTTCTCAGTCCCTCCCCCCTTTCAGCTAAAGCCCAAAATGATCTCCTAAGCCCCTCCCCCCACAAGGGAGAATGAATGCGTGTGCATGAGCAGTGATTGACACGCAGTTAGACGTGTTGTTTATTGCTAAGGCCATATGGTCAAAATTAAGTGATTTGTTTAAAATGTAATACCAATCACTTATTTCACCAGTCAAATGTTGTTAAACAACAAAAAGAACCACTAGATGGCAGAGGTGAACTTTACCACAACTTTGAATGCGCCATGAGCTTACGAGGTGCACTTGAACGCACCATTAAGTCCCGTCTGTGTTACTTTTCCAGCAGTGTCTGCGGTGTCTCAAAGTGCAGCTAGTCTCCTCTGTGTCTTTAGCTGCAGACTGTTGGAATCCTTTCCAGTGAAATGCAGCAACACGTTAGACCTTTTAGCTGTCAGCATTTTAACCACGTTTAATCCAGCTACTAGCTAACGGTAGGCTAACGTCACCTGCTGCCAAATGTAGTGTTAGCTGTAGCGTTGCATGCAGCGATGCTCCTGTTGCCTCTAACGTCTGTTTTTCGGAGCATCAGAGAGCTAACCTGACTCCGCCAAATGGATTTGCTCGGCATATCCATCTGGGAACTTCCCGTTTGAGAACTTTTGGGAAGGGGCGAAAATACTGGTTAGCTGATTGGATAAACCATCTGTCTATCACCACCTATGTTGGTGATAGACGGGCCAAATCAACCAATCAGATCAACGATATATCAAACTCTTGCCGAAACCAGTCAGGAGAAGAGCAAAAACATCTTTTCCTCCGAGAAAAGCCTCCAGTGCCGTTTTTTTGCTCTTCTTTCAACGAAGGAATACTTTCTAATTCAGATAAAACTTGCGCGATAGCTACACTCATCTCATCCGTGGAAGCCGCCATGCTCTTTAGACTGAACAGTCGCTTCTCGTTGCGTCACACCTAAACCCGCCTCAAAACCAACGCTGATTGGTCGGTCGTTTGGCGAACGGCTCCAAATTTTCTCTGTCTCAAGATGCCAGACTGATCTGCGAGTGGAAAACTGGAGCTCGAGAGATCAGGACGGTCTCACGAGGCTATCAAAGAGCAGCGCAGGCATTTAAGTGGAACCGAAATGAGGCACCGAACGCTGCATTGCTACTCGTCTCTGGGAGTGGAAGAAGCATTCAGATCCTTTACTTCATTATTTCCTTCCCCAAAATCTCTAAGGAGACGCTAAATGAATAACATCTCGCCTAAAATGCAAGCAAGGTATCGTGGAGGTAGGAATAGCGTGGATAAAAGATGAACGTGGGAAAAATGATCAGAGTAAGAGGAGAAGGAATGACCAAATATTTCTCTCGTAGGCCTTTGCCACAACGGGAACTTAAAGATCTAATTGAATTCAATTTTACACTTTACAGATAGAGTAGGTCTAGACCACAGTCTATAATTTACAAAGCAGTCCCTCCAGAAAAACGCGATTATGCGATCGCATAATTCAATGCATAATCAGCCAAAGTCCGCATATTTATGCGGGGGCCGCATTTTTTCAAATACGCCGCACTTTCGCCGCATAAATTGCTGATTTCCGCGCAAAATATGCTGGGCTTGCATGATTTCATAATCTCCGCATTTTCGTTGCAAAAAAGTCACATATATCTTAGCAGAAAGTTGAAAAATGTTGCGTTTACTTCACACAAGAGCAGCCATTTTCCCCTGTTGCCATGGGAACGTTATGAAGTGACGTAATTACGCGACGTGAACATCATCGAAAAGCTGCAAACCCCGCAATGAAGCCATGATGAAACCGCAGTTTTTGCAAGTTCCCGCAATTTCATTGCATAAAATTGCATAAATATCCCGCAAATTCCATCGCATTTTTTAAGAAAACAATCAAGGATTTTTGCCCGCAACAATCACAAAAAAACTCCGCATTTTTCCAGTAATTCCAGTAATTCCCACAAGAGCAAGCTAGAGCATTTTATCTGTAACGTAAGAGTACTTCCAGGTACTCTCAGGAGAAAAAGAATTTCAAAAAGCTCATTTGCAACACGGCAAACACAACAATAAATTAAGCTGGGTTTTCCAGCTTCCTCTCTCTTCCTCTCACTTCTCCTTTTTTCCTCCTCACCACCCTGCTCACAGCTTTACAGGTCTAATGTAAATTACAGCGCTCCCACGAGACACTGAAGGCATCCCAGCCCACTCCACAGTGTTACATAAAACCCACACTTTGAGATCTGGTTACCTCTTCCTGTATCTGAGTCTCCTCAGCGCTCCTCTTTGTGTTTTCACCTGCTATCGCCTGTCCCATTCCCGCCGCACGGCTCCGTGTTGTCTTCAGTTCTATGCCACGGTTAAAGTTGCATAACTGTAATCGTTTTTAATTAAATTGTTCCTCTTCCAAGGCGCCAAACCTATCTCCAGAGCCAGCCCCGTCTTTTGTGAAATACACTCCTGTATATATCTCATTTACTGCCTGGATTACATTATTTCTGATTCAAATTCATGTTTACTGGCAAGGTTTTGTTCCAGTGTAGGATGTAGGAACCCATTTTTTATAAATCTGTCGCTTATTTAGACATTTTTCGACATTTTATGACACTTCTTTTTGACGTTTCAACTTAAAATCGTGAATCGAGAGTTGAGTATATTGTTACACATCCCTTTCCTCAAGATTAGACAATTATTTAGAGCTTCGGCGAGTAAAAAAATAATAATTGCCAACTATTTTGAAGTAATTTTTCTTTAAAAAATAGAGGAAAATGCTGTATTCAGCCTCTAAATATGAAGATGTTCTCCTCTTTTCTGTTTTTATATAATATTAAACTGAGTATCTTTTCACATTTAAGAAGCTGGAATCAGAAGTTTTACTTTTGTTTCATAAAAAAAAAGACTTCTAAAAAAAGAAGAGCTGAGGCTGATGGAAATGTCTTAAAGCAGAGAATCAGTCGGGAGGATTTTCCTCTCTGCTCTGAATGCTGGTTTTTGGATCATCTGGAGCAATGCAGAGACACATTTAGAGGAATTTCAGGGCTGCTGGCAACTGTAAATGATCACCCGCTGCTGTTGCGGTTGAGCTGCAGGATTATGTAACTGTGTATCTCTCTTTTGATGCCTCAGGACAGGGAGGTAAATCTTTAAAAACCAGTCCAGGAAGAGACGAGGGAGGAGAAGAAGTGGAGGTGAAGAAAGAAGAATCAGAAAGACAGAAACCGAATCACGAGGCAGATGCTTCACTGCGTCACTTTCTTACAAATTGGCATGCAACCATAATGTGTATTGTTATTACATACAGTGTATAGACAAGCTGTATAACGGGTCTGGAAGTAGTAGTACCGAGAATCTCCCCCCTGCCGAAATTGTTCCACCGCTTCTCTTCAGCGGGCGTAGCCGACAGACTGTGCCCTGGGTAGAGACGACTGTGAGGTCGCGGTCTTTTTAGGGTCTGTTGCAGTGACGTTAAGCCCAGAAAAGGTGGCTGTCAGTCGGGCACAAAGCTCCGCAAGGTAGTGGTCTTTTTAGCGGCTGTTTCAGTGACGTTAAGCCCAGAAAAGGTGGCTGTCAGTCGGGCAAAAAACTCTGCAAAGTCGCGGTCTTTTTGGCGGCTGTTGCAGTGATGTTAAGCCCAGAAAAGGTGGCTGTCAGTCGGGCACAAAGCCCTGCAAAGTCGCGGCCTTTTTAGTGACGTTAAGCCCAGAAAAGGTGGCTGTCAGTCGGCCCAAAAACTCTGCAAGGTCGCGGTCTTTTTGGCGGCTGTTGCAGAGACGTTAAGTCCAGAAAAGGTGGCTGTCAGTCGGGCAAAAAACTCTGCAAGGTTGCGGTCTTTTTGGCGGCTGTTGCAGTGATGTTAAGCCCAGAAAAGGTGGCAGTCAGTCGGGCACAAAGTGTGAGTAAAATGGTCTGTAACGTTACGGCAGCAAAGCCAAAAATGACCTGTGGCCGAAACACACAGATGGTGTACTGTCACACACACACACGCACACACACACGCACACACACACACACACACACTAAGCTCCTGGGTGGAAAGTTGGATTTATAAATAAACTTTATAAAGGGATTTGCATGCAGGCGGTTCTGAAATTTAGTAAAAAAACTTTAACTTGTGTCTGCTGTCAGCAAACAGACACATGCATAGACAGACAGGGTGTGAAATATGATTGAACATCCATCAAATAAATGCGAAAACAGACACTTTCTTTCATTCCCAGTTGGCTACAGAAGAGTTCTTAATTATCTTCTACGAAGAAGAATACAATAAAAGGATGTCAAAACAAGATTGAATTCAATTATTTCTCACAGTTGAGTCGCTTTATGAGACTCACAAAGAGTTGTTTTCAGAGCCGTTCTCACTGCACGATGTTGCAGCAAACCTGTCAGGAAAGTTGAATAAAAAGGCTTAAACTCGCTGAACTCTAAAGAGTCTGCGTGGCTCTTAAAGATTAGCTGAGACGGCACAGTTTTTTGTCCAAAACGCACAGCAGCGGTCCTTAAAGTAGATTCCCTCTGACTCTAAATACGTCTGTATATTTCTATTTCAAGTCACGTTGTATTATTCACACGGCCTTTTAAAGCTATCTTCAAACAACAATCTACCCATGAAGGAAAATAAGGTGCAATCTAAAGGCCCAGACGCACCAAAAGGGATAATTGACGCGCCTCATTTGACATGGCTCATTTGATGCTCTATGGCGCCCTGCAGGCGTCACATTTGACGCGCCAACACCACAGAACCAGCAGTATTTTAGAAAAGGCTGCTATTTAGGCAAAGGCTTTGTGTATTATAGATCCCCTAGTCTATATCCACGACGATCTTCCGCGTACAGAGCTCCGCGAGAGCACGGGCTTTTATAACCGTCCGTTATAACACCGCTGCGCTGTGGAGTAATGTCTGGCAACGCGAGACTAGCGTCAAGCTAACATTGACATGTGTGACGTTGGGTTAAGCGTTCTCAACCTGGCAACTCCCGTGAACTTCGAGTGTGGGGAGGAGGGGGCGGGGGAGACGACTCTCTGCAGCATTTTTAATTTGGACTGCAATAACCATTTTAAACGCTAGCTGTCAGTATTACATATTGGACCTTTAAGTTTTCCTGCCAACAAAGCACATTCGATTGAAACCGAGTTGAAAGAAAGATGGGAAGAAGAAACGGAGAGAGAGAACATATGCATCTTGAAGCTGCTCGGCCTGTTCTCTCTGCAGATACTCTGTAGATGATGTTTGTGTGTGTGTGTTTTTGAACTGATGTAAATGAAAGAATGTCTAAGATTCGTTTCATCTATTTTAAGCCACGCTAGCGGCACGCTGCCTGCCTGTCTGTCTGTCTGCCTGTCTGCCTGCCTGTCTGTCTGTCTGTCTGTCTGTCTGCCTGCCGGTCCAAGATTTTGCAAACTATTACCGTTTAACCCTTAACCGAATAATTTTCCTCTCCTAGACATAAAAGGGACATAACACAATTAAAAACAATATTATTCAAACAAAACAAAAAAAAATCTAACTATTTTTGCATGATAAAAGAAAATTTGGCTGTACAATCTATTTATTAACGGGTGAACTCGGACTCCGTCACCTGCCTGACGGGTAGTGATCGGCTAACGACAGTCGGCTAACCGTCCGAAAAAACGTCTAAATTAGCATCCCTAACTGGATGGATTGCCACAAAGTTTCGTACATGCATTCCCGTTCGTCGTCGGAGATACTCTGACTTTTCCCATCCCGCCACAAATGATGTCGACATTTTATAGGTTTTGACTGGAATATTTCCGCAACTATCGGATGGGTTGCCATGACGTTTGTTTCAGACGTTCATGTTCCCTTCGGGATGAACTAAAGACATTCCCATCAGCCTCAGCTGTGTTTTGTTTTTTAGTGCCAATTAGTAGAGCTGTGAAGATTAATTAGTTGTCGCCTATTAAAAAAATTGATAATCGATTAATCAGTTTGAATTATTTTAATGGAAAAAAGTAAAACGTCTCTGATGTCAGCTTCTTAAATGTGAATATGTTCTAGTTTCTACTCTCCTCTGTAAACTGAATATCTTTGAGTTGTGGACTAAACAAGACATTTGAGGTGTGTGTGTGTGCGTGTGTGTGTGTGTGTGTGTGTGTGTGTGTGTGTGTGTGGAGGTGTGCTACGTAGCAGTTGTCTGATATGAGTAAATGGTGTGGAACGTTACGGCAGCAAAGCCAAAAATGACCTGTGGCCAAAACACACAGATGGTGTACTGTCACACACACACACACACACACACGCACACACACACACACACTCACTCACTAAGCTCCTGGGTGGAAAGTTGGATTTATAAATAAACTTTATAAAGGGATTTGCATGCAGGCGGTTCTGAAATTTAGTAAAAAAACTTTAACTTGTGTCTGCTGTCAGCAAACAGACACATGCATAGACAGACAGGGTGTGAAATATGATTGAACATCCATCAAATAAATGCGAAAACAGACACTTTCTTTCATTCCCAGTTGGCTACAGAAGAGTTCTTAATTATCTTCTACGAAGAAGAATACAATAAAAGGATGTCAAAACAAGATTGAATTCAATTATTTCTCACAGTTGAGTCGCTTTATGAGACTCACAAAGAGTTGTTTTCAGAGCCGTTCTCACTGCACGATGTTGCAGCAAACCTGTCAGGAAAGTTGAATGAAAAGGCTTAAACTCGCTGAACTCTAAAGAGTCTGCGTGGCTCTTAAAGATTAGCTGAGACGGCACAGTTTTTTGTCCAAAACGCACAGCAGCGGTCCTTAAAGTAGATTCCCTCTGACTCTAAATACGTCTGTATATTTCTATTTCAAGTCACGTTGTATTATTCACACGGCCTTTTAAAGCTATCTTCAAACAACAATCTACCCATGAAGGAAAATAAGGTGCAATCTAAAGGCCCAGACGCACCAAAAGGGATAATTGACGCGCCTCATTTGACATGGCTCATTTGATGCTCTATGGCGCCCTGCAGGCGTCACATTTGACGCGCCAACACCACAGAACCAGCAGTATTTTAGAAAAGGCTGCTATTTAGGCAAAGGCTTTGTGTATTATAGATCCCCTAGTCTATATCCACGACGATCTTCTTCCAGGATTGCTCCGGTGCCACCGGAAATTCCGCTGGATGTCCCTCATTTCAGCCGGATGTCCGTCCCCTTCCTCTGTCTCTGTGTTGGCGTTCTAAACTCCGGTGGATTTCTGAGGACTATGGTTAACTGCTCCTCAGATCTCTGCAGGGTAAATCCAGACAGTTAGCTAGACTACTTCACTTGAGTCTTTTCTTTTCATGCCACTTTCTACTTCTACTCCGCCACATTTTCAGAGATTTGGGAAAAAAAAATTGTAAAAAAAAATTTAAAAAAAAAATTAAAAAAAAAAATTAACAAAAGTAACAAGAAAATCTGGAAAAGCGACAAAAAGTTGGAACAAGTGGCCGTCTTTTTTTTTTTTTCCATGCCACTTTCTACTTCTAATGCGCTACATCTCAGGGAGAAATGTGCAAAAATGTCGAAAAAAAGTTTAAAAATTAAAAATTGAAAAAATTACAAAATAAAAGTTGGAAAAATTACAAACAAATTCTGGAAAAGCGACATAAAGTTGACAGTCTTTTAATTATATGCCACTTTCTACATTTACTTCAGTACCAGATGTTGAGGTACTTCTTCTTTTCATGTCACTTTCTACTTCTACTCCGCTACATTTCAGAGAGAAATATTGTACTTTTTACTCCACTACATTCATCTGTTACAGCTTTAGTTACTAGTTACTAGTTACTTTACATGTTAAGATTACTGCACACACACACACACACACACACACACACACACACACACACTCACACACAGACACAGATACACTCACACACACACACAGACACACACACATACACACATACACACACACACACACAGCAACACAGAGACACACACACACACACACACACACACACACACACACACACACACAGACAGACACTATAACAGAGTGTTTTTACAGTGTGGTATTAGTACTTTTACTAAAGTAAAGGATCTGAATACTTCTTCCCCAACCAGAGTATATCTGTTCCCAGCATGACGCGGCGTTCAACTACCCGTGAACTCCAGGACGTGTGATCAACATTTTGCTAGATGGACTTACTCATTCGCATCAGGAGGATGTCGTGCGCTCATGTATAAATATTAAATTATGACAGCTGTGTCTGTAATGATCTGATATTTATTTCCATAATAGATTTTTTGGGTTTGAGACATAAAAAAAGCGCCCCCCCCCCTCCCCGTCGAGAGACAGATTGTGTGAAATCTACTCAGCCACACGCTTTAGTGTCTCATGTGTCTCATCTCGCCGCTGTTTTCTTCATCTCACTCTCTTGTCCCGGCTTCTCTTTCTTTTCTTCTCCGTCTTCTTTCCCCTCTCTGCTTCTGCCAATCCCTCCATCTGTCCTCTAACTCTCCCTCCCCTCTCTCTCTCTCCCCCTCCCATTGCTCTCTCTCTCTCTCTCTCTCTCTCTCTCTCTCTCTCTCTCTCCTTCTGTCTCATTCTCTCCCACCCCTCTCTCTCTCTGTGTCTCTCTCTTCTTCTGTCTCTCTCTCTCCCCCTCTCTCTCTCTCTCTCTCTCTCTCTCTCCCCCTCCCCCCCTCTCTCTCTCTCTCTCTCTCTCCTTCTGTCTCTCTCTCTCTCGCTCTCCTTCTGTCTCTCTCTCTCTCCCCCCTCTCTCTCTCTCTCTCCTTCTGTCTCTCTCTCTCTCTCCCCTCCCCTCTCTCTCTCTCTCTCTCTCTCCTTCTGTCTGTCTGTCTCTCTCTCTCTCTCTCTCTCTCTCTCTGTGTCTCTCTCCCCCCTCTCTCTATCTGTCTCTCGCTCTCTCTCTTTCTCTGTGTCTCTCTCTCTCTCCCCCCCCCCTCTCTCTCTCCCCCCCTCTCTCTCTCTATCTCTCTCTCTCTCTGTCTGTCTGTCTCTCCCCCCCCCCTCTCTCTCTCTCTCTCTCTCAGGTTGTCTGGCACGGTCAGAAAGTGAAGGTTTAAAAGGTGCACCGGTTGTGTCAGTTGATTGATAGACTCATAAAGGTATAGGCAATAATAAAAAATATAATAAAATTATATACAAAAAAATATAGGGAGGACACACACACACACACACACACACACACACACACATATATATATATATATATATATATATATATATATATATATATATATATATATATATATCTCTATCAAACTTTCCTCATATCCTGCAGCCTGTAACTAATCCTTAATGTTTTGTGTTTTCCCCGCAGCATATCGAACTTCACCCCCAAAGTGGGCGAGAAGGACACGCAGAGAGCGATCCGACAAGCCTTCAACGTGTGGCAGACGGTCACTCCGCTCTCCTTCCAGGTCAGACAAAAGTCTCACACATGTCAGCTTTACACATCTGTTATAATGTCCCTGACGTGTCACCATCGGATGTTCCTATGACTGTTCAAGATCACATTAGTCTCGCATTGGCCAGACCGTCCTCCACAGCGCTGCGGAGGAAGGTCTAGCGAGTCCACACGGTTACTTTCGTTCCTCTGCTTACCTTGAAGTAGATAGTAATTAATATAAAACCTCCTGGTATGATTCACAGTATGATTCTGTGTTTCCGTGTATATCGTTTCTCTCTCTCTCGTTGCTCCACTCTGCGCCTCTCGTTTCCCGTTCAGGAGGTGCCGTACTCGGAGATCAAGAACGAGGGTAAGGAGGCCGACATCATGATCTTCTTCGCTTCCGGTTTCCACGGCGACAGCTCTCCGTTCGACGGAGAGGGGGGTTTTCTGGCCCACGCCTACTTCCCCGGCGCCGGCATCGGAGGAGACACACACTTTGACTCTGATGAGCCCTGGACGCTGGGCAACGCCAACCACGACGGTGAGACACTCATTCCTTTATAGGGCTGGGTATCGCCGATGATTTTCTTTTTTTATTTATTAACACGTCATCATAAGATAAGATATACTTTATTGTCCCCGGAGGGAAATTAGTTTTGGACTCTGTCCGTTCCGCAGCTTTACAAAGACAACACAAAATACAGAAAATAAGCATCTCTCAACACATACTCTCATGCAACACAAAACATGCTCTCACATACATTAGACAGGTACCTATATAGTAATGCTCTCATATACATTAGACAGGTACCTATATAGTAATACTCTCATATACATTAGACAGGTACATATATAGTAATGCTCTCATATATATTAGACAGGTACCTATATAGTAAGCACAAAAATGACACAATGCACTGACATAATGGACAACCCAAATAGCCTACGTATTGCACAAATGACATATTGCACAACCCCAAAAGCCTACGTATTGCACAACTAACATATTGCACAATCCCAATAGCCTACGTATTGCACAAATGACATAATGCACAACCCAAATAGCCTACATATTGCACAAATTACACATTTCCACGTAACCTATGCAGTACACAATGACATATTGAACAATCCAACAGTCCATGTATTGCACCACTAACATATTGCATAACCCCCAATAATCTACTTATTGCACGATGACATACTGCACAACCCAGCCAGCCTACACGTTAGTGTTGATAAGATTAATGGACATAGGCACAAATGAGTGTTTATATCGTTTTAGCCTGCATTCATCATCGTATCATTAACACACAGTTTCAGAAGGTACTATGGTTATATGTAGGCTGCGTGAAATGGGGAACCCCAAATAAGCTACTTTAAGCTTTTCGGAGGGGGCCCGATAACAATAAACATACAACAGAGAATATACAGACACTTAAAACTCAATTTCCAATAGACACAACGCAGACAAATGCCACAGTATACAGACAATCCCAGTACAAATACAAGACTTGAAGAATATTCAATAATAATATATTGGAAGCAATTTTTCCTTCAGACTTTTCTTGAAGATGGAGACAGAATGCAACAATTTCAAGGTCCCGATTCTATAATGCGCCCGCGCCGATCTGAGCGCCCATGGGCGTGCTGGTCTTACAGGGAGGTGTGTTCAGGTGCATTCTGGGCGTGCTGGTCATACTGGGAGGTGTGTTCAGGTGCATTCTGGGTGTGCTGGTCATACTGGGAGGTGTGTTCAGGTGCATTCTGGGTGTGCTGGTCATACTGGGAGGTGTGTTCAGGTGCATTCTGGGTGTGCTGGTCATACTGGGAGGTGTGTTCAGGTGCATTCTGGGTGTTTTGCTATCTTGAGGCAGCGGGAAGTGATCGCGCATTGACCAACAAAAACCTGGTCTAAAGTCAACAACGCAGCATTTCATTGTTATTTTAACAGCCCATTACTAAAATGCTCCTAGGCTCGTGCACAGCGCGCACACTATGCTTGTTGCACACACAGGGACACACAGCAGCACACACACACATGCAGAAGATTAAAATAAAAATATTACGGTGCAAATCCACCATCATAATAGCAATGCTCCAAGGTCTAAACGCACCTTGAGCGTCTAAAATCGCCAATGGGAGAGAGTCTATGACATCATCAGGGAGTGTTTCTTTAAAACACCACGGCGTCATTTATTATTTCGACTATGACCTTGAGAGAGTTGCTATTTACACGGACATTTCTTGCATTTTGACTCGAGCTAATGTTGAAATATTGCAGCCAGCGTGAGCATGGTGAATGACAGCAGTGCAATCCCAACTGATTAAATTGTTTGTCATTTAAATATGTTTCAATATATAGCATCTGTAAATGCAGTGCTCCCAATGTGGAGATGTCCTTCTCCCCTATCTTTGAGCACCACACCGTTCAGTCATTAGATGGAAAATAGACGGGGGAAAAAAACACTTCACTTTGTAGTTTTTTCCCCCCCTTCTTCTTCTATCTCCGTTTGACAAATGACTCATGCCAGATTGCCTCCGCTTCAGTAACCAACGTGTTGATGGAGAGAGCGAGGGAGACACAGGGAGAGGGAGGCGACGCAGGGGAGGAGAGGAATCTGGTCTGAGCGATTAGCAGAAAAGAGAATTAGCTTTGACAGGGAAGCTCTAAATGTGTGTGTGTGTGTGTGTGTGTGTGTGTGTGTGTGTGTGTCTTGTGTCGGTACGAACCGTCCCAGGGAACATTCCTCCGGATGCATCCAGGTAGTTTCACTTTAATGTGACGGAGTTTAGAGCAGTGGTTTCCAAACTTTTTCACGTCGAGGACCCCCTAAACCGACACGGATTAGATCCCAGATTTGATAAGATTTTGTCCCCATTTTTTACTTTGAAATGTGTGTGTGTAAGAAACCCATGAACACAACAGTTGTAGAGCTGTGAAGATTAATGACACTTTATCAACTAAACAACTTATCCATTAATTGAAAGAAATAATCCACAATGAAATGTCATTGTGTTAGTCATGGACGAAATCATTCTGTTTCCCCTTTTTAATAAAGTGCTGATTTTGTCAATATACTGTACATTATCATAAAAATATTGGATGTGTGTGTGTGTGTGTGTGTGTGTGTGTGTGTGTGTGTGGGTGTGTCTCTGTGTGTGTGTGTGTGTGTGTGTGTGTGTGTGTGTGTGTGTGTGTGTGTGTGTGTGCGTGTGTGTGCGTGTGTGTGTGTGTGTGTGTGTGTGTGTGTGTGTGTGTGTGTGTGTGTTTGCGGTCATCCAGGTGCTGTCATACACACACCCTCACACATGCCTCTTTATCTTTAAAATCTCTCCGCACACACACATATGTGCACGCACACACACACACACACACACACACACACACACACACACACACAAACACACACACACACAGAGTGAGTAATTGAAAGATTAGGAAGTAGATAGTGAGACAGCAAAGTTCTCAGACGCTCTGAAAACTAATTCACGCTATCAGCTTCAGAAGGACGTCGCGAGGACGAACGGCCTTCATCTTCACCTCGGCTTGCAACCGGTTGTTGTTTTCTTCCCGTCACTGCTGAGGGACGGCGTCTGTGATTAACCTGTTAACACCGGGAGGGGAGGGCCGAAAAACACATCAAACACAGGACCATTTGTCTCCATTTTATATCGGATGAATCTGCAGCACGGATTTACGTCCATCGCCACAGTTCAGTGCTAACGCAGGAAGTGTGGTCAGGGAGGTTGTCTCCCCCCCTCACCCTAACCCAGGTGTTTCAGTGGTCTAATTTTAACAATACAAACTTTCTAATGCCTTGTTTTATAAGTACAGAACCTATTTGTACTACTGTAGAAGTTTGGTATCATTCCGGGCATTATTAGTGGGGTAATTTACGAGATACAAACGTGGATCCATTAGCGCCTGCACTAAGCTAACCAGCTGATAACGCTAACTCGACCAACGTTATAACAAGGGAAAAAAGCTTCTGGGGGTTGTTTGGCTTGAGGTCAATGTGCAAAGCAGCCTAGGGTGAAATTACTCCGAACCATCACTTTAAACATATTCTATTTGACATAAGCTTCCCTTCGCTGTAGAAAGAAAGCATTTTTAAAAGCGTTGGCATTGGATGTGATGCATGTTGCAGGATGGTCCAATACCATTTTTCTTTTCTGGTGATAGGGTTGTGCTTTCACTACAGCATAAATCCCGCTTTATTGGCACCAAACACAGAGTACAGCTGAAGTGGATGGGAATGTCATTTGACTGGAGAGGGAAACATATTCTTGGCAGGTCATTTGTTTTGTGCTTTACCAGAACTTGGCAGTTGAGCCAAAAAGTTAATTTCACGCCGCTTGTACAAAATTATCTCTGGCATGCAACGTCAAAAAATGAAATGAACATTTCGGCGGGGGAACTGCTGCAGTCAAACAAAGCAAACAAAGACTCTGTGGACACATCAAACTGGGATTACTTGAGAGACAGGTTTCATCACAGCGATATCAAACATCATCTTTATCGCAGGCGGGCAGGCGACTGGCAGGGCAGACATGATAGAAGGAGCCGTTATCATCAGTGCAGGGCGTCGAAGCAGACTATAGACTGACAACGAGAGAGATAGAAAGAGAGGGAGAGGGAGAGGGAGAGAGAGAGAGAGAGACCGCCCAATGCGAATTTCCTCAACCATGGAGCCAACATGGAGTTTACGTCTTGTGCTGTAAAATCATCTTTATCTTTGCCTGCGACGTGGAAGACAGATAAAGGCTGGAGGAGGAAGAGAAAGAAAGGGATGTACAGGGACAGAAGTGTGTGTTTGGGTGTGAACCAAAACCACAATCTTTTTTTCTAATTTTAAGTACACCTTTTGTCGGCTAAATGTAACTGCAACGGCCTCTGAAAGGACCTTCACCTCACGGTGCTTTGTACCCGGCTCACAGTCTCCTTTTCTCGGCTAAATTTAACAGTAAAGACGCTAAACTTAACTGTCATGTGACCAGCCGGCGCCTTAGCAACCATAAACACCACTGGCTTTGACCGTGTCATCCTCCCCAGCTGCATCCTCTCTGCCAATTATGGTCACTTCTGGTTCCAAAATACCGAGATGGCGGCGGCCAAAATGCAACCTCCCAACTTCAGAACGGCAGTCCACAAACCGATAGCTGACGTCACTGCTCCTACGTCCATTTATTTTTTCATTCTATGGCGTCAAAATAAGCATATCCTATGGTTAAATACGCAAAAAGTAAGTATCAAATAAATGTAGTGGAGTAAAAAGGACAATATTTCCCTCTGAAATGTAGTGAAGTAGAAGTAAAAGAAATTGGACATACTCAACCATAGTACAAGTATGTCTAAAATGTACTTAAGTACAGTACTAGACTAAATGTACTTAGTTACATTGCACCACAGGTACAGACTGAAGTATTTCAACATCTCCTGAAAGCAGAGGAAACAGAGAGAAAGAATTGACCGTACAGAGGTGGCCTCTAGCTCACCCAGTGAGAGTGTTCGCCCCATGTTGGCTGAGTCCTGCAGCGGTGCGGGTTCGACTTCCACCTGCGGCCCTTTGCTGCGTGTCATCCCCCATCTCTCGCCCCCTTTCATGTCTATCCACTGTCACTACTACTAATAAAGGGAAAAGTCCTAAAAAAAAATCTTAAAAAAAAAAAAAAAAAGAATTGACTGTACATTTGCAAGAGAAACAAAACGTCAGAGTCTGAGCGTCTGTGTAGTTACACGAAGTCTGTGCGTCGACTGCTGGAGTAAAGAGAAAAAGATAATTAGGTTCTGAAATTAGGTTCAAACAGAGTCAAACCAATTACCGAGCCAATGTATTAATTTGAGCTCTGCGTCCCGAGCGTAAGAAGTCATTGAGCGTCTGACAGCAGCTCTTAAGATTATGACAGAGAGCCTGATGCTTTTAATAAACCTCACAGGAATACATGACATTCGGGATAACAGCCCTCTATTCTCTTTCTTGCTGTTTTGATCAGTTGTAATAAGAAGTATGAATGGTAGGAGTAGTTGCAGTGTTTCCCCGACCACTGATTTGATTGAAGATGATCAATCACCCCAAAGACTGATCATTAGCAGACCCAAAACAGAATGTGTGGATTTTTTCACAATTTTTAATTTTTTTTTTTTTTACAATTTTCAGTGATGTTCCAGAATGAAAATCTGTAGTCTCAGCGGACTGTTTTTCTGCTTGAAGTGGAGTTAACATTCTGAGTTTTCGGAAATTGTCCGTAGATTCCCTGTGGCTCTGATCACTAGATCTGAGGTTACATTTACATTGCTACTTTTTGGTTTTAAAAAACAAATATCTTTTGCTATGTTCCCCTCTCTCATTCCCCCTGCTCTGGTGTTTCCCCCTCTCATTCCCCCTGCTCTGGCGTTTCCCCCTCTCATTCCCCTTGGTCTGGTGTTCCCCCCTTTCATTCCCCCTGCTCTGGCATTTCCCCCTCTCATTCCCCCTGCTCTGGGGTTTCCCCCTCTCATTCCCCCTGCTCTGGGGTTTCCCCCTCTTATTCCCCCTGCTCTGGTGTTCCCCCCTCTCATTCCCCCTGCTCTGGTGTTTCCCCCTCTCATTCCCCCTGCTCTGGTGTTTCCCCCTCTCATTCCCCCTGCTCTGGCGTTTCCGAGCCCCTAAACCGGAGACATTTGGAAACGTTTTGGTTTGGAATCTGTTGCAGTCTCAATGGCCGCAAACTCCTCCTGATTGGGTCTTATCAGTCACGACTTCTCGTTCTCTGAGACTTAAAGCTACTAACGTTACCATGGCTACTACCAGCAGCAGGCAGAGTCTACACGCTGCCTCCCGTTTATGCCCAGTATACCAGAATGTAGATGAGATATGAAGTTTGGGCGTGTTAGTTTAAACAGAGATTAGTTCTTCTACTGGAGCTAAAAACACTTGGTGCATGGAGATGACTTTTGGCTCAAAACTCCGCTTAGAAACCAAATCGTAGCAATGTTAATGTAGCCTGACAAAAAGTAATTTAGTTAGTTTAATGCTCAAATTTATTTTACATTTATTTGGCTTAGGTGGTGCCCAAAAACGGCTACCCTAAGCCTCCTAACGTTTGGGAAAACCCCTGTGCTTGTTCACTGGCATGTTTTAAAACCTTCAAGCAGCAGCGCATTACTTATGCATTCACAGATTATATGTTTTAAAATCTCATTTTGTGTAAGTGTGAACTTGACGTGGCACTAAACAGTTTTGCCGCACTCTGAAGTAATCCCCGTCGGAGAAGCTCAGAGCTCAGGCCGGACTATAAAAAGTGACAGGAGCTTCAGATCCAAAAGCTGACAGTCGCTTCCACTTCCCACAAACTTTCCTTTTGATGTGAGATTGGTATTAACGCTGCTCACGAGTCAACAGCAGCACAGACTAAGTTTTTCTCACTTTTCCCACTGCGTTTGATGCTGCGTCTTTGGTATTTTCCGTTGTGTCTTCACTGGGGAGCCTTTCTTCCACTTCAGATGTTGAGTTTTTTTTTCAGCAGAAAAAACTCAGGACTTGTTTTCTGTTTCCTGCCTGATTTCTGCTGTGAAATAATCTTTTAAAAAGCTTTTTTTTAAAGACTGTCAGTGATGTTCAAAGTGATTTTTCTCTTCCTGGCTTTCTTGTGCCTCCTCCTTTTGTCTTGGTTTGCATTTAGCTCACACCTTTACAGTACATTCCCAGAATGTTCCTGAGGAACTAGTTATATTTCATCCTCTACATTCAACCAACGTTCAACGTGTGGAACATGAACATAGCTGTTGCATCAGCCCGCTGCACACTATCAGTCTACATATCGGCAATAAATCTGACATTTGGAAGGAAACACACCTTTGTGTACATGTGGAGCAACAACACTTAGCAGAGGAGGCGTGGCAGAGCTCCACCCGTCACATGACTCACCCAAGGCAAGCCAGGAAACAGTTTGTACTTCGTCACCACAGACAGACACACAGACGGAAAAACAGACGACCAGATTCACCTTCAGATCAAACTAACAACTTCCTCTGAGTGAGTTCAGCTACAGGAGAGAAAAGTGGAAAACTACAACACTGCTGCTTCAACCTGCTGACACTCCACACACTGACGGTGAGTTTGACTATAAACAAGACTCAAAGTGAAAGTAAATTTCAGTGAAGTTAGTAGAGGAGGGAGGGGAGCCATGACTCATGGTACTTTCTGTCTGCTGTGTTTTCAGCTTCACTCAGAGATAAAATGGCTTCCAGATCAGAGGAGGATCTCTGCTGTCCGGTCTGTCACGATGTCTTTAGAAATCCTGTTCTTCTGTCATGTAGCCACAGCTTCTGTAAAGACTGTCTGCAGAGCTGGTGGACAGAGAAACCAACACAGGAGTGTCCAGTTTGTAATAAAAGATCTTCAAGGGAAGAACCACCTTGTAACCTGGTGTTGAAGAACCTGTGTGAGGCCTTCTTACTGGAGAGAGATCAGAGAGCTTCAGAGGCTCTCTGCAGTCTGCACTCTGAGAAACTCAAACTCTTCTGTCTGGACCATCAGCAGCCAGTGTGTCTCATCTGTCTGCATTCAGAAACACACTCCAACCACAGAATCAGACCCAAGTTTTTTTTTTCTGTGGTGTTGTAGTTCTTGCTGTCGCTAGTCCAAATATAATTGGCTGTATTAAGACTACAAATGAGACCAACATGCTACTTATTTTGCAGCCAATCTAGACACCAGTCCTATAATGCAAATGAGGAAATCGGGGAATTGTTTCAGACAATGTTTCCAGACTCTGACATCTGACTTTGTTTTTTTGATGTTGTGACATAGGTCTTCATTCATTCATAATGGTCTAAAAAAGGTCTTAAAAAGTCTTAAAACTGACTTGGTGAAACCTGCAGAAACACTGCTCCTTCTGGCTTTCTTGTACCTCTTCCTTTTGTCTTGGTTTTAAAATACATACCCACATACCTAGAATATTCCTGAGATACTTAATTATATTTGAACTAATCCACTATATTAAACCTACGTTTAACCTGTTAAACATAAAATATAGCTGTTGCATCAGACTACTGCACACTATCAGTAGAGGGTGACAATTTTTCGGGACTCCTGCGAGTCAATTTCACTGTTGGTAACGTGTTCGGGATGGATAGAGCATAGAAATCAACGGGACTGGGACGGAGCCAGAGATTAAATAAAGAAATGGCGCTGCAATGCGGTGAGTGCGCCCAAAGATTGCGAGGCATTTCGTTTTAGAAAAGAGAACCACTTACAACTCACAATACGTTTGTTGATTGGAAATACCGTGACCCGTGGGAGTCTCGAAAAATGGTCACTACCTAACCCTAACCCCCCCAGCAGTGAGAGACAAACAGCTCTGCAGCGCTGCATTCACACAACAACATCAGCGCAGCAGAGCAGAGGAGCTGCTCTCACTCCCTCAGGCCATCACACATATACACACACACACACACACACACACACACACACACACACACAGAGTCTGATAACTTTAGACAACATAGGGAACGAAACGGGAGCGGGACGGGATTCGGGACTCTTTCTCTCGGGATTTTGCAGGACAGGATTTTTTTCGGGGGGCAGTCACATGATCGGGATGTGACGGGAGTATTTTCGTGGGCTCGGGATGGGGTGGGAGCGACAATTGATTCTCGTGTCACCCTCTAACTATCAGTCAACATATCCAGCAATGAATCAGAACTAAGGAATGAGACACACCCCTTGTTTCATGTGAAACAACAACATTTAGCAGAGGAGGCGTGACAGAGCTCCACCCTTCAGCTGACTCACCTGAGGCAAACCAGGAATCAGTTTCTTTTTCATCCTCGCTACAGAGAGACACACAGACGGAAAAACACAGGATCAGATTCAGCTTCAGACCAAACTAACAACTTCCTCTGAGTGATTTCAGCTACAGGAGAGAAAAGTGGAAAACTACAACACTGCTGCTTCAACCTGCTGACACACCACACACTGACGGTGAGTTTGACTATAAACAAGACTCAAAGTGAAAGTAAATTTCAGTGGAGTTAGTAGAGAAGGGAGGGGAGCCGTGACTGACTGTACTTTCTGTCTGCTGTATTTTCAGCTTCACTCAGAGATAAAATGGCTTCCAGATCAGAGGAGGATCTCCGCTGTCCAGTCTGCCATGATGTCTTTAGAAATCCTGTTGTTCTGACATGTAGCCACAGCTTCTGTAAAGGCTGTCTGCAGAGATGGTGGAGACAGAAACAAGCTCGAGAGTGTCCAGTCTGTAAGACGACATCTTCAAATGCAAAACCACCTTGTAACCTGGTGTTGAAGAACCTGTGTGAGGCCTTCTTACTGGAGAGAGATCAGAGAGCTTCAGAGGCTCTCTGCAGTCTGCACTCTGAGAAACTCAAACTCTTCTGTCTGGACCATCAGCAGTCAGTGTGTGTCATCTGTCTGCATTCAGAAACACACTCCAACCACAGAATCAGACCCGTCGATGAAGCTGCACGACAACACAGGAAGGAGCTTCAGGAAACTCTGGAGCCCTTAAAGGAGAAGTTAAAGATTTTTGAACAAGTTAAAGTGAAGTTTGATCAAACAGCAAAACACATAAAGGTCCAGGCGCGACGCACAGAGACGCAGATTAAGGATCAGTTTGAGAAGCTTCACCAGTTTCTAGAAGAGGAAGAGGAGGCCAGGTTGGCTGCACTGAGGGAGGAAGAGGAGCAGAAGAGTCAGAGGATGAAGGAGAAGATGGAGGCTCTGAGCAGAGAGATAGCAGCTCTTTCAGACACAGTCAGAGCCACAGAGGAGCAGCTGAGAGCTGAAGACGTCTCATTCCTGATCAACTACAAGGCTGCAGTGGAAAGAGTCCAGCAGCGCCCCCTGTTGGATGATCCACAGCTGCTCTCAGGAGCTCTGATAGACCAGGCCAAACACCTGGGCAACCTGAGCTTCAACATCTGGAACAAGATGAAGGACATGGTCTCCTACACTCCTGTGATTCTGGATCCAAACATTGCTCTACCATATCTCATCCTGTCTGAAGATCTGACCAGTATGAGAGTAGGAGAGGAACAGCAGCTTCCTGATAATCCAGAGAGGTTTGATTCTCACCGCTCTGTCCTGGGCTCTGAGGGCTTTAACTCAGGGACTCACAGCTGGGATGTCGAGGTTGGAGACAGTACAGTCTGGTCACTGGGCGTGTTAGCAGAGTCTGCCCAGAGGAAGGGAAGCATAGAGTCTGGATTATGGAGAATAAAGTTCTATGAAGGTATATACTTCGCAGAGTCAACATCAGGTTCATTCACCTATCTCGTAGTGCAGAAGCAGCTCCAGAGGATCAGAGTGACTCTGGACTGGAACAGAGGAGAGCTGTTGTTCTCTGATGTTGATACTGACACACACATACACACCTTCACGCACACTTTCACTGAGAGGATGTTTCCATTTATTAACACTTGGAGTAAATTGAAGATATCACCAGTGAAGGTGTGTGTGACAGTGGAGCAGAGCAGTTAGAGATAAAGAGGATGATTATATTCATGATGTTTATTTCTTGAAGGGCCTCTTAATCTGAACCTGTCATCCTAATGTCTCATTAATACAAAAATATGCTTAGTTTTTGTTTGTTTCTTATTGTTTGATGTTTAGTTTGACGATCTGCATGAACATTATCTGCATCAACTATGTTAAATTGCTTCATGTGCTGCGGTCAAAAGTAAGTTTAGTTCTTTTCATATGTAAAATGATTTTGTTAAGTTTCAATCATTTTGGTTCGTTTAGCCATTTTATCTTTTATCGGTACTCTTTCATTTTAAATTGTTGTTCATGTTTTATTAGTTTGACCTGTGTGTGTGGAGCCATGAAGACAGAAAACACTTTGTAGAAGCTGATTTGATCCCAAAAAAAGAACAATGAATTTTCCACGTGCATGTAACGCTACCGTTAATGCTCGTTGAAATGTTCCCACAGCGGAATGTTTTTTTAAATTCTGTGGTGTTGTAGTTCTTTCTGTCACTAGTCCAAATATAATTGGCTGTATTAAGACTACAAATGAGACCAACATGCTACTTATTTTGCAGCCAATCTAGACACCAGTCCTATAATGCAAATGAAGAAATCGGGGAATTGTTTCAGACAATGTTTCCCAGACTCTGACATCTGATCATTTTTTTAACAGTTTATTTATTGAAAATTTTCAAAACAACAACAACAAAACCCAACAACAATGTAATGGCATCATCATAATTTAACATCAAACCCCTCCCACCCCCCCACCCTAAATGACTGTGGCGTACACAGAACAAAAAAAAAAGAAAAAGAAAAGGTGAGACAAATAAGTTAAATTAAGATAGCAATTATTACAAAAATGCTAGATTCACAGTTGTGACACGAGTACCATGTGTAAAAAAATAAAAAAATAAATTAAAAAAAAAACAGGATAAAAAGTACAGAAGTTTGTAGGTACAAGAGATAAACGTACTAACAGGAGAAGGCTTGGATGAAGCTGTATCATTGTCTTATATAGCATTGTGTTACACTCAACCTTCCGGCAGTTTGCCCACACTTCAGGTGGATTATAGAGCCACACGAAAGCCCCAAACACCCACTAGTGCCAGCAACTCCCTAAAGCTGCTTACACACCAACCAGACAGCCAACCGTCGGCAGAAAAGGCAGTTGGACTGATCAGTCTCCCCGAGTTGGTCAAAAAAAATGCCTCGGAACACACCAAAGAGACGAGACGTAATACGTCTCCATAACAGCAGGCGGCTCTAATCTGTATTGTTGCCCAAAAAATTAAAACTGGCAGCTGATTGGACGAACGCGTCACATGGGTTTGTTTTCTCTGGAAATTCAAAGACACACTGTCATGGCGGCTCGTTCAGAATACGATCTTATATTGTACTAAAATAGTTCACCGAAACATGTTCCTGAAAACATTTTAAGCGAGAAATAGGCCATGCAGTTGATGAATCTGTCTTTATTTCACATCAACAAAGGTCAGTTTAAAAGTTTTTCGTCAGATTTTGAGAGGCTTAGTCACGCTCATTCCGCTCGCCATTTCCGGGTGAGTCCCGACTGCCCTGTCTCCGACTGAGCATGTCAGGTCGGCCAAAATGAAGGCCGACAGCTCCTCCGACGAACGACGGCACGGAACACACCAAACAGACTCGAGTCACCGACCTCGCCAGACTGTCCGACGGCCGATTATCTGCCCGGTATGTCAGCGCCCTAAAGGAAACTGCAGCACAGTTTTCAAGTTTGACCCTGGGCATCACAATTAGGAGATATTCTATTACGTAGAAAGGTTACAAATCCTCCCCAACATTCATCAAAGAGTGACATCTTTTTCTTAAGATTAAACATGATCTTCTCTGACGTTAAGTATGATGAGAGCTCTTTAAACCACAAAGAAACCCCAGGGGACTCCTCATTTTTCCAGTGAATGGCTATACATTTATTAGCTGCGATCAGGGCTAGTCTGATAAAGCGAGTATTGCCTCTCGCATTGATTGGTAAAACTGATAGATCCCCCAATAGTGTCACTCGTGGGTTGGTTGGGATTTCCACCCCCACAATTGTTTTAACTATGTCCAAGATGGATCTCCAGTACTGCTCCAGACTTCTACATGTCCAGAACATATGTAGAAGAGTACCTGCTTCAGTCTTACATCTGGGACAGTATTCCGAGTAGCTAATACTAATCCTATGAAGGTGCTGAGGTGTCAGATAAACCCTGTGAATAAGCTTAAACGGCAAGAGTTTGTGTCTACTGTTGTAGACAGTCTATTTCCCACTTAACTTTCACATTAAGAGTTTTGTTTTCTGCCAGGCTCATGAGTCTGTTATAGGCATAGGATAAAAAGCCTTTAGAATTATGCTTGTCTTGTATCATACTCTCTATTTGAAAATCCTCTAAAGAGGTAAGTTTCCCACCCTGCTGCACTCTCATATAGTCTCTAACTTGTAGAAACTTAAAAAAGTGTGCCGAGGGGAGCCCAAAAGAGGTTCTCAGTTGTTCAAAGGATTTCAGATTATCGAGCTCATATAGATGTCCAAATGTACATATGCCTCTGTTATACCAGTCTCTGGTAATGCCATCTCTCAGTGCCCCAGGTAGAACAGGATTAAAATGAAATGGAGTAGACCTATATATTGTGCGGACACTTTGGAACTTTGCTCTGATTTCATGTCATATTTTAGATGTGTGTATTATCATTGGGTTTTGAGTTACCTTTTTTGACTGTGATAGGAGTGAATAAATGGAATGCTTGACAATATTTCTGCTGTATGAGATTGTTCGATCTGTTTCCAGGCTGGAGGATGCTCTAAATTCTTAATCCAAGTCCAAACAGCTCTGGATTGAGCAGCCAAATAATATAATTGAAAGTCAGGCAGGTTTAGACCTCCTTGTTCAGTGGGGCGACAGAAGGTTTTGAGTTTTACTCTGGGAACTTTACCGTTCCACAAGAATCTAGAAATCAGTCTGTCCAGATTTTTAAAAAAGGTTTTGGGGATTGGAGTTGGAAGCGCTTGGAATAGGTAAAGGAGTTTAGGTAGAACATTCATTTTTATACAGTTTATTCGTCCAGTTAGGTATATAGGTTCCTTTCCAAATCTGCTTCCACTTTTTTAAGCAGGGGTTCATAGTTGAGAGAATAAATCTGATGTAATTGATTGGGTATCTATACACCAAGATAACAGAGCTTATAGGGTTCCCAATGAAAAGAAATGTTTCCCCTTGATAATCCTTGGGGAGCTGGGTTTAGAGGCATTACCACACTTTTATGTTTGTTTATTTTGTACCCAGAGATGCAGCTATATTCGTCTAACAGGGTACAGAGGGCAGGGAAAGATGATGCCACATTAGTCAAGTACAGTATAATATCATCAGCATATAGCGAGATGATATGTTTTTCATTTTCAACCATAATGCCCTCTATGGCAGGGTGTGCTCTAATAGCAATTGCGAGCGGTTCGGCCGCCAGCACGAAGAGGAGCGGGGACAGGGGACAGCCCTGGCGGGTGCCACATGAGAGAGGGAAGAGAGATGAGGTATCAGTATTTGTTTGAATCATCGCAGATGGGTTGAGATATAGCATCTGTATCATTCGTATCAAGTTTGGGCCAAAGTTCATCTTTTGTAAAACTGCGAAAAGAAAGGGCCATCCTAAACGATCAAATGCCTTTTCGGCTTCTAAAGAAAGGGCAATGACAGGCATGCTAATTTGTCCGGCACAGTGAATAATATCAAGAAACCTACGAATGTTAGCAGAGGAAAAGCCGTTTTGAATGAAGCCAGTCTGGTCTTCATTTATAAGACTAGGGATCACTTTCTCCAGTCTGGTAGGTAATTTAGGTAATTGGTGGATTTCAATTGCATGCTTAAACATTTCCATCAATGGTGAGATTAGGCTAGATGTAAAGGTTTTATAAAAATCCATAGGAAATCCATCTGGCCCTGGCGATTTCCCTGCTGAAAGCTTCCCAATTGCATCTAAAACTTCCTGCTTAGTAATGTCTGCCTCTAGACTGTCCTGTGTCTCCGCCGCCATCCCCGGAACGGCCAGACCCCCCAAGAAGTTATTCATTTTGTAAGTATCTACACCCTGAGAGGAGTATAAATCTAGATAGAAATCCTTAAAGGTTTCATTAATAAGTCTGGGATTATGGATTATCGTGGCATCCTCTTTGGTTTTAACTGAGGGAATGCAGCTTGAGCTTTCCTCTTTTCGGATCTGCCAGGCTAGTTATTTACCACTTTTATCCCCATGTTCATAATACTGTTGTTTAGTTCTGGCCATGGCATTTTCAACCACCCGAGTGGTTAGCGTGTTGTATTCGGTCCTTTTGTTATTTAGCAGATGAGAAGTCATTTCATTTTGAGTCTGAAAATGTTCCTTTTCAAGTTTCCTAATCTCTGATTCAAGTGTGTTGGTTTTCAGCATATATTGTTTTTTTCCATGATGCATAACTTATGGTTTCACCTCTCAAGTAGGCTTTTAAGGATCCCCATACAGCGGTGGGTGAGGCGGTTCCTTTGTTAATGCTAAGAATACTGTCTATCTTGTTTCTAATAAGTGTAGTATAATCTGCGTCAATAAGCAGCTGTGTGGGGAAAAGCCATAGTCTGCTATTACAAGTGGTGGTCTTTTGAGCCATCAGGAGCATGAGAGGGGCGTGGTCCGAGTGAGTCATGGCCAAATATTCAAGAAAAATATCAATTCTAGAATAGCTTTTATGAGCATGCGAGTAGAAAGATTACTCGCGCGGTAATTTATGTGTTTCTCTCCATATATCTACAAGTTTGAAATCTGCCATTTCTTTTCCACCTATAATCAGTTTACTAGCAGGGCAAATAAATATGAAAAATAAACTCTGGAAGAATTGAGGGCAGTCATAATTTGGGCCATAAACGTTAACTAGTGTGATAGATGGCCACACCTTGAGATTGGGATGTGAAGGAGGAATAAAAGATCTGCCCCTGCCATTGTCGTATCAGTTTGGCATGCTCTGCATCCGTTAGGTGGGTCTCCTGTAGTAGAGCTACAGTGAGGAAAATAAGTATTTGAACACCCTGCTATTTTGCAAGTTCTCCCACTTAGAAATCATGGAGGGGTCTGAAATTGTCATCGTAGGTGCATGTCCACTGTGAGAGACATAATCTAAAAAAAAAAATCCAGAAATCACAATGTACGATTTTTTAACTATTTATTTGTATGATACAGCTGCAAATAAGTATTTGAACACCTGAGAAAATCAATGTTAATATTTCGTACAGTAGCCTTTGTTTGCAATTACAGAGGTCAAACGTTTCCTGTAGTTTTTCACCAGGTTTGCACACACTGCAGGAGGGATTTTGGCCCACTCCTCCACACAGATCTTCTCTAGATCAGTCAGGTTTCTGGGCTGTCGCTGAGAAACACAGAGTTTGAGCTCCCTCCAAAGATTCTCTATTGGGTTCAGGTCTGGAGACTGGCTAGGCCACGCCAGAACCTTGATATGCTTCTTACAGAGCCACTCCTTGGTTATCCTGGCTGTGTGCTTCGGGTCATTGTCATGTTGGAAGACCCAGCCTCGACCCATCTTCAATGCTCTAACTGAGGGAAGGAGGTTGTTCCCCAAAATCTCGCAATACATGGCCCCGGTCATCCTCTCCTTAATACAGTGCAGTCGCCCTGTCCCATGTGCAGAAAAACACCCCCAAAGCATGATGCTACCACCCCCATGCTTCACAGTAGGGATGGTGTTCTTGGGATGGTACTCATCATTCTTCTTCCTCCAAACACAGTTAGTGGAATTATGACCAAAAAGTTCTATTTTGGTCTCATCTGACCACATGACTTTCTCCCATGACTCCTCTGGATCATCCAAATGGTCATTGGCAAACTTAAGACGGGCCTTGACATGTGCTGGTTTAAGCAGGGGAACCTTCCGTGCCATGCATGATTTCAAACCATGACGTCTTAGTGTATTACCAACAGTAACCTTGGAAACGGTGGTCCCAGCTCTTTTCAGGTCATTGACCAGCTCCTCCCGTGTAGTTCTGGGCTGATTTCTCACCTTTCTTAGGATCATTGAGACCCCACGAGGTGAGATCTTGCATGGAGCCCCAGTCCGAGGGAGATTGACAGTCATGTTTAGCTTCTTCCATTTTCTAATGATTGCACCAACAGTTGACCTTTTTTCACCAAGCTGCTTGGCAATTTCCCCGTAGCCCTTTCCAGCCTTGTGGAGGTGTATAATTTTGTCTCTAGTGTCTTTGGACAGCTCTTTGGTCTTGGCCATGTTAGTAGTTGGATTCTTACTGATTGTATGGGGTGGACAGGTGTCTTTATGCAGCTAACGACCTCAAACAGGGCATCTAATTTAGGATAATAAATGGAGTGGAGGTGGACATTTTAAAGGCAGACTAACAGGTCTTTGAGGGTCAGAATTCTAGCTGATAGACAGGTGTTCAAATACTTATTTGCAGCTGTATCATACAAATAAATAGTTAAAAAATCATATATTGTGATTTCTGGATTTTTTTTTTTTAGATTATGTCTCTCACAGTGGACATGCACCTACGATGACAATTTCAGACCCTCCATGATTTCTAAGTGGGAGAACTTGCAAAATAGCAGGGTGTTCAAATACTTATTTTCCTCACTGTATGTCTATTCTGTGGTTTCTCAGAAAATTAAGTACCTTCTTGTGTTTTGTCAAATCACTGATGCCATTGGTATTCCATGTCAAGTATCTAAGAACTGCAGCTGTCATTTCCTTTATCTATTTCTCCCATAAAATAATGTAAGTTTGGATGTAACCAGTTAGAGCAGCTGGCCAATGTCTCATCTAGGAGATACACTTCCATCTCTTGTACATTGAAAATAGATGTATACATGAAATGAAAAATAAATAAATAAATGTGAATGAAGTCAAACTAAACCCTATAGTCCCCCCTCTTGTCCCTCTTCCTCCCCAACTGAGGAAGTACCAAAACCCTACTCTTCCTGACGCTTTTTTAATGCAGCTATAACCTATCTTGCTGCATTATAAAACGGAGCCAAACCTCCTTTAAAGTTAAATAATCTGCTAGCCATTTAACCCTATTATAACAGAAATTCACAATCATTTAAAGTGAGAACACAATTTAACTGTAGTATGTGAAATAATTCCTCATGATAACACTACCTAGTATTAGCAATTTAACCAACTATTCTCTGTTCTGCACAAATATGTATAGTAAGATTAAAGAAAGTAATATTTATATGTATATTTGGACTTTGTTTTTTTGATGTCATGATATAGGTCTTCATTCATTCATAATGGTCTAAAAAAGGTCTTAAAAAATCTTACATTTGACTTGAAACCTGCAGAAACCCTGCTCTTCTTGACTTTATTGTACCTCTTCATTTTGTCTTGGTTTTACAATATATACCCACATACCCAGAATATTCCTGAGATACTTAATTATATTTGAACTAATCCACTATATTAAACCTACGTTTAACCTGTTAAACATAAAACATAGCTGTTGCATCAGACTACTGCACACTATCAGTCAACATATCAGCAATGAATCACAACTAAGGAATGAGACACACCCCGTGTACAGGTGAAGCAACAACACTTAGCAGAGGAGGTGTGACAGAGCTCCACCCTTCAGCTGACTCACCCAACGCAAGCCAGGAATCAGTTTGTCCTTCGTCACTACAGAGAGACACACAGACGGAAAAACAGACGCTCAGATTCACCTTCAGACCAATTAACAACTTCCTCTGAGTGAATTCAGCTACAGGAGAAAAAGTGGAAAACTACAACACTGCTGAAGGTGAGTTTGACCAAAAACACGACTCAAAGTGAAAGTAAATGTCAGTGAAGTTAATAGAGGAGGGAGTGGAGCCATGACTCATGGTACTTTCTGTCTGCTGTGTTTTCAGCTTCACTCAGAGACTAAATGGCTTCCAGATCAGAGGAGGATCTCTGCTGTCCGGTCTGTCGTGACATGTTTAGAAATCCTGTTCTTCTGTCATGTAGCCACAGCTTCTGTAAAGACTGTCTGCAGAGCTGGTGGACAGGGAAATCAACACAGGAGTGTCCAGTTTGTAAGAAAAGATCTTCAAGGGAAGAACCACCTTGTAACCTGGTGTTGAAGAACCTGTGTGAGGCCTTCTTACTGGAGAGAGATCAGAGAGCTTCAGAGGGTCTCTGCAGTCTGCACTCTGAGAAACTCAAACTCTTCTGTCTGGACCATCAGCAGCCAGTGTGTCTCATCTGCAGAGATTCAGAAACACACTCCAACCACAGAATCAGACCTATCGATGAAGCTGCACGACAACACAAGAAGGAGCTTCAGGAAACTCTGGAGCCCTTAAAAGAGAAGTTAAAAGTTTTTGAACAAGTTAAAGTGAAGTTTGATCAAACAGCAGAACACATAAAGCTCCAGGCCCGATGCACAGAGATGCAGATTAAGGAACAGTTTAAGAAGCTTCACCAGTTTCTAGAAGAGGAAGAGGAGGCCAGGTTGGCTGCACTGAGGGAGGAAGAGGAGCAGAAGAGTCAGAGGATGAAGGAGAAGATGGAGGCTCTGAGCAGAGAGATAGCAGCTCTTTCAGACACAGTCAGAGCCACAGAGGAGGAGCTGAGAGCTGAAGACGTCTCATTCCTGATCAACTACAAGGCTGCAGTGGAAAGAGTCCAGCAGCACCCCCTGCTGGATGATCCACACCTGCTCTCAGGAGCTCTGATAGACCAGGCCAAACACCTGGGCAACCTGAGCTTCAACATCTGGAACAAGATGAAGGACATGGTCTCCTACACTCCTGTGATTCTGGACCCAAACACTGCTAAACCCAACCTTATCCTGTCAGAAGATCTGACTAGTGTGAGACGAGTAAAGAGACAGCAGCTTCCTGATAATCCAGAGAGGTTTGATAGATACCGCTCTGTCCTGGGCTCTGAGGGCTTTAACTCAGGGACTCACAGCTGGGATGTCGAGGTTGGAGACAGTACATTCTGGTCACTGGGTGTGTTAGCAGAGTCTGTCCAGAGGAAGGGAGAAATAGAGTCTGGATTATGGAGAATAAGGTTGTTTCAAGGTAAATACTCAGCATGGTCAGCACCAGCTCCAGAAACCGATCTCGTAGTGCAGAAGCAGCTCCAGAGGATCAGAGTGACTCTGGACTGGAACAGAGGAAAGCTGTCGTTCTCTGATGTTGATAGTGACACACACATACACACCTTCACACACACTTTCACTGAGAGGATGTTTCCATTCATTAGCACTTGGACTAAACTGAAGATATTGCCAGTGAAGGTGTGTGTGTGACAGTGGAGCAGAGCAGTTAGAGATAAAGAGGATGATTATATTAATGTTGTTTATTTCTTGAAGGGCCTCTTAATCTGAACCTGTCATCCTAATGTCTCATTAATACAAAAATATGCTTAGTTTTTGTTTCAGTTATTGTTTGATGTTTAGTTTGACGATCTGCATGAACATTATCTGCATCAAATATGTTAAACTGCTTCATGTGCTGCAGTCAAAAGCAAGTTCAGTTTTTTTCATGTGTAAAATGATTTTGTTAAGTTTCTATGGTTTTGTTTCGTTTAGCCCTTTTCTTTTTTATCGGTACTCTTTCATTTTAAATTGTTGTTCATGTTTTATTATTTTGACCTGTGTGTGTGGAGCCATGAAGACAGAAAACACTTTGTAGAAGCTGATTTGATCCCAAAAAAAGAACAATGAAGCACTGTATCAATAACTGCATGTTTGAGCAGCCAACCATTGTTCAGATCCAACAAACTTTATTTTAATTCTAGTCCAGATTATAGATACATTAAATGAATGTTTTATTACTTTAAATGTATACATGAACAAGTTTGTATTTTATGTAATAAAGAAAAAAACGACCCTGTTTGTAAAAGTGTTTTATTAAGCGTTCATTAGTTGAATTCTGCTGTTAGTCATTTAATCAGAGGATTAGTCCTTCTATTTAAGGTGGACATGTCAGTTTTAAGGTGGACGTCTCAGTTTGGGTCCAGACTTTAGTTATTGTTGGTGGTTTATGAACTTTAATAACATTATTGTTGATTGTACATCAAGGGCATAACTTTGGGTTCAACATTCGGGGGGATGTATGTATGTATCTCCACTTTTAAGCAAAATTGATATTTTGAATGTCAACACTTCATTTCCTGCATTCTGGTGAATGTTTCTGCAATAATTTGTGCCTTTTCTGCATCAAATTATGGTGCAAAGGAAATTATATTAAAATAAAATCAAAATTTTAAGCCTTAAAACTTCTTAAATTTACTGAAGTATTGTGTTCTAGGTCTTAAATCATTTTAAAGAGGTCTTAATTTTTCCACGTCCATGTAACGCTACCTCTAATGCTCGTTGAAATGTTCCCGCAGCGCTTTGGAATGTTTTTTTTAATTCTGTGGTGTTGTAGTTCTTTCTGTCGCTAGTCCAAATATAATTGGCTGTATTAAGACTACAAATGAGACCAACATGCTACTTATTTTGCAGCCAATCTAGACACCAGTCCTATAATGCCAATGAAGAAATCGGGGAATTGTTTCAGACGATGTTTCCAGACTCTGACATCTGACTTTGTTTTTTTGATGTTGTGATATAAGTCTTCATTCATTCATAATGGTCTAAAAAGGTCTAATTTAAGACTTTTTAGTCTTAAATTAGACTTGGTGAAACCTGCAGAAAACCTGCTTTTCCTGGCTTTTTTGTACCTCCTCCTTTTGTCTTGGTTTTACAATACATACCCACATACCCAGAACATTCCTGAGATACTTAATTATATTTGAACTAATCCACTATATTAAACCTACGTTTAACCTGTTAAACATAAAACATAGCTGTTGCATCAGACTACTGCACACTATCAGTAGAGGGTGACAATTTTTCGGGACTCCTGCAAGTCAATTTCACTGTTGGTAACGTGTTCGGGATGGATAAAGCATAGAAATCAACGGGACTGGGACGGAACCGGAGATTAAATAAAGAAATGACGCTGCAATGCGGTGAGTGCGCCCAAATATTGCGAGGCATTTCGTTTTAGAAAAGAGAACCACTTATAACTCACAATACATTTGTTGATTGGTAATACATTTTTTGGCTAAGTCCTGGATCTTCGCAAGCCTACCTACGGCACCTTTAATCTGCACCTGTCCTTTTAATGTCTCATTAATACAAACATATGCTTAATTGTTGTTTCACCTATTGTTTGATGTTTAGTTTGACAATCTGCTTTTTGTTTTAGCTTACCTTTTTGTTTCCATTTCAGTCGTTTAGCTGACACTTTCATCCAAGCGATTTACAATACAATCCGAAAATTGCAAGAATCCTGCATCAAACCTAACCCTAACTCTGCATCAAATATGTTGAGTTGCTTCAAATGCTGCAGTCGAAAGCACGTTTAGTTTTTTTCATGTGTAAAGTTTTTCTTTTTGTTATCGATACTGTTTTTATTAAATCGTTGTTTATGTTGTATTAGTTTGACCAATGTGTGCCGAGCCAAGAAGACAGAAAACACGTTGTAGAAGCTCATTTGATCCCCAAGAAAACAATGAAGCAATAACTGAATGTTAGAACTTGAACGCGAGTGGAAACCGTAGACCAACCCTAGACTAAGGCGTAGCCAATCTCCTCCAACATCAAGTGCTAGCACCTCTCTACATGAGAAAGGTTCTCTACTGTGCACAAAGTGCATGAACCAAGAAGAAGGGTGGATTGTAAAAGGCAGGCAGGGACAGATTAAAGGCATTGCTCTACCCTAGTTGTGGTAGTGTGTCCTATTTTTTTCTTGAGTGGGTGACAAGAGTCACCCAAGGGTAGAAATGTGGTAGGAAAAAGTACACTCTTATTTTACATATTTTGTTAGATATAGCTTTGTATTGTAATGTCTGTCATATAATCAATTATAATCAAGAAATCAGACAAATGTACTCTCACTATGTAATTCAACCCGTTCTCATTCCGAACTCGTAAAATAAGGACGTTTGGACAGTGGCTGTCAGCGTCTGATGCAACGAAAAAGGCGTCTTTCAGAGTGTTTGTGTAACGCACCGGGGAGAGCAGCAGTTAGATACGATTTAGCGAGTTGTATGTAAAGGCCAATTCCACCCGGGAGAGCGGGTTTCGCGTCCCACTTGTGTTTTCTTTCCGACCCGTTCTTCCCACGTGTCACAGAATCGTACGCCCACCCACGACCCTTTCCTAAACCCAACCGTCCCGTTCTTCCCGCGTGTCACGGAACCGTACGCCCACCCACAACCTTTTCCTTAACATAACTGCGTCAAAAGGGACGGCAATAGTCCCGACCAAGCGCGTTTACTTAAAGCGTTAAAGGAGACTTTTAGCTTCAATAAGAACGACAAAGGCACCTGACCAAGCGTCCATATTTTACGAGATGAGTGTGAGAACGTGTTGTGTAATTATACTTTGGGATCTAGATTTTTTACAGGTCCCTCACATATATTCACTTTTCTTTCTAAGTAACATAAGTATAGCAATGTTCACTATCTATCAATCATGTATCAATATGGGTGTTTATTCAATACACATTGGGTTCATGTTTTAACCCTCATGTTGTCCTCGGGTCAAATTTGACCCGTTTTCAAAAAGAAAATTATATTAGAAAATATGGGATGTCGAAATAAGCACAGAAAATGTAAAAAGAAAAAACAGGACAAAAAGTTGGGAAAAGCAACAAAAACGATCTGACTATCGCCTGTGGTCAGTTGATGTATCTGGAGCAGCTCGGTTTGTTTGTTAAAATGTCACAAATAAATCTGCATGGAGTGAATATCAACAGTCTCTGGTGTCTTCATGGAGTCCTTGTCTGACAATTTCTTCTCTACTGAGACCGCTGTGGGGCTCACACAGTCAGTGACTTCTAATTTCATAGATAGGCCCTAGTAGTTTAAATAACTAGTAAAGGAAAAAACACCACACAGCCAATCACTTTATTTTTAATTCTAGGACAGATTACACTTACATTCAAAGTAATGTTTAATGACTTTAAATGTATATATGAACCATTTTCTATCTGATGTAATAAAGAAAAGATGAGCCTGTCTGTAAAAGTCTTTCATTCAGTTTCCATGAGTTGAATTCTGTTCAGTCATTTAGTCAAAAGATTTCAAAAAAAGTTTTGTTTTTTCATATTTTCGGTTCTCTTCCCTCTTTCTCCCTCTGACTGCTTTTCTTCATCCCACTCTTTAATCTCTTTTATTCTTGTCTCATCTCTCTCTCTCTCTTTATCTTTCCCCCTCTCTCTCTCTCTCTCTCTCTTGTTGATGGACATTTGGTTTTTACTGTATGAAGTACTTTTAAACAAAAACTAAGACTTTTTATTATTAAAATGTACAAATTATAAATACGTAAATAAAAGTGGTTTTGTAAAAGTCTTTCTCTCTCCCTCCCTCTCTCTCCCTCCAGGTAATGATTTGTTCCTGGTGGCGGTCCACGAGTTGGGCCATGCGTTGGGTTTGGAGCACTCCAACGACCCCAGCGCCATCATGGCTCCGTTCTATCAGTACATGGACACGCACAACTTCAAACTGCCTCTGGACGACCTGCAGGGCATCCAGAAAATCTACGGTAAGTCCTTATTTATTTTATTCTTCCATCATGTTAAGGGCCGGACACACAGAGCGGAAAATCGGCCGTTGGACAGTCTGGCGAGGTCAGTGACTCAAGTGTGTTCCGTGCCGTCGTCCGTCCGAGGGGCCGTCGTCCTTCATTTTGGCCGATTAGACATGTATAATCGGCGGGGCGGGCACTGCTGGCAGTCGGACTCAAATGACCCATCTGATTGGTGGAGAGCTAACCCGGAAACGGGGAGCGGAATGAGCGTGACTAAAGTCTCTCAAAATCTGACGAAAATCTTTTAAACTGACCTTTGTTGATCTGAAATGAAGACAGATTCAGCAACTGCATGGCCTATTTCTCTCTTAAAATGTTTTCAGAAACACGTTTCGGTGAACTATTTTAGTACAATATGAGATTGTATTCTGAACGAGCCGCCATGACAGTCTGGCTTTGAATTTCCGGAGAAACCAGACCCACGTGACGGTTTTCATTTTTGGGCGACAATACAGATTAGCGCCGCCTGCTGTTATGGAGACATATTACGTCTCGTCTCTTTGGTGTGTTCCGAGGCACTTTCTTGACCAACTCGGGGACACGGAACAGTCCAACTGCCTTTTCTGCCGAGGGTCGGCCGTCTGGTCTTGTGTTTCTGCAGCTTTAATGATCTATTCCACATCTGTGTTTCCAGCATGTTGAAGATAAGCCTTTAAGAGGACAATATGTCGTTCTTTTGTTGGTTTATTAGACCGGTACATTAGAGCGGTATAGACAACATCAGTGCATAAGTACATGCATAAATAAAAGAACCAGAACCATGCCCATCAGTAATGCTGTTTGAATGTGTAGAGGGAGGATTAAAGAGTCCTAACCCTGAGCATCCAAAAAGAGCCAAGTCTCTGTTAGGAGAGAGTCTTAAGATACTTAAGACTCTTTCAATTTGTGCATTTTAATGAGTGGAAATGCCAGAAAAGAAGAAAATGTTTTTTCCACCTCATCTTTCCAAACATTTCCTGTTTCAATCTCAGTTTTATTTTGTTTCTGTCCACTTTAAATGAAGTGTGTTTTACAATCCTAAAAGTCCTGATTATTTACATGGAGTCTGGTGGGTTTAGCTATGGCGAATTCTGTTTCATGTTAAACTAAAAGGATCTTACTCTTTAACTAAAAGGTCTATCTCTGTAGGGATCCTTTCATAATGTTGTCAGACACTTAGAATAATAATCTGAGTCTGTCAGCGGCAACAAACAGAACTTTTAGTGGACACTATCTGTCGGTGCACAAATGCCCAGAGTGGTTACAACTGCATTAATATTGCTAAATACTGCTAAATAATTTCAAAGATTGTTGTTCCCATCAGTTATGACGTTCCACTTCTGGGATTGTTGGTCAAACAATACATTGGGCTTTCGGCGTTGTGATGGGCATTTTTATCTCAATTTCTTGCCTTTTTATAGGCCAGACTATAGTGATTATATTTTAACTTCAGTATTTTTCAACCTGGACCCTATTTGCCATGTTGTTGTGTGTTTTATTCACTGATGGAATCCTAATTTTTGAAATTGGTCCAGCATTAAGCAAGACCGCTGCAGGGAAACCATCCCTGGTAAGTTTGACAATTTGGGGGCTGTTTGATGTTAAACTAAAAGGATCTTACTCTTTAACGAAAAGGTCTATCTCTGTAGGGATCCTTTCATAATGTTGTCAGACACTCAGAATAATAATCTGAGTCTGTCAGCGACACAAACAGAACTTTTATTGGACGGTAGTTGAAGGTTAATTGCCCATTAACGTTACACTGCAGCTTGTTTCGCCGCTTTCACTCTGTTAAATAAACCGTAGAATTACTTGCACACAATGCACAAGCACCTTGGTCATGTACTAGCTGTAGTATTTCTGCATATAACTGCACAAGTCAGTGTGGTCATTTACTGTTTTGTTTTTTTATCCATGTTCTACTGTCTGTTTTATATGTTCTAATGTTTTGTGTGTTGCATGTTATGTGGTGGTCTACAAAGTTTTAAGGATGTCCGGCCTCTTAGACTGTAGACCTAGTTTACCCATGGGTACCAATAAAGTAACCTGAACCTGAACCTGAACCTGAACCTTATACAGGGCCATTGTCAAAGATAGCTGTTCCCATCCGTCACTTACACACAAAAACATGGGAAAATAGGGTCCAGGTTGAACACAAAAACAAAGTTAGCCTTTAAAGTGAAGGAACACTTGACTTCACTTGAAAACCTGAAAGCAAAAACTTGCACAGGCAAAAAGCAGCACACCTTGAATATGAATTATTAATCTTAAAACCCAGACTGCGGCTGAGTTATGAAGACGTGTTGTCCAGCAGAGCGCTGCACTGGCTGAAATATGTATGAATGTAAAGCAGCATCAGGTTGAAAACAACACATTCTCATGATCCACTAGTCTCTAAATCTCTAACTTATAGAGATTTTAGTCTCTTATTTACAGACGTTTTAATGTCTAATTTATAGACTTTTTAGTCTCTTATTTATAGATGTTTAGTCTGTAATATATAGACTTTTATTCCATTATTTATAGACTTTTAGTCTATTATTTATAGACGTTTTAGTCTCTAATTTATAGACTTTTTACTCTCTTATTAATAGACGTTTTAGTCACTAATATAATATTATATCGTACAAAAACCTACGCACACCAATTCATGAGATATCCCCCGAAATTAGTCACGTGGCGACCGGTCACAATGACCGTTGAGTTTACCGGTCTTTACGGTTAAATTTAGCCAAGAACAGGTGACTGGGAGCGGGCTGCACAGGACAGTGAGGTGACGGCCCTTTCAGCGGCCGTTGCAGTTAAATTTAGCCGACAAAAAGTGAGCGTCATGCTGCACCAACAGTTAAAGTTTATGCACAATAACAACTAGTTAAGATTAGAAAAAAGATTGTGGTTTGGGTTCAAACACTCCGAACAACTTCACGCTCTTATTCAGCAGCAGTCAATGTGATGCTAGGCTCGCTTTGCCAGTCCTTCCTCCACAGCGCTGCGGAGGAGGGTCTGGCTAGTCTACACAGCATTCTGGGATGGGAGAAAAACGTGCTCTGGTTTATTGGCATGTCTTTAAACCAATCACATTCGTCTTGGGTGGCGCTAAGCTCCGGACGGAGCCACGGCGCCTCTGCAAAATAGCCTCGGGAAAGGAACTTATGGTGGAACGTGTACGTTCAAAAGTTGGTTTAAGGCGCCCGGATAGCTCAGTTGGTAGAGCGAGTGCCCATATATAGAGGTTTACTCCTTGACGCAGCGGGCCCGGGTTCGACTCCAACCTGATGCCCTTTGCTGCATGTCATCCCCCCCCCCCTCTCTCTCCCATTTAGGGCCCTATCTTGCACCCGGCGCAGCGCAAAGCCCAACACAAGTGTCTTTGCTAGTTTAAGACCGACCCAGTTGTCAGTTTCCTGTCCTGCGGCCACGTCGTTTAAATAGCAAATGCACCTGTGCCCATCTGTGCGCCCATGGGTGTGCTGGTCTTACAGGGAGGTGTGTTCAGGTGCATTCTGGGCATATTGCTATCTTGAGGCAGCACGAAGTGATCGCGTCATTGACCTGGTCTAAAGTCAATAATGCATTTCGTTGTTATTTTAACAGAGCATTAGTAAAATGTGCCTAGGCTTATGCACAGCGCGCGCACACTATGCTTGTTACACACACAGGGACTCACAGCAGCACACACACATGCAGAAGATAAAAAATATATATATTACGGTGCAAATCCTCCATCATAATAGCAATGCGCCAAGGTCCGAACGCGCCTGGCTTTTAAAGGGAATGGGAGGTGATCTCTGATTGGTTTATTGCATGTTACGCCCAAAACACACCTATGAATTAATGAAGACACTAAGTACAACCCTTTAGAACCATGTGCCCGGCACATAGACCCTTTTTTCCGCCATCAAACTAGCAAAAGTGGATTTGGACATTCTGTGTGCTTAGATCGTTAAAATAGGGCCCTTCATGTCAAGCAGTCCTGTCAAACAAAGGCCTAAAATGCCCAAAAAGTAATCTTTTAAAAAAAAAACTCAGATTGGACAGATAGTCTAGCTAGCTGTCTGGATTTACCCTGCAAAGAAGTGGAACGATATATAGACTGTGTTGCTAACGTGTAATAAATACAAATTACAGTGCTTTCCTTTTCATAGCTAAATGTAAGAATGGTTCATGAGAACAGCCTGCTGAAAAACAATCTACAGTTCTGATCAACCTTTGCCTGGAAAGAGACCGATTTAAAAGAAGACAAAAAAAAGTGTGACTTTGTGTCTTTTTCCTTTTGTGTTTACACCAGAGACTCTTTGTTCCATTTCAGAGAAGATGCCTCACATGATCTTTCTGAAGAGTGAACAGAGAACAAACAGGCTGTCAGACGCAGACACATTTCTTTCTGTCAGTCCCGAAACAATCACGACAGCTTTCTGTTGTAATGTAGTGCAACATGTCCTTGTGATGCAAAGACACAAAGAAGGAAAGGAACTCAGAGTGTCTGCTGGCTCAGAAAATACGTGTTAGTGAAGAACATCTCCATCAGATCCAGATCTTATTTAATATTTTCATCAGTAGTGCTTCACAAATAGCCAGATGAGATACAGACTAGGGCTGCAAGTGAAGATTATTTTCATCGTCGATTAATCCGTCATATTATTTCCTGGATGAATGGATTAGTTGTTTGGTCTCTAAAATGTCAGAACATGGTGACAAATGTGGATCAGTGTTTCCCAAAGCCACCCACACACACACACACACACACACACACACACACACACACACACACACACACACACACACACACACACACACATACACACACACACAGACACACACAGACACACACTCACACAGACACACGCAGACAGACACAGACAGACACACACACAGACACACACATACACACACACACGCAGACAGACACAGACAGACACACACACACTCACACACACACACACGCAGACAGACACAGACAGACACACACACACACAGACACACACACACAGACACACACAGACACACACACACACACACAAAATGTACGAGATTGAAAACGAAGGTAACAAGCAACTACATGTGAATGAGTGTCTGTCTTAAAATTTAAATTACGCTTCATCAAAGCTTTCCGAAAATGGTGAAAAATGTGGATCAGTGTTCGCCAAAAAGTCCAAGATGACGTCCTCAAATGTCTTGTTTAGTCCACAACTCAACTCAAACAACAAGATATTCAGTTTACTGTCACAGAGGAGAGAAGACACTAGAACAGATTCACATTTAAGAAGCTGGAATCAGAGACGTTTTGGATGTTTTTTTAATACAAAATGACTCAAACGGATTATCAAAATAGTTGGCGATTAATTTGATAGTTGACATTTAATAGAATCGATTCATCTTTGCAGCGCTACCTGTTTTTGTTCTTCAGTTACGCTGGTCTGGTTTCCTTTAAGCTTCAAAGCAGGAATCCTTTTCAATAAATCTTTACATTAAAGGTCACAATACACAAGTGACATTTCCAGTCCGTGTTGAAGGGAAACAGTATTTTTCCACTTCTCTTGTGTTCAGTGTGGATAATAAAGCCTGTTATTGTGTCTGGCTGCTGAGAGTTGATCTGATTGGCCTCGCTGCTCCGTCTCTCCAGCAGTAAGACCTGGATACCGCGTTGGAGGCGTATGGAATGCCATTTTTTTCAATATTAAATAAATGAATAAATACATAAATAAATAAATGAATAAATACATGAATAAGTACATAAATACATGAATAAATAAATAAATATGCCTTTGAAATACATCATGAAATAAATAAATTAGCCAATAAATAATTAAATAAATATAAATATTCATATAAAAATGAATCAATTAGTTAAATAAATATATTAAAATGTTTTACTTTTAATTATTTCATGGTATTTATTTCAAGAGACTTTTATTTCATAAGTCCACATTTCTTTATTTCCGTGGACTTTTATTTCCTAATGCCACATTTATTTATTTCCCTCTCTATTTATTTCCAGTTCTTATACGTTAGTTCTTATTCTTTGGTGTTTTTTTGCCCCCAACATCTCCTCCCAGGCAGCACGGCAGTGGTTATGTTTAGGGTTAAGGTTAGGGTTAGCTGCCTGGAAGGCGCCGTTGGAGGCAAAAAACACCATTGAGCTTCTTATACGCAAATCAGGGGGCGTGGCTATCGACACGCAATGCAGCTGACACGCTCACGCCACGCAGCCAGTGTGTGGCCGGCCTAACCCTAACCCCTAAACCAGCACTCGGTCGTGGTGCCCACGGCTCTATTCTGAATGTGAGAGATAGCCACGCCCCCTGATTTGCGTATAAGAAGCTCAGTGGTGTTTTTTGCCTCCAACGGCACCTTCCAGGCAGCTAACCCTAAAAAATGTTGTGGGAGGATAGGGCTTAAATTAAAGGAAAATGTAGGAACACAAGACCTAATTTTGAAGCCGTCCTAGAAATGTGGGAACATAGGGCCTAATTTTAAGAAAAATCTTAGAAATGTGGGAACATAGGGCTGTGGGACCCTTGGGCTGTGGGACCATAGGGCTGTGGGACCATTGGGCTGTGGGACCATAGGGCTGTGGGACCCTTGGGCTGTGGGACCATAGGGCTGTGGGACCATTGGGCTGTGGGACCATAGGGCTGTGGGACCATAGGGCTGTGGGACCATAGGGCTGTGGGACCATTGGGCTATGGGACCATTGGGCTGTGGGACCATTGGGCTGTGGGACCATTGGGCTGACCCCGTCTCATAGACCCACAAACAGAACTCACTCTTGTTGTTATGGATGTTTTTCCGTCTCCAGGCATCCCCACGGCCATGCTGGAGCCCACCAGGCCGTTACCCACCTTACCCTCCCGACGGACACACTCCACCTCTGAGCGGAAACACGACCGCCACTCCCGCCCGGCGCGCCCGCCCGGCGACCGGCCCGCACTGCCTGGCAACGGCAAACCCAACATCTGCGACGGCGACTTCAACACGGTGGCCTTCTTCAGACGGGAGATGTTTGTCTTCAAGGTGAGCAACAGGAAACACGGTGAACACTCGCCAGGTCAGAGACAAAAAAGACACGTTCACACAGTGGTGTAGTCTACCTGATACGCAGGTATACGCAGTATACCCACTAAGAAAGTTATACTTTCCATTATAGTTTTGATATATTTTGATTGTCATCTGTGTTTTTCTTCTTCACATAGGCTAAATAAAGGTATTTCCACCGTAAATTGGTGCATAAAAGTGTGTCAGAATGCAGGAAATTAAGTTGTTGATGCTCAAAACTTCCCTGGGGGAGGACACCCAGACGTCTCGTTTTTGGGTCCATTGTTTTGTCTAGTGCTGCAACGGATTAGTTGTTTGGTCTCTAAAATGTCAGGAAACAGTGAAAAATGTGGATCAGTGTTTCCCAAAAAGCCCAAACTGACGTCCTCAAATGTCTTGTTTTGTCCACAACTCAAAGATATTCAGTTTACTGTCACAGAGGAGAGAAGAGACTAGAACATATTCACATTTAACAAGCTGAAAGCAGAGTAGTTTTGCATTTTTTTAGAAAAAAACTAATCAAACCGATTAATTGATTATCAAAATAGTTGCTAAATTGTTTAAAATAGTTGACAACTAATCGATTAAACTTTTGCAGCTCTAAAATGTTTAAATCACAAAAATAAATACACTTAGCTATCAAACTTCTCGGAAATCTGACATTGTAAAAGGATACACACACACACACACACACACACACACACACACACACACAGACACACAAACACACAGACACACACACACACACACACACACACACACACAAACACAAAGACACACACACACACACAGAGACAGACAGACAGACACACAAACACACAGACACACACACACACACAGACAGACAGACAGACACACAAACACACAGACACACACACACACACACAGACAGACGGACAGACAGACACACAAACACACAGACACACACACACACACACACACAGACGGACAGACACACACACACACCGACAGACGGACAGACACACAAACACACAGACACACACACACACACACACACACACACAGACGGACAGACACACAAACACACAGACACACACACACACACACACACACACACACAGACAGACACACACACACACAGACAAACAGACACACACACACACACAGACACACAGAGACAAACAGACACACACATGTACACACACACACACACACACACACACACATTATCTCGTCTTTTGAGAACAGGATTCTGTCCTTTATGTAATTAAGTGCTGCAGAGGCTGAGTCATCCGGCCCTGAGTGTCTGTATGAAACAGGCTGACACGTCTTGGGGATTGAGATGAAGCTTAATTGAACATTAAGCGAGGAGGATGCAGGACGTGAGCGGCTGGGAGCGAGGTGCGGTCGCTGTGCAGCTCAGGAAGTAACGATCGCTCCGACGCTGGCACATTACGGGTCGATTCCCACTGGAGAAGCCCCATCTTCAAGCAGCGGTGCAAGACATATTCAGATCCTTTACTGCAGTAAAAGTACTAATACCAGTCTGTAATACTCTGTTAGAAGTAAAAGAAGTCTTTCCGTTGAAGATGCGTAACCATGGTAACCCCTGTTTTGTAGTGTTGGTTTCATACTACGGTTTCGGACATACTAAAAAATCTCACGTACTGTTTTAGCTACTAAATAGCACGTTAGTTTGGGATTTTCCAACGCAGACGATGTGTTTTGTGTGCAGAAATCTTAATGTGTAAATTAACAACAACAAAAAATTCATTTTGATGTGTGTGATCTTTAAAGTGACTGTTAGAAAAGGTCGCGGACCCGTCTCGCTCTCCGTCTGTCCACCGTCCTGCTTGCCGATGTGTGTCTCTCTCCTTTCTATCGGCTCACCCGTCTGTCTCCTCTCGGGGGGATTCTTACCTGACAAACTATCTCATTTCTCTTCCTCAATTGTCTGTCTGTCTGTCTGTCTTTCTACCGGCCTACCTCATCTGTCTGTGTGTGTGTGTGTCTGTCTGTCTATTAACTAAGCGGATCATTAGAAGTGAATGAAGTCGAACTGGGAGCAGCTGCTCCATGAGTTATTTTAGGCTCAGGTGTGTTTATAATATATGCTGCATATACATTTTACTTTATGTGGAACAGCTCCTTCAAACTGGGTCATTATCTGCTAATGCCTACCGTACACTAAAAGACATCATCTCACACCTAACGTTCACATGTAAAGACTGGGGATCTCGCAGGGTCACACATAGCAAGACTACAACTAGATCCGTTTTGAAAAATGTAACCAAGCATTAGCTGGTAACTTGAGGGAAAGTTTGCCGATTTTGGTGGCAGTACCCGGCTGTACTGTGTGTTTAATTTGACCCGTTTTCAAAGTTTTTAATATCAAAAATATGGGTTTCTTAAACCAAATTGCCCAAAAATAACATGGATGTACGTTGTATGGAACCCATACAACACATAAACAAAAATAATGATTCTTTTTGGGTGTTTTATTCAATTTCATAGCATTTAAATGGTTTCAAAACCATGTCCTGACTAAGCTTTGACAGTCTGTGATCCACCACAACATCCTCTTATCTTAGCTAATAGTAAAGATAATTCATAATGGTTTTTTAACTCAAATTGGTATAATGTCATGTAAGTTAGGTTTATTGACCATACATTTAAAAAAGTGTTGAAAAAAAGTGACAAAAACATTTAAAAAAGCGCCAAAAGCATCGAAAAAAAAAAAAGTGAAAAAATGTTGGAAAAAGCGCCAAGAAAAGTTTTCAATCTTGACCCGCTAGGAACACAAGTACATGGTCGACGGGAAGACAACACAAGGGTTAAGCTGCCAGAGTGTGTTTTACATTATATTCCTCTAAGGAGTAAACCGTGTGTTCAAAAAAGTCTTGAGCGCTTTTTTCAAACGGCACGCCGACTTCTTTTTTGCAGCTCAGGGCGTCATTTTGAAGTTGGAAAAAAAAACGCCCTACGTCAAGTGCTTTTTTGACAGCCGACCAATGACAAGCGGACTAGCCAGACCTGTCGTTTCCATAACAACAAAACATTTAGTCACAGCGAGTTATATGATATGACCAGGTGCTCCCTAATCAGGGAACTCACTTTATGTAACGTTAGCAGCAGCACTCTCTCTCTCTCTGTTCTTTCTCCAGCGCCCTAGTCAACTTTTTCTTGTCAAAAAAGACGCCAAGTGTGAACATATAGCCTTATGGTTAAAAATCGACCATAAACAACACCGTAGCCGTTTGCTGCTTCCTGTTTGGTGCTGGAGGGAGCGCACCCATTTGGTTGTGGATTTAACTTCACTACCATGACTTAAAACGTTCGATAATATCAAACACGTTTGTCTGCGCTAAGAGGCAGTGGGCGTTTGAAAGAAGACACTCATTATGGGATGTTTCCACGGTGAGAGAAACACTCTTGGCTTCTTTTGCTAGATGTGAGAAGCATCGATTTTCCTTTTTCTCTCTCTTTGGGTTCACACAGAAAAACATTAGCGGCCAGCAGATGATGTCGGATCATTCGAGATAGTGTGTGTGTGTGTGTGTGTGTGTGTGCATGTGCGTGTGTGTGTGCGTGTGTGTGGCATTCAGTGGGGACTGTGTCCTACATTCGCCGGAGCCAAATGATAATGAGCTCAGATTGATGCTCGCCCTTCTTCTTCCTGCCTTCTCTGTCTGTTCTTTGCTTTGTCTTCTCTCATCTTTTGGCTTCCTGCGCCTTTCCTCTTCCTTTCCTTCTTCCACATACCTTGCATCACCTCACTTTTCTTATCCGTGTCTTCTGTTTGTCTTCTTTTCTCACATGCTTCATCTTTTATCCACCCCGCCAGAATCAGAATATTTTAGTAATCATCAGGGGAATTGATCAGTTACAGTCCGTCCAGTGAAATTTAAAGCATAAATAAGAGTCAACAAGTGTATAATGTAACATAGCTAAAGTGCAGAAAAGTTAAATAAACGTAGGTTGAAAAGAGACATGCATTTGACAAAACCAACTAGGGATGGATGTTGAATACCCGGTGCCTCGTTTCGGTGCAACTTAAATGCCTGCGCTGCTCTAAGGTGCTCTAAGACTGGCATTACAGGAACCAGAAGCATCAGTTCAATTTTATTTATATATATCGCACGTTCAAAAACAACCATAGTTGACCAAAGTGCTTAACCCTTGTGTTGTCTTCCCGTCAACTTTCTGGGTCAACATTTTAAATTCAAACTTTGCAACACACTCACACTTTTTTCCAAGTTTTTTGGTCACCTTTTCCGATGTTTTTGTCGATTTTTTCCCAAGTTTTTCAAGCTTTTTTCGACATTTTTGTCACTTTTTTCAACGTTATTATTTTTTTTTTTTTTTTTTTTTTTAAATGCTATAGAATTGAATAAAACACCTACATTCAATGAAAGTAGTGAACTGATCATTTATTTTACTTGTGAAGAGTAATAGTTGGAGAACCATCCACGTTATTTTCTTTGACAATTTGGTTGAAAGAAACCCCAAATTTCTGATATAGAAACTTTTTGGAAATGGGTCAAATTTGACCCGAGGACAACAGGAGGGTTAACAAGCTCAAACAAACTAATATGGATAATATACACAAACAATAAACAATACAAAATAACCAACCAACAGTAGAAAAAGGTCAAGGTGTCAAAGCTGAACTTGAATTGAAAGCCAACGAATAGAAGTGGGTCTTAAGCAAGGACTTGAATGTTTCAGCGGTCCGAGCAGTTCTAATATGCATAGGTAAACTATTCCAGAGGTTTGGAGCTGCCGCTGAAAAGGCTTGGTCACCTTTATTTTTTTAACCTGGATAGAATAGAATACTTTATTTGTCATTGCTTTGCAGACAACGAAAAGCAGTTTAGCAGCTCCGCATTGACGGCATAACACAATATTAAAACATTCAAGCCAGGATAAAATAAATAAATAGAGTTAAGTTGAAAAGTTGCATAAGGGATTAGGGTAGAATCCCTTATGCAACTTTTTAACTTAAATCTATTTGATCTTGGAACATTGAGGACCATCTGATTTGAAGACCTCAGTGCTTTGACAGGTGTAATGACTTGTAAAAGCTCTGATAAATAAAGAAGGCGGCTACTCATTTAAAATCTTAAAATCAGTCCTGAAACGGACAGGAAGTCAGTGGAGCGAGGCTAAAACTGGGGTTATATGTTCACACTTTTTAGTCCCAGTTAAAAGCCGAGCTGCAAAGATATAAAGAGTTACAGTAGTCTAGTCGGGACGTAATAAATGCATGTATAACTCGTTGTCTGTGCTGCTAGTTAACGTCACACTTGACAGCGGGTAACATTAGCCTACCGTTAGCTAGTAGCTGGTTTAAACACGGTTAAAAAGCTGACAGCTAAACGGTCTAACGTGTTGCTGTATTTCACTGGAAAGGATTCCAACAGCGGGACGTCCAACAGTCTGCAGCTGAAGACACAGAGGAGTCTAGCTGAGCGTTGAGACACCGCGGACACTGCCGTAGTTGTCAGTTGTTGGAGAAACAACAAAGACCGGACTAAATTGTGTGTTCAGGTGCACCTCGTAAGCTCACGGTGCATTCAATGTTGATGCCTCTCATGACTTTAAATCTCAAACGTGTGACCTGCTGTGTTGCAGGACCGGTGGTTTTGGCGTCTGAGGAACAACAAGGTGCAGGAGGGTTATCCCATGCAGATCGATCAGTTCTGGAAGGGCCTGCCGCCTCGCATCGACGCTGCCTACGAGAGATCTGATGGCAAATTTGTCTTCTTCAAAGGTATGTCAGGAAGAATACTCAGCTGTGTACAAACACTCTGCTTTGTTTCTCTCATATTCAACATCTATGTATCACAGTTCTGTCTTCAGTCTCATGGGTCCAGATATATAAATACAGAGGGGCGGTAAAGACACCAATTTATTAGTTTTTTTTTGTCATTTGAGTGCCATCATTTTCAAAAACTTACAAATGACTAGATGTGGATGAGTGTTTCCCAAAAAGCCCAGGATGATGTCCTCAAATGTCTTGTTTTGTCCACAACTCAAAGATATTTAGAGGAGAGAAGAAACTAGAAAATATTCACATGTACCAAGCTGACACCAGAGAAGTTTAACTTTTCGTTTATAAAAACCTGTTTAATTGATTGTCAAAATAGTTGCTGATTAACTTATTGGTTGACAACTTATCGATTAACCTTTGCAGCTCTATTATTCTTACAGTCCTTGGTCAGATGGGTTCTTCTTGCTTTATAGCAATCATCATGTTTTGTGTGAGGTCACAGGCTCAGGCTAAAGGAAAGAGCGTGCAATCCATCAAAATCAGAAGTCACAAATCGGAATGATCCTCATGATTTATTGTAAGGAATTATTTTAAATAAGGCCCTAAGGCCTGTCAAATCTAACTCCAATGTATTAATTCCCACGCCTTCTTTAAGTTTACCAGAACAGAAGGATAACAGCATAAAAGTTACAACACAATTGTGGGTTCACAAACAGAGTCTAAGTTTCCCTAGCGACAGACATTAAGTCGAACCTCAGTCCACCAAGATCTCCTCCGAAATGAACTCCGATCTAAGCTTTCCCTGTGTCTTAATTCTCTCCTCACAGGGGGGTGTCTTCATAAATACACACACCAAGGTCGGGGTCTCTGTGTGTTGCAACTTCCATCTCTTAACTTTTTAACTTTTCCTGTTCTTCTGCTTATCTGTCTGGTACACAATGCATTCTTATGCCATAAAACGCTTCAGTTGATCCTGGCTTTAAAATGAAGTGATGGATTTACGGACCAAATGGCCGACAATGTCCCTGGAAAATGTTTTATTTCTGTTGATATTGAAAAGGTTAAAGACCATTGTGTCATAATCTAGAAACTTGGTAGCAACAAATGGCATTTTGTGTGACATTTAAAATGAGAAAAAATGTTTGCCTGAATATATCTGATATCTGTTAATACTCACAATGAAATATAAACAGGTTTCACTGCAGTTGCTGTTTACTTCAGCTTTTCTTCTCTCCCTCTTCCTCTCTTTGCTCTCTGCTCTTTGCAGCTCTACAAATGACTATATATTCTCCCAGTGCAGCTAAGCGACAGAGGAAGGTGTTAAGAGAGAGTAACACACTTTTGTCTATGACTACGGGAACCCATCGAGTCTCACGGAGATCTCTCCAGATGTTCAGTCTGACTCCGCTTTAGCTCGTTAACTTGCAGTTCCAATTAGCTATTAATGTTGTTAGAAATGCATTATGTTTCCGTCAACTGCTCGCTGGGGGTTAATGAGTCATAAATGACTTAATATACTATTAGAAAGTGGCATCATTGCATATTTGATCTATTAAGTTTTGATTACGTGCGTAGGTTTTTCTCACGGAGATGCTCTGAAGAAATTCAGCCGATTTTTGCTCTTCGTCTTCAGTGGAACAAAAACTTTTCTGAAACGAATCTCTGCTGCCATCTGACATCTGCTCCAGTGTGATTAGACGACATTAGATGTCCTGCTCTCTACATGCCCTCCTCCTCCCACTGAAAATATCTTTAACAAAATGTGAAAAAGAGAATGGCAACGCAGCCGGCCTAAAGTAATAGATTTTTAGTCTATGTATGAAACCGCCGTCATCCTTTGCCTGCTCTCTCTCTCTCTCTCTCTCTCTCTCTCTCTCTCTCTCTCTCTCTCTCTGCTTCCATCTCCATCTCACTATTTCTCACTTTCTTTGTAACACACACACACACACACACACACACACCGACATCTTCTGATGGAGTGTCCTGCTATCGCGGTCGGCCAGGAGCAGATATTAATAGCTTCGCTCTCTCAGCTGCCGACTCTCTCTCTCACACACACAGACACACACACACACACACACACACACATAGAGACACACACACAGACACCCACACAGAGACACACACACACACACACACACAGACATACACACACAGTCACACACACAGAGACACACACACACAGACACATACACAGAGACACACACACACAGACACATACACAGAGACACACACACACGCAGACAGTGATGTGTCTTGCACACACTGTGGACAAAAAACCCACACACAGAATTAGCAGGGTTTGTTGTGAGTGAGTATGTGTCTTTTTTTTGGGTTTGCAGGTAAAATCTCTTCTCGGTGAGCTGGCATAGGGAGGCATAAAACATTTACTTTCAGTAGGTTTACCGGTTCATGGCGCTTCTATTTTTACAGCGTGGATGACGTAGGACAGAAAACAGCACTACCCAATAATCCAGAGGCAGCTGACAGGTCACTTATACCGGTTGGAAAATAGCTCAATCATTGTACTTCAGTACAATTTCGTGTTACTTTTTTTAGATACTTGCAATTTTACTCCAGCACATTTCAGAGGGACATTTTGTACTTTTTTAGTAAGTTCACTGCTGGTTTTGGTTAACTTCCTGTATTTGGATCGGATCGCGTTCTCTAGAGCACTTGGAAATGAACTCAGACCCCCACCCCCAACGTTGTAGGGCGTTTTCACACCTATAGTTTGTTTGCTGTCTTTTTGGGGTTTGGCACACAACTAGGCGGGCAAAAATGTAATATGAGCCTAAATTAACTTGCGGGCCAGATCGAAATCTGCGAAGGGCCGGGTTTGGCCCACGGGCCTTGAGTTTGACAGGTGGTTGAGACATTATGGCTGAAAGTCAAAATCCTTATGGAGAAAATGACGGCACTTTTTAATTCCGGGAACCACACTGTTGAGCTCTATAAACATGAGGTAATATAAGGTAATAAAGGTGAAAAAGGTGTGTGTAATAATCCAACCAATCTTTCCCCTCCCCCTTGCAGGCGATAAGTTCTGGGTGTTTAAGGAAGTGACGGCCGAGCCCGGATACCCCCACAGCCTGGTGGAGCTGGGCAGCTGCCTCCCCAAAGACGGCATCGACACGGCTCTGCGCTGGGAGCCCGTCGGGAAAACCTACTTCTTCAAAGGAGACCAGTACTGGCGCTACAACGAGGAGAAGCACACGGCGGACCCAGGGTACCCCAAACCCATCACCGTGTGGAAGGGAATACCTGACGCACCACAGGGGGCCTTCATCAGCAGGGAGGGATGTGAGTACCCACTATTCATACACTTAGACATCCAGACTTCTTTTTTCATACAGTACGTCAGGATAAAATGTAATTCGTGGTGATCTCAATCGTTCAAATTTGATATTTGAGGGGACTTTCACACCTACTTCGTTTGGCACGGACTTTCGGACTTTTCAGTTTGATCCGAACCAAAATTCCAGCTTCAGGGGCAGGCTTACCAAATCACTGAAAGAGTGTATTTTAAATTTGCTTTCGTTTCATATATCTACTTCAGTGATTCACATTAGTCAATTTCAAATATGCGCAGAGAATGACCGCCAAGCAACTGTGTGTGTGGTGTGTGTGTGTGTGTGTGTGTGTGTGTGTGTGTGTGTGTGTGTGTGTGTGTGGTGTGTGTGTGTGTGTGTGTGTGTGTGTGTGTGTGTGTGTGTGTGTGTGTGTGTGTGTGTGTGGTGTGTGTCTGTGTGTGGTGTGTGTCTGTGTGTGTGTGTGTGTGTGTGTGTGTGTTTTCCTTGTAGTTCTCTGCCATCGTTAGTAGTAAATGTACTTTTAATAACCTGTTGTGCATAAAGTGAAGTGATTACTCAACGCATATCTTGAAATATAAATACTTACGGGTGTCAATCGATTACAATATTTAATCGCGATTAATCGCACATTCTATCTTATGTTCTTAATGTACTTTAAAAGGGATATTTTTCAAGTTTTTAATACTCAAGTAGTACTTGAGACTGGACTCAGGTGGTAACTCAGTTCACATCGACTTCCTTTTCTACTCAAGGAGCTTTGTTTCTGCTCCACAACGTTACCGCTGCATCGCTTCCTGATTTCCGAGGCCACACACGATCTGCGAAATTTTCCGTGGACTTTTCTGCACATTTTAAAACAAATTTAAAAGGATTCAAATACATTTCAGAATGTTAACACCCCAAACAGTAAGACAGTCCGCTAAAGTCAGCAGATTTCATTTTTATAAATAAATAAAAGAATTCATGTAGTCGGCGGTCAGAAAGACACATTGAACTCCTGATATTTCATAAAATACTTTTAGTTGACAACTACTTGCAGTTTGTTTTTTTAGCTTTTCATCACATCTACCTGTATGTGTGAGCCTGTGTGTTGTTGGTGAATCACTTCATGTTTTTTCTCTCTCACTCTGTGTCTCTCTCTCTCTCACATACTGTCCCGTTTGTCTCCCAGCTACAGTGTGTGTGTGTGTGTGTGTGTGTGTGTGTGTGTGTGTGTGTGTGTGTGTGTGTGTGTGTCTCACAGGCATTACATAATATTACCCTTCAATAAAAGCAACCGACTGCTGGGACTGAAATACTGTAACTGCCTGTAACCGCCGTGTCACAAACGAAATCGTACCTGTAACAAGATTTCAGCGTCACAGCTCAACCCGTTCTCATTCTGAACTCATAAAATAAGGACGTTTGGACAGTGGCTGTCAGCGCTAAAGGGACAGCAATAGTCCCGACCAAGCGCGTTTACTTACAGCGCTAAAGGGACGGCAATAGTCCCGACCAAGCGCGTTTACTTATAGCGCTAAAGGGACGGCAATAGTCCCGACCAAGCGTGTTTACTTATAGCGCTAAAGGGACGGCAATAGTCCCGACCAAGTGCGTTTACATATAGCGCTAAAGGGACGGCAATAGTCTCGACCAAGTGCGTTTACATATAGCGCTAAAGGGACGGCAATAGTCCCGATCAAGCGCGTTTACTTAAAGCGCTAAAGGGACGGCAATATTCCCGACTCCCGACCAAGCAGGTTTACATATAGTGCTAAAGGGACGGCAATAGTCCCGACCAAGCGTGTTTTTAGTTATAGCGCTAAAGGGACGGCAATAGTCCCTACCAAGCGCGTTTACTTATAGCGCTAAAGGGACGGCAATAGTCCCGACCAAGCGCGTTTACTTAAAGCGCTAAAGGAGACTTTTAGCGTCAATAAGAACGACAAAGGCACCTGACCAAGCGTCCATATTTTACGAGATGGGTGTGAGAACCTGTTGCACAGCTGAGAGAAGGGAGCTGAGGACACTGACGGATGTCTTTCACTTGAAGAAGAAGCTTTTCTTAAAGAGGGAAGGACTGTTTCCTGAGAGTGAGCTTTTTCAGGAACTGAGGAAAACATGGCGTTACCTAGTCATAGCGTAGTAATTGAATGCTCAATAAACATTTGTCTTGATGAAGTTATTTTAACATTTACTCTTTACGTTTCCTCACAAAACTCAACCCACTAATCTCCATTTCCTGTTCTCTTTCCTTTACCTTCCTCCATCCCTCCCTCCCTCCCTCCAAACGTTCTTCATCCCTTCCTCTCTCTCTCCCTTCCTTCCTTCCTTCCTTCCTTCCTTCCCTCCCTCCCTCCCTCACGCCCTCCCTCCCTACTTTCTTCCTCCCTTCCTTCCTTCTCAATTTCATTCCCTCCCTTCCTTCCTTACTTCCTTTCTTCCACCTACCTTCCTTCCTCCTTCTCTCCCTTCCTCCCCTCTTTCCTCCTTCTCCTCCCCTCCCCTCCTTCCTCCCCTCCTTCTTCCCTCCCTCCCTTCCTCCCGCCCCTCCTTTCTTCCTCCCTCTCTGCCTCCCTTCCTTTCTTTCTCCCTCCCTGCATCCCTCCCTCCCTTCCTTCTTCAGACTACACCTACTTCTACAAGGGGAAGGATTACTGGAAGTTCGACAACCAGAAGCTGACAGTGGAACCCGGGTATCCAAAGTCGATCCTGCGCGACTGGATGGGCTGCGACCAGTCCGACATGGAGCGCTCCGGCAGCAAGGGTAACCGCGGAGACCGCCAGCTGCCCCTCGACGACGTGGACATCATGGTGACCATCAACGATGTCCCGACGACGGTCAACGCCATCGCCGTGGTGATCCCCTGCATCCTGTCGCTGTGCATCCTGGTGCTGGTGTACACCATATTCCAGTTTAAAAACAAAGGAGTGCAGCAGAACACCATGACTCAGCACTATTACAAATACCCGGTTCAGGAGTGGGTATGACAGGCAACTTTCCTTTTTAAGGAGGTCAATGTTTGTGGATTTAAGGGGGTCAAGCAACTCTATACCGTTAGCTAGCTTATGTTGGCTAATGGCCAGGAACGCTAGCGAAAAAAACAATGGAAAGTCAACGCTGAAAGACGCTAGTTGTGCAAGCTACTGATAAAAGTGCGGACACTGAAGAAGCTCTGCGAGAGAAGATTCAGACATTTGCTCACAGTGTGTGTGTGTGTGTGTGTGTGTGTGTGTGTGTGTGTGTGTGTGTGTGTGTGTGTGTGCGTATGCGCGTGCGTGTTTGTGCACTTCAGTGTAAAACTTACTTTACACGGCTTTTTCCCGTTCCTCACTGGGCGAGGACGCGTAAAACAAACATGGCTGAGCACAGCAAAAACAAGTCCGCAAAGACTCCAGCAGGAAGATCTGATTGGCTGAGGACGGATGACTGATTCTTCAACAACCTCTCTGGTTAAGTGAAACGGAGTCTTATGAGCAACGCTGAATTTTGTTTGACTATTTCTTCTTGGACCTGCAACATGACTCTTCTCAGTGAAAATAAAAAAAGAAAGAGGATTTGGAGCAAAATCGATATGCTCCTCAAAGCCACACAACACCATAAAACAACTTGTACGCTTGAACTACTTACTATTGAAATTTTGAAGAAGAAAAAAGAGAAAAGACATGGTTTAAAAATATCAAACTTGAAGATAAAAAAATTTAGGTAGAAAAGGCCATAACAAAAAGAAAACTAAGGATCTTTCCGTGGATCTGTGAATTTTACTTAATTTATTTATAGTTATATGGAGCTGTAAAACTGTCAAAGAGGACCTTTTTCTCTCTTTCTTTCACCACCCACAACAACAAACATCTTCATCACCATTAACTCAGACCTTTGTCAACTTAAAACTCCCCTGCTTTGATTCACACAGCTTGGAGCGACAGGTTTTTGGAAATGTAGAATAGCTAGTCATCGGCGTATAATGATACAATGCATGTGTGATAGTTCAATAGCATTATCGCTGCTTTATTTTAAACAGGCCAAACACATTGGCTCATATTTAACAAACTGCGCAAAACCAGGGCTCGTATTTATCAAACTTTTACTTGTATCGAGTCAAGACCAAGATCAGACCAGTGCGAGTCCCACACTGCGTGACACGATAAAATGTGAAAAATATTAAAGCTTTAGTGCGTAACTTTTTGATATTAATGAACGTCCGTTCCATTCAAGCCATTGCCAAATGAGTTGTTACAAAGCTAATTAAGACTCTCAGCTTCACACAACTCTCTCAGTATTTCTCAGTATGGCTATGTTCAGAAGATTGTGGCGTCCGGCGACTTTCCCGCGGAGAAACTTGAGTGAAGATAATGACCTCTTCTGAAGAGTCCATCATGTTTTTTTTTACATCTCTGGGACAGCCATACCACTTTTCTATTTTATGGCATGTAGCAGATGTGCAAAACAACAACATTTAGTATTCATTTAGTTTGTAATAATATTCAAATTCTTTGACGTACCTTTTCTACCAGCAGCAGACTTTCTTGCAGTAGAATCTTATTTCCATTTCTGCCTGTTTCTTAATTACTCATCCCTATTTATATATTGTAAATATGTTAAAATCATGTTTTTACATGTTTTTTACATTTTATTAATTGCTACTTAAGATATTAAGGATTTCACACTAATTCTATGAGCCTTTTTTGAAGAATGTACATGTGTTTTTTTCACATTTTTAGGAATAAACATATGACAGATGTAGGGTAAATCCTTGCATCTGATTGGCTCTTCCTGCTCTGAACATGCATGTAATTATTCACACACAACTGCTCTCAAATCTTAAACTTTGCTGTTAAGTCGGAGCAAGTTGCTTGGTAACTGTGTCCGAATGCTTCACAAAGAACTTTTTTTTAATCCTTGGTCTTGAGCGTAATTCTTAGAGGTTTGATAAATTTGGGCCCTGAGCTAAACTAGTTAGTTTATTTCTCGAGTCTTCATCCTCGTCTTTGGCCATGTCCCAATTCAGGGGCTGAACCGAGCGGCCTTCGAAATGAGACTGTCCGTTATGCGGCGCTCCTGACGCCTAGTGACAGCTGCAGCTGATAAGTGATCAAAACTTTAACTACAGCACCGAAATGGAGCCAGAAGTTGTTGTTTTTATTTTACCGTTTGGTCAAGTGTCTCAAAAAGAGAGGCAAATAAATAATAACGCTTCATGTACATGTGATCATCTCTTGTCTCCAAGACGGGCTCTTTGAGCAGGACTGGTCGGCTAGTTGACGTCAGCACGTTTTCTGGAGCTTCTACACTCAAACTTCTTCCACATTTGTGGACTGCATTTGAAGGAGCCTTGGAAATGAAATGAAATGGGACAGCCTTCGTCGCGCCAGGGGGGGACGCAATCGGTCTACGAACGCAGCCTCCGAAGGCTGCAGCCCCTGAATTGGGACATAGCTAAAGATGCAAAATGTGAGGACATACAAAGAGACAGTAAAGGGACAGGGAGGGTTAGTATTAGTATGCCGTCTGCGGCGCGGCGACATCGACCAAGCTTAATGAAGTACTTCTGTTCACAAAGCTCTAATAGACGCTACTCGCCCTCCACGTCCCTCACTTTAATCCTACTGTCCGCCCTCTGTCATTTCTCTCTGTCCTCTTGTAATTCTCTCCGTCCGTCTGGCCTCTTCTCTCCTAGTCGCTTCGTCCTCTGCGTCCATTTAATCTTCATCCCTTTTTACCTTCTCCTCTGTGCTGCCCTGCCTCTCTACTCACCATCTCTTTCTTTATGTCTTTTGATGTTCAGCATCTCAAGATGTCTCTATCAATACACCTTCTGTATCCCATTTACTAAACACTACAGGTCGCGTTTCAGGCAGGCTGCTTTCAGTGTGGTTTAATAAGTTGGTTTTTCTGTCGGATAAAACTAAGGAGCTTGTAATTCATCCCCAGTTTTTTCAAAAGTGCCAACATTTCTTGTCATCTTTGGCTCTAAAGTGTCGACACATGTCAAACACACACTACTTTTTGAGTACTTAGTTTCTCTTTTGACAAGTTGTGTTGGAAAATGAGCTAAAATGCAATTTGTAATTCAATGTGAGCCGTAATTTCTCTACTTCGGCTGCAGGCTTTACAGGAATGATCATTCATAGGTATGATGTGTTTCTTGTGAAACACTTTTGTACAAAACACATTCAATAAGACCAATTTTGACGGCAAGCTATGCTCACTTTTCCAAAATCCGAAAGACAAAGACAGATTTCTCATTACGTCTACATTTGTTTGGTAAATTAAACCAACGAGCTGCGTGCAGTCGGCATGTCACACAATTTCAGATTATTTCTGAGAAGTTTGTGTTCCACTTTGATGAAAAAAAAAAAAAAGATTTATTTATGGCCGATGCAAACACAAAGAAGGAAGATTTGCGTCACCTTATGTAACACGCAAAATCCTCTACATCTTCCACAGCAGCAGCACTGCAGTAATAACTTTGCATGCTTTTATTTAAATACACAAGCTGTTCATTTAAATGTCATTAACTCCAGTATGACTCATAATGGTTCACTCGGAGGCAAGTCGGCTCCCCAGAGGGGGTTTTGGGAGGTTTGGAGTCCCCCATCCGTGACCTCCCACTGTAGGCTAGAAAATCACTTTCAGAGGGCGAATTGGGACATCCTCGCTGAGTCACTGTTTTTCCAGACTTGACTGAATAACTTGCTTTGCGTTGGGAAGAAGACATAACTATTCATATATACATCTCAGTATATAATAATGCAGCAGGCTGCAGCGTGTCTTTCCACATCATTCTGCAGGCTACTTTACATTTAAAAGAGTACATAAAGTCCTCCTCAGTACATCTCTCTCTCTCTCTCTCTCTCTCTCTGTCTCCCTCCTCTTGTCCTTGTTCTCAGTCGCTCAGCTTTGTACCTTTCTCGGCGAGCTCTCTGTCCCGCAGTAATTGAATGTGTTCTCGCCGCCTATCTGTGCAATTACTCGCCGCTGTCGAGAGCAATCCAGCACATGCAGCACTCCGCACAAATCGATGTCGTTCAATATCCCTACAGAGCTATGATGAAAACAAAATGCATATTTGTTCCCGGAGGGTGTACAATAAACAGAACAAGACATTCTGCTTTCTTTGTACCTTTAAACCTGTATTCAGCATTCACTCTGTGTCTGCTACGAGGGCTGTGTGAGTTTGTGGAAACATGATTGTCTATCTTTTAGGAAAACCTAAGCCTATTGGACCAAACTGGTCTTTTCTCTTTGTGTTTTCTCAGCCGGAGCGTGAAGGTCTGGATAGATCTCTGGGATACAAGTTATAGACTATGCATTTGATCAAAATTGAACCGAGTTAAATTCCAAACAAGTCCTCCAAACTGTATGACGATATAAGAGCGTATCATAATGAGAAGGGAGAGTGGTAGCTTTCCCTCTGTGTCTTCTCCCCATTTCATCGAGCTAACGCAGGGGCGGTTTCCATCCTACTTCCACACATGTAATAATGTTATCTCTGTATTCATTTCACTCACTCTCACCATCATGATTGTTCTTAAATGACAGGTCAGTTCAGTCACTTTAATATCCCAAATGGGAAACTTAATTTGCAGTAAGATAAAAAAAAAAAAAAACACATACAGGCAACATACAAATAAACAAAAGGAAAACAATGCAGAGACACAGGGACGTGCACAGACATTTTCGGAGGCAAGGGGCTCAAGTGAAAAAAAGGGCACTTCTTATAATTATATATTTAAAGGTCCTATGACATGCTGCTTTTTGGATGTTTTTATATAGGCCTTAGTGGTCCCCTAATACTGTATCTGAAGTCTCTTTTATATAGATCTTAGTGGTCCCCTAATACTGTATCTGAAGTCTCTTTTATATAGACCTTAGTGGTCCCCTAATACTGTATCTTAAGTCCCTTTCCCAAAATTCAGCCTTGGTGCAGAATTACAGCCACTAGAGCCAGTCCCACAATGAGCTTTCCATAGTATGTGCCATTTCTGTATCTGTAGCTTTAAATGCTATTGAGGAGGAGAGAGGGGGGGGCAAAGTGGAGGGTGGGGGTGTGGCCTTGACCAACTGCCACTTTGCTTGTTTGAAAGCCATGATGTCTCTCTCTTTCTCATGGGCGGGCCAAATTCTCTGGCGGGCAAAGCAGAGAAAGGGGAGGTAACCTTTCCCCTTATGACGTCATAATGGGAAGATTCCAGATCGGCCCATCTGAGCTTTCATTTTCTCAAAGGCAGAGCAGGATACCCAGAGCTCGGTTTACACCTATCACCATTTCTAGCCACTGGGGGACCATAGGCAGGCTGGGGGAACTAAATTTTTTTTTATTCAATAAATACATTGTGTTTGGAAACAAGGAAAGCTGTGCGCAAACTGGAATATATAAATTCATTTATTTAAAAAAAAACAGAAAAAGTCCCCAGAAAAAGGGACAGGTGCTCAAGCCCCCTTTGGTGTCTATGTGTGCACGTGCCTGCAAAGACATACACAATGCAAAATGTTTCCTGTACCTACAATACATACAACACAAATTTACACAACACCGCAGGAGCAATCTGTAAAAATTCTACATCACATGTACAAATAGAAGATGGGTAAAAATAACTTGAGTATAAGATTAGGACTACTATCAGGTACTTTACAGGCAGATTAAACCACTGTTCATCTCCTCATACGTTGCAAAGCCACTGAGTCGTTGCACTGATGCAATCAGGGATTAAGTGCCTTGCTTCACTGCACTTCAGTGGTGGATGCTGAGGGAGAGAAGAGCACTTCTCATGCTGGTTTCTACAGCGCTTCTCTGGGTAGGATTGGGCATCGAGGAACCGATTCCTACTTGGAATCGTTTCAAAAATCACGATTCCAGTGAAGACATTGGAATCGTTTAGAGGATTTGGTTTCAAATCCGATCATCGGTTCCAAATTTAAAACGCGCAAGTTTGGGTTTCCGTAGCGGCCAAGCACTTGTTGTGTTACAGCCGCGGAAAACAGTTAGCGGCGCTCTAAGGCCTCCTGCACACTGGCTGCGTGGCGTGAGCTGCTCAAGCTGCGCCGAAAACGCGTGCATGCTAGAAATAGGGCCGATGGCTATTTTTCACGCGATACGCAAGCGTGTTGGAAGCGTTTCCAGGCAAAATAGAATACGAAAATATGTTTTTATGTCATTTTGACAATGACATTTTGATGTTTGAAAGTCTCTACGTTCTGACATAAATGCAGATAGAAATGTAATTTAAAAAAAAAACAATAATTATCGATTTTCAAATATTGCACCTGTCAATACAGAACGAAATATTCTGTAGCCTATTTTGCCTAAATACTGCCGACGTTGTCTTTGTTGTAATCAAATCAGTATATATTTATGTTTAACATGCACACGCTATTATTTCATTTTATCAATGGGAAACATCCATGTGTACAGTCGAGGCTAGCAGCAGCAGCAGCGCCGCGTCGGACACGTTTCTGGTGTGCAAAGACAGAAAACGCCACGCAGCCGCCACGCAACTGACACGCAACTGAAAAGCCACGCTCACGCCACGCAGGCGGTGTGCAGGAGGCCTAAAGTGTGGCTTTATTTTACATTGAAAAATAATCGATAAGAACCGGAATCGAGAAGAAGAGTCAGAATTGTTAAAATCCAAACAATGCCCAACCCTATTCTTGGGGGCATTAGAGCCGGCAACTTTTTCCGGTTTGTTGCTTGATTTATTTTCTTCTTTTTACCGTTTTACGCTCGCAATGTTGCTATGACGACGAATGACTCCTGTTCTAACATCATCCTCATCAGGTTACAATGCTTCTTTTTAAATTAGGGCTGGGTTAAGAATCGATTTTCCCAATTGAAAATCAATGTATGTTCGAGTGATCTCATATCGATTAATAAAATCCAAAATGGATCTTTTAATATGTGCCTTTTCACCATGGATATATGAGTAAAAAGTACTTTAAATTAACTTTTTGGAAACCATTGCCTGGTGCATTCTAAAATATATCAAGGGCTTATTCTTCCTTGTTAAATTTATAAGTTCTCTTATCCTTTTATATCCATCATTGTAACTAAAGTGTCCCTAACCTAAATTATGTTCGAATTCATAGGCATAACAACCCCCACCTAGTAATGCATTCTGGGCTTTTTCCGAAGTTTTTGTTGCATTTTAAAAGTTTTGTTGCCTTTTTCAAAGGTTTTTTTGTCAATTATTTTTGACATTTTTGTCGCCATTCTGGAATTATGTTTTTTTTATGTTTTTGTTGCTTCTTTCTGTGTTTTTTTTCCGCCATTTTTGAGTTTTTTTCCCCAAAGTATTTTGCGCTATTTTCAACTTGTTTTTGCTTTTTTTCCGAGTTTTTTTTCTAAATTGTTTTTGGATGTTTTTGCCGCTTTTCTCAATCCATGCAGACATGCCCTGGGACCTTCCTAAATATTTAGGAGATCTCAAGCCCCCCCCCCCCCAATGTTCAACCCAAAGTTAACGCCCTTTATTTATCTTACCTACTAACGCAATAGTATGGAAAGTGTACATAAAATATATCTTATATTAAATATATTCTTTCTTGTATTTCTCTCAGAATCCCTTTTATATTGATCAAAATTGGAATTGTAACTGAAATTGACTGAAAGCCCACCAATAATCCATTCTGGGCTTTTTTGGGGCTTTTTTTGTTTCGTTTTCAATGTTGGGATTGTTTTGGTCGCTTTTCTCAATCCATGCAGACATGTCCCGGGACCTCACTACATACGTAGTTGGAGATCTCAACAAACCCCTTAATGTTGAAACCAAAGTTATGCCCTTGACCGAATTGGAAATGTAATCGAATCATGTCTCGAATCAGAATTAAATCAATTTTAGGAAATGATTGGCAATGCCCAGCCCTATTTTAATGAGACTTTGTGGAGGTTTTAGAGTGGCCTGCAGAACTTAACGAGAGAGGCAAATGTGTTGACTTTTAACAAAGGTGGGGGGTTGGTGAGCAGGTAGATCATCTTTTCCATCATGTTTTACCTGAAAAATCTTTACTAAGACACATTTAAATCGTGTTTTCTGTAAAGAGACACCACCCGCCTACAACCCTCTGGGAGAGAAGTCTGAAACTGTATATATTTACTGAGATTTACAGAAGAAACGCCGTTTACAAGAGTCCAGTGTATTACAGCAGATGTCTGTTTGTGGAAATAGAAGAAGGGTACTTGGAGAAAAACATACCGTAGTGATGTAGTGTCACTTATTCATATTACTTATCGAACACACGTGAAGACAAAATATATGTACATTGAGATTTTTAAAGTCATGTGGTGGACATTGTCTGTCCATGTCTCTTCTGTTTGGAACGTATTTATTGTGTACTCGTGACAAGAGGGCGAAGGATCCTCTGAACATTTGCCTCTTGTACGGTTATTGTACGCAGACCTGGGACAAAACTGACACTGAGACCCATTCTTTATTTACGCCGGTGTCGTTGGATTTGTCCGCGTTGGCGTCCACACCTGCCACCGCTCAATCCTCGTCTTCTCCCGATTTCACATTCCTCCTCTCCTCTTCTTTCACACCGCTACCTGTGCGTGTTTTATGGAAACATTACTGTCAGGTCAGAAGAGAAACGAAGGAGCTCGGTTTTCACCGTGGCAGGCAGATAAGAAAAAAAACTTTAAGACTGTAAGAAGTTACAGTTTAGCATTTCAGATTTCCTGAAAAAGAGAAGCTGAGAAGCTGATCTTGGTACTCCGTTCCTCTTGTTGATGCATAGACTGTTAAAGTGAAGCCAAAACATCTCGACAGTATAGGTCATAAGCCCCGCCCCTTCCATGTTAGCGGATGGGTAGTCTATATCCACAACGTTCCACTTCTGGTATCGCTCCGGTGCCGCCAGAAATTCCACCGGATGTCCGTTACCTTCCTCTTTCTTTGTGTTGGCGTTCTAACCTCCGGTGGATTTCACATGGATTTCACATGTTCCACCAAAACAAGTTCCTTCCTGAGACTATTTTGCAGAGGCACCGAGGCTCCGTCCGGCGCTTAGCACCGTCCAAGACGATTGTGATTGGTTTAAAGAAATGCCAATAAACCAGAGCACGTTTTTCTCACCATCCAGGAATGCTGTATGGACTAGCCAGACCTTCCTCCGCAGCGCTGTGTAGGAGGGTCTGGCAATGCGAGACTAACGGATGGGACATTGGCCAAACTAAAAAATCAAAGCAAACGTTAAATACATTTTTCCTAAAGATGGTTTCTGTCATTTTAGGTAGCTCTGGTCACGCTGATGTTTGTTATAGTGTTCAATTTTTCTGATCAGTTGTTTTTTTTTTTATTAATTATTGATGCTTTAAAAATGGACTGAAACGTCCTGATTGACAGCTGGGATTGACTCGTGATGGGTCGTGGCGGGTGTGTGGGCGGTACTTTGATTTGCGGCTCCACCGCCCCCGATCACTATTGCGCAGACTCTGGCTCAGAAGTTACACGATGGCTGCGCCCATATCCAGGAGATTAGATTTTGGCTTCACTTTTGTACAGCGGGAGGAAGTGGAGATGCGTCGTCCATCTTTATATGCAGTCTGTGGTTTACACTACTTACGGTGCGTGCTTCAAGGGCAGGAAAAACAACTATAAGAAATACAGAATTATTCCTCAGAAGAGAAGCTCATTTTGTCCCAGGTCTGGTGATGTTCTGGTGGCTTTGGACAACAGTGAGTTGCCTTTAAAGGTAGACTTAGTTATCTGATATCACCACTTCCAAACCGGGGTAACACTTGCAAAGATGGTACCTCTGCTTTACCATAAATTCAGAAGAGTATTCCATTTAATCCATCACTTCAATCACGGCAGATTTATCCTTTAGTTATAGAAACATTGGTAACACTTTACTTGAAGGTATCTACATAAGAGTGACATGATACTGTCATGAACACATGACACAGTAATGACACATGAACCCTAACCCTAACCCTAACTTGTCATGACAAAAAACGAATGACACTTATTAAAAGAAGCGTTATGTCATAAACGTTTATGACTTGTTTATAATGTTTATGATACGTTCATGACACTTCATGTCACTTATGTAGATACCTTCAAGTAAAGTGTAACGAAACATTTGTGGAAAAGTTGCTGGGGACATCTGGGTAACACTTTTTTTATTTAGTTTCCTAAAAAATGAACTGATATATAAATGTGAAAAGATTATAATCATTATTATTATTATATTCTAGTGAAAATGGACAGTACATAGTTTGCCATTTAGCGCACACTCAGATGAACCTGCTCTACGGGTCCCCCCACAGGGTCAGCCCTATGTTCCCACATTTTTCACTGAAAATACAGCCCTATGTTCCCGCAGCCCTATGTTCCCACATTTCTAAGATTTTTCTTAAAATTAGGCCCTATGTGCCCACATTTCTAGGACATAGGGTTAGGGTTAGGGCTAAAAATCTTAGAACTGTGGGAACATAGGACCTATTTTTGAAAAAAATCTTAGAATTGTGGGAACATAGGGCTGTGGGAACATAGGCACGCTCCCCCACCCACTGAGTTTAAACTCATATTCTTCCTGAAATGGTTTTATAACTTTTAGTAAATCGGCACAAATCCCAGCTAAACCCAGAACAAACTCATCATCTCTGGCAAACGTTGCTGCGAGTTTGGATTGTGGCTTCACTTTGCTAAGTCTTCCTTTAACTTGCCTGTTGTTGCCTTTAGTTTCTAACGGTCTCTTTTCTTTAACGTAGGTGAATAAAAAACATATCAAAGGTAGTCTGAGGAGACTTTTTGAAGGTACAAGATGTATCAAAACTATTACTTCTAGGGAGATTTTATCAGATATAGCTTTAAAAGAGATTCAGTTAGTTTTTTCTTATTAAGAAAAAGCAACGTTGTCTGTAAATACCTTCAGATTTGTGTTCGGTTTTTGGGTTTTTTGACTAAATGGGTTGATTATAAAATCAAAATGGAAAAAAATTGGACCTTGACTCACTTCTTTACTGATGCATCATTTTGTTTGAGGATTTTTTTTTTATAGAGTTGTAACCTAGTTCTCTGACAGCGAATATCAGCTGATGTAAATATGAAGACAAACAAAAGGTTTTTGAAAAGTTTTGTATTTTTATTTCTCTTATTTAAGATGATCATACTTTGCACATAATGTTCAACCATTTTTATGATAATGCTTATGTTGCATAAGCATGTTTACGTTTATGACTTGAGAAGATTATTCCAGATTTATTTCTATTGAGACAAAGTTTATTTAAAATGCTAACATAACTGGAGCACATTTGGGATTTTGCTATGTTTGGTTTGGTTTTACTGTCCCACGCCAATTATATACCAACAACACCATGTTCTGTTATCAATGAAATGTCAATAAAAGTGAAAACTTGATTGTCTAACTTCATTTTTTTGTTTATGGAGTGATATAACCAAGGCCTTAAATTAACGGGAGTGTGGCTATGTATATGTTCCCATGGCTCTATGTTCCCACAGTCCTATGTTCCCACAGCCCTATGATCCCACATTTCTAAGATTTTTTTCCAAAATTAGGCCCTATGTTCCCACATTTCCTTTTTCATAAATTTTTATCAGATTTTATCCCCTTAACCCTAACCCTAAAAGATCTTGTGGGAGGATAGGGCTTAAATTGAAGGGAAATGTAGGAACACAAGACCTCATTTTGAAAATGCTCTAGAAATGTGGGAACATATAGGGCCTAATTTTAAGAAAAATCTTAGAAATGTGGGAACATAGGGCTGTGGAAACATAGGGCCTAATTTTCAGTGAATAAAAAATTCTTAGAAATGTGGGAACATAGGGCTGTGGGAACATAGGGCTGACACCAAATTAACTTGTGTTAATTACCAGCCAACATGGCTAGTAGATTTTAAGTTACCAGTCAATCACATTTTCCACTAGCCACATGTTTTCTTTTTCCCCAGCTAATTTTACTGCTTAATTTCTATGAAGGTAAATATGGTGCAAAAAGGGAGAGCTTGTAGAATACAATGTGAGAACTTGCAGAACAAAAAATCTGAACTTGTATGTTAAAATTTGCACTTGTAGTCCACAGGTACAAATTAGTTTTGCACCAAATGTATCGTCAAGAGTGTTGTGAAAGTCGAGGTGCGCAGATTCGCCACTTTGTGATGCGAGAGAGCACATATGTGAAGTTGCAGTGACAGATTCGAGAGGTTGTAATCACTGAGTTGTGGTTGTGATGGAAAATGAACCAGAGTAAAAAAAAAAGTATACGAGTAAATGTTGCATTATACGTTTGCAGCTGTCATTATGTTCATGTAAATATCAATCTACACATTTGTGAATATTTTTTCTGTAACTTCACATTCAGAATACAGGTGTGTGAACATTTTCTACAAGTGCGAATTTCAACTTACAAGTTCAGATTTTTTTTACAAGCTCTCATGTTTTTTTTCTTTGTATGACTTCAAATTCAGATCACATGTGTGTGAATATTTTTTACAAGTGCAAATTTTAACATACAAGTTCAGATTTTTTGTTCTGCAAGTTCTCACATTGTATTCTACAAGCTCTCCCTTTTTGCACCATATTTACCTTCATAAATTTCAGCTCCTCTGGTTTGTTTCGCGCTGTTCCGTCTTCTCTGTTTCAGCGTAGCTCGTAATCGATACCACACGCGCCAGGCACTTAGCCGACGGTCGTACGACACGTCACCACGTAGTGTTCATGGGAAATGTAGGATTAGTTCTACAACACGTGTAGCCAGATGAAGATTACGTTTCCAAGCAAAACACACACAACACCACAGTCCTATGTTCCCATATTTCTAAGATTTCTTTTTCACAGAAAATTAGGCCCTATGTTCACACATTTCTAGGACATTTTCAAAATGAGGTCTTGTGTTCCTACATTTTCCTTCAATTTAACCCCTATTCCCCGACAACATTTTTTAGGGTTAGGGCTAGGGGTTAGGATTAGGGGGATAAAATCTGATACAAATTTATGAAAAAGGAACTGTGGGAACATAGTGTGATGGTTTGGTCAGGCTGGCTGTGAGTTTTCTGTTTTTGTTTTCTGTTTTGTTTCCCATTGTGTTTTCTGTCATTTTCTTTCTGTCAGGGCCTAATTTTGAAAAAAATCTTAGAAATGTGGGAACATAGGGCTGTGAGAACATAGGCATGCTCCCCACAAAACTGCTGAATAGTTTTGCCAGAAAATATAGAAAACGGAACAAACACCGACTTGTCGCATCTTTTCTGCAGCCGGCCGATTCAAACAGCCAAATTGGTTAGTAACTTTACAATGTTATCTGCCAAAATGATTTTTTACCAGCATTTGGCGGGTTGGCAGTGCCAATTTAAAGAACTGGATATAACTATCTCCTTTCTCTGAATTCAGTCTTGAATCTTTATGCAGTTATACTTCCAATAAGGGCTCTTACTACCACAGAACTTTTGAACCAATGGATAAAGTCTACAACAAATATTAAATATATAATATATAAATTATTATGTCATGTTACACACGTGTGGCATAACTTAATAAACGTCCATGAATCCACTTAGAAATCATACCCTGTAAAACCCATAGAAGCATCTTCCATATTCATATCTAAACGTAACGGACGCAGTTAAAACGTTAACACGTTAACATTATGAACAGTGGCAGTTCTACATTGAATTACACTCTGGGCGAGGCCCCCCCTCAAAAGGGGGGGGGGGGCCTTTGTAATAAATTAATGCACCTTGACTTACGTATTTACATGCACTGTAGCTACCTGTAGTATGTACAGTATAACCTGTGTACTACTAGCTAATCACTTCCTAACAACATGTTGTTCATTGATGTGTTTTTGGAGGAAGAAGATTTATCAGGCTGTGGTTTGGGTCTTTAATGGGATTTATTGATTAAAAAATACAGACTATCACCAGCCTTAACCGTTTAATCAATTAATAGTTTTTTAAAGACAGACAATACAGATTATTTGTGGTAATTTGTTGCTGCATTATGACATCACAATCACTATATTTGAATACAATATCCCTAAAAGCATGTTTTGGGTATATTTATATCAATATGGGGATAATACTCAGGTTTCCACTTGTATATAAATGATGTGAAAATGTACCCCAGCACATACAGTATAATGCTATGCGACGTCCCATACTGGACACATCTGAGAGTAACTTTTTTCATGTAAAATGTGAATATTTAAATGGATATTCCAAATATATTTAAGACTTAGCCTATAACGAATTATGCATGGGGATAATTCTCTGCTTTAGTAGGACAGGCGCTCACACACACACACACACACACACACACACATACACACACATACACACACACACACACACACACACACACACACACACACACACTCCAGGCCGCTCCTCCTTGTGAATCCTAAATAGCACGCCAAGCCACAGAGCTGGATGGCATCGCAGGGTGTCCGGTAGCGCGGATACAACTGCCCACCGGCCTGGGAGCACACCATCCCTTTATCACTATTAAATCACTGTTCTTTATTATCAATGTTTCATTCCTTTGAAGACATTTGGCAGAGCAGCATTGTCTTTTTTTTTACCAAGTTCGATTGCTTTCGTGAACTTCTACTATCTAGCCTACTTTTAGTTCTCACAGCTTAAGCTTAAGTGCTAGTGCCGCCCCCCAAGTGTCATGAAAAAATGCCGCCCCGGGTGGCTGCCCGCTTCACCCGTGCCAAAAACCGCTATTGATTGTGAAATGGTCACAGTCTGGTAACGTTTAGTAACAGAACTTACCTACGTTACGTAATGTTACGCACGTGTGGCAGAACGTGAAGTAGCTCTGTTTGTTCCGTAAAGTTGAAAGAAACTCCTGAGTGAAAAGTCCTGTGTTTTTTAATCCACCCACCACCCCAACCTGCCTCATTATGCAGAGCTTGTTGCACTATGTAATGTAAAGAACCTTTAACAAAAATTTTAAAAGCGGCCAAACTTAAAAATTGAGCTTTTATGAAGACAAAAGTGGAAACGGACATGAGGAATCAGCAGGAAGAATGGGAAGACACTAAGCTAACGTTATGTCTGACTTTACATTTTGCAGCAAGTATTTTGTTAGTCAAACATCCAACGGTCAGTTTAAGGCCAACTATATTTCTGTAAGTTAAGCTAAAGCATTTTGTTACCAATGTGGATACATTTAGAACGCTAGTATTGTGTTTGCAAGTGCCTTAGCTTGCTAATACATGGCTAACGTTAGCTTAAGAACAGCTAACTTGTCCTCTCTGGTAGACAAAGGTTGCTAAAATAATCCTTTGACATGCTTAAATCTCATGTTTTAGCTAGCTACAGGCATTTTGTTAGCGTTTGTGCCTGTAGTTGCATACTGTAGTGCTGATTATTTGTCTCTATACCTGCTTTTAAAACTTTAACGATTACTAAAATGTGGAACATAAACCCATATCACATAACAGAGCCTTTCAACAACCAAACTCTTATCTCAGTCATGCATTTAATGTATGCAGTTTTCTGCCAAATGCTATATTCTTTTTAAAGACTTTTTTTGTTTGCACGGCCCTCACAAAGCTTATGAAAAATGTTTTTTTTTACCTTTTATGCCTCTGTTAATCTTGCAGTCTTTGTGCTATTTTAATCTCTGTCCTCACTGCGTGGGACAGCAGGAAACCTAAACTAAGTCACACTCGCAGCTGGTAATGTTTAATTGCTCAGCTGTTTTTACTGCTACAATAATGTTTTTTTGTTTTTTTTTAAGAAATAAAAATGGTATTTTTACTTCATGCATAGATTCCAATAGCCCTAATATTAAAGGAATTTCTGCAAGTCCATAAACAGTTTTAGGGCATCTGTGAGATTATGTGCAGTATAAATCTACCAGATGTGCATAATAAATCTCCCTTGTGGTATTTTGCTGAAATACCCCTTTAGGGATCTATATGCAATATGTTCAACCACCTGCTCAGAAATGGGACTGGACAGACTGGCTCTGCACATACTGATGCCTTCCAACAACATTTCACATTCATGGTAATGTAATGTGTTATTTGGAGTTTTTCTGATAAACTTTTATTCCTTCTATTTTATGCAAAATGGATCGTCACGTCAACTTTTACACTTTTTCTTTTTTAGACTTTACGCTAGGCTAGTCTACGTGATATGCAGGTATACGCAGTATACCCACTAAGAAAGCTCCAGCATTTCCATATACCCACTTAAAAATGCCCAATGACATGCAACAAAAAACTTTCCATTATATTTTTGATAAATTTTGAATTGTCATCTGTGTTTTTCTTCTTGGCATAGGCTAAATAAAGGTATTTCCACCATGAAGTGGTGCATAAAAGTGTATCCGAATGCAGCAAATGAAGTCTTTGACGCTCAAAATAACCCTAGGGGAGGACACCCAGATCCCCCCACTATGATATGCCCCCCTCCTCCAAAGGCAGATTCTGGTCAATATATGTATATACAGTACAGTATACCCATTACAATACATTAGACTACACCACTGGCTAGGCGTTGTTGTTTTAAATGAGTGAATGCATCACCATTCACCAAAGGTAAGTGTCACAGTAGAGAGATAGTGTGATGAGTCGGCCCAATGTTGTTTGTTCTACCAGCACAAACAGTTCCCCTGAATCATGTACTTTCTTTCTTTTTAATTTTTGTTTGTAGTAGTACTGTTGCATGCAGTGTTCACATGTCATGGTTATGGTTTTCAGTGTTGCTATTTCCTGTTTGGTTTAGTTAATTCATTCCTTGTGTGTTGTTTGCGTGCCGTTCTCCCTGTTATTTGTTTTAGTTGTATTGAAACTTTATAATCTGGACTAGAGCTTAAAATAGAGTTTGTTGGATCTGAACAATGATTGACTGCTTAAACATTCAATTTAATTAAATTCAATTTTATTTATAGTATCAAATCATAACAAGAGTTATCTCAAGACACTTTACAGATAGAGTAGGTCTAGACCACACACTATAATATACAAAGACCCAACAATTCCGATAAACATGCCGTTTTTGAAATAAATTATCTTTTTTCTTTATTAAGATCAGCTTCAACAAAGTGTTTGCTGGTCTTCATGGCTCCACAAACAAAAGCCAAATAATAAATCATCAAAAACTATTTAAAATAAAAAAAGACAAAATGCTAAATGAACCAAAAGATCACAAACTAAATAAAATAACTTTTTTTCATCTTTTATTGCCTTTGAATGCAGCACTTGAAGCAGTTCAGCATATTTGATGAAGATAATATTTATGCAGGATTCTTGCAATTTTTGGGTTGTACAGTATTGTAAACATGTCAGATAAATGAATGTGATGTGAATATGCAGACTGTCAAAGAAAACAACAAAAATTAAACAAAATCAGTAAGTGAAAGAAAATTAAACATATCTTTGTATTAATGAGACATTAGGATGACAGGTTCAGATTAAGACGTTACATTCAGAAACTTTTCTCTTTAAGAAATAAACATTAATATAATCATCCTCTTTACAGCTATCTCACGGTTTTCCCTGCCATAATATGGCTTGGGCGCACAACCTAGGTGTATTATGCATTTAGAAACAATGTAGAGAGCATCTGGATGATCAGCCAATGTGTGGGATGGGTGTCACAGCCACACACCCATACACACCATGTATGTTGTGCACACAGCTGCAGCTGCAGCCCACACATTAGTGAGTGTGTAGTTGAGAGAGAGAGGAAAAAAGAGAGGGTGTTTGTCGGTGAGTATTATGTTAGCAGTAACGTTAATAAAGTTTTCCTTTAGTGATTTAATGGGTATATTAAGACCTCTCTTTCGCTGCAACCAACAGCCACTAAGCTTTATACAAAGAAATTGTGATGACGTCACTCGTATTTAAAGAAGTGTATGACGTCAGTTGCATAAAGGGGCTCTTAAAAACCTAGGGAAAACCATGTAACTGCTTTGTTCCACTGTCACACATACCCTTAATGGTGATATCTTCACTTTATAATCAGTGCCAATATATGGAAACATCCTCTCAGTGAAAGTGTGTTTGAAGGTGTGTATGTGTGTGTTAGTATCAAGATCCGAGAACAACAGCTCTCCTCTGTTCCAGTCCAGAGTCACTCTGATTCTCTGGACCTTCTTCTGCACTACGAGAACAGTGTCTGGATCTGGTGGGGACCATGCTACATATTCATCTTCACAGAACAATATTCTCCATAATCCAGACTCTATGTCTCCCTTCCTCTGGACAGACTCTGCTAACACACCCAGTGACCAGAATGTACTGTCTCCAACCTCGACATCCCAGCTGTGAGTCCCTGAGTTAAAGCCCTCAGAGCCCAGGACAGAGCGGTATCTATCAAACCTCTCTGGATTATCAGGAAGCTGCTGTCTCCTTACTCGTCTCACACTGGTCAGATCTTGAGACAGGATGAGATATGGATGAGCAGTGTTTGGGTCCAGAATCACAGGAGTGTAGGAGATAATGTCCTTCATCTTGTTCCAGATGTTGAAGCTCAGGTTGCCCAGGTGTTTGGCCTGGTCTATCAGAGCTCCTGAGAGCAGCGGTGGATCATCCAGCAGGGGGTGCTGCTGGACTCTTTCCACTGCAGCCTTGTAGTTGATCAGGAATGAGACGTCTTCAGCTCTCAGCTCCTCCTCTGTGGCTCTGACTGTGTCTGAAAGAGCTGCTATCTCTCTGCTCAGAGCCTCCATCTTCTCCTTCATCCTCTGACTCTTCTGCTCCTCTTCCTCCCTCAGTGCAGCCAACCTGACCACCTCTTCCTCTTCTAGAAACTGGTGAAGCTTCTTAAACTGATCCTTAATCTGCGTCTCTGTGCGTCGCGCCTGGAGCTTTATGTGTTTTGCTGTCTGATCAAACTTCACTTTAACTTGTTCTAAACCCTTTATCTTCTCCTTTAAGGGCTCCAGAGTTTCCTGAAGCTCCTTCCTGGGTTGTCGTGCAGCTTCATTGATGGGTCTGATTCTGTGGTTGGAGTGTGTTTCTGAATGCAGACAGACGACACACACTGGCTGCTGATGGTCCAGACAGAAGAGTTTGAGTTTCTCAGAGTGCAGACTGCAGAGAGCCTCTGAAGCTCTCTGATCTCTCTCCAGTAAGAAGGCCTCACACAGGTTCTTCAACACCAGGTTACAAGGTGGTTCATACAAAGATCTTTTCTTACAAACTGGACACACCTGTGTTGGTTTCTCTGTCCACCAGCTCTGCAGACAGTCTTTACAGAAGCTGTGGCTACATGACAGAAGAACAGGATTTCTAAAGACATCATGACAGACCGGACAGCAGAGATCCTCCTCTGATCTGGAAGCCATTTAGTCTCTGAGTGAAGATGAAAACACAGCAGACAGAAAGTACAGTCAGTCACGGCTCCCCTCCCTCCTCTACTAACTTCACTGAAATTTACTTTCACTTTGAGTCTTGTATATAGTCAAACTCACCTTCAGTGTGTGGAGTGTCAGCAGGTTGAAGCAGCAGGGTTGTAGTTTTCCACTTTTCTCTCCTGTAGCTGAACTCACTCAGAGGAAGTTGTTAGTTTGATCTGAAGCTGAATCTGATCCTTTTCAGTCTGTGCGTCTCTCTGTAGTGAGGACCAAAAACAAACTGTTTCCTGGTTAGTCTCGGGTTTCCTAGGATAGTGAAGGCATGACCCGCCCTACTCCTCCTCTGATTGTCTATTATTCATTGCCTTAATTGGTTGGATTGGTTAGGTTTTAACATGAAGAGTGTGATTGGTTAAGGTTAGGGTAAGGGTAAGCCAGTCAAAGGCAGAGTAAGGCAGAGTGGGGCGGGACATGCCTTAGCCATCCTAGGAAATGCAAATTTGTGTTAGGTGAGGGGTGGAGCTCTGTCACAACTTGTCTGTGAAATGCTGTTGTTTCACGTGTAACACAGAGATGTGTCTCATTCCAAAGGTCTGATTTATTACTGGATATGAAGACTGATAGTGTGCAGCGTGCTTATGCAACAGTTGTATTCATGTTCAACAGTTTGAATGTTGTGAGGCAGTTAGTTTAATTTAGTAAAATCCCAGGAATAGTCTGGATATGGAGGACCATGAGACATCAAGGGAAAAAAGTTGAACATGGAATATTGTTGGAGAGAGGTAGTTTGTACTTTAAGGTGTGACACTGAATGGTGTCAACAAAAGGTTTTGTAAATAAAGCTTTGCAGTGATGCAGTCAACATGATTGTTAGGCCTCATGTTCAGTGTGGTATAATCAGTCCTTCCAGAACAATGCGAGTTGTTTTGTGATTGTTGTGGGCAAAAATCCTTGATTATGCGGCACGTTTTCTTAAAAAATGCGATGGAATATGCGGGATATTTTTGTAATTTTATGCGATGAAATTGCGGGAACTTGCAAAAACTGCGGTTTCATCATGGCTTCATCGCGGGGTTTGCAGCTTTTCGATGATGTTCACGTCGCGTAATTACGTCACTTCATAACGTTCCCATGGCAACAGGGGAAAATGGCTGCTCTTGTGTGAAGTAAATGCAACACTTTTCAACTTTCTGCTAAGATAAATGTGACTTTTTTACAACGAAAATGCGGGGATTATGAAATCATGCAAGCCCCGCATATTTTGCGCGGAAATCGGCAATTTATGCGGCAAAAGTGCGGCGTATTTGAATAAATGTAGCCCCCGCAAAAATATATACGGACTTTGGCTGATTATGCATTGAATTATGCGATCGGATAATCGCGTTTTTCTGGAGGGAATGTATAATGACAGGTTTTGAATGTTAAAAAGTGTTTAATAAAAACTTGAAAGGAGAGAAAATATAATAATGAAAACTAATTGTGCATTTTAATTTTAAATCTTGAAAAGTAATGACACAAAACTGATTAAAACAAAAACAATATTCAGTCAAGATTCATGATTAACCTGTTGTACCAGGACCAGTTTAGTACCAGTTGGTGCACGAGATCATGAAGCACATCAATACATAACAGCAATATTCAACTGATGAAAAACTTTTACAGAATCCTCTTTTCTTTATTACAACGAATATATTAGTTTATATATTTTGGAAAATGTGAAACACGTTTGTCATATTTTAAACATTAAATGTAACCATAATCTGGACTAGAATTTAAAATAGAGTTCGTTGGATCTGAACAATGATTGGCTGCTCAAACATGCAGTTAATGATATTTTGGGATCAAATCAGCTTCTACTAAGTGTTTGCTGGTCGTCATGGGCGAAATTATTTTTCATATAAAAAAAAAACTCTTAGGCTATGTTCACACTTGGCGTTTTTTTTTAAGCTGCCAGCGTCTTTTACATTATAATCCTCTACGGAGTAAACCGTGTTTAAAAAGCCACCACCGACTTCTTTTCTGCAGCTCAGAGCGTCTTTTTGAAGTTGAAAAAAGTTCAACTTTTCTGAAAAAAGGCCCTACGTCAAGCGCTTTTTGACAGCCAACCAATGACAAGCGGACTACCCAAACCTGTCATTTCCATAACAAGAAAAAATGGACTTGGAGCACAGCGAGTTATATATGACCGGGTGCTCCCTGTACACGGAACTCACTTTGTTTTATCTAACATTAGCGCCGCTCTCTCTCTCTGTTTTTTCTCTAGCTCGCTCCACCACTTTGTTTAATCTAACGTTAGCACTGCTCTCTCTCTCTCTCTGTTGTTTCTCTAGCTCGGTCCACCACTTTGTTTTATCTAACGTTGCCAGCTTTTTCTTTTACTACAAAAGCGCTCTAGTCAACTTTTTCTTATCAAAAAAGATGCCAAGTGTGAACATAGCCTTAATCTGTTATTGCCTTTGAATGCAGCACTTGAAACATGAAACATGAATGTGATGTGAAAAGGCAGATTGTCAAAGAAATCAACAAAAATTAAACAAAATCAGTAAGTGAAAGAAAATTAAACATATCTTTGTATTAATGAGACATTAGGATGACAGGTTCCGATTAAGACGATTAAATTCAGCGAGAGAGGAAGTTCGTACTTAAGGTGTGACATTGGGAAGCCAGCACCCTCCCTTCCCCTGCGCTACTGCCTACTAACTTCAACCATGCATGTTGCAACATGTCCCTGTGTTGCTTCATTTATGTCTGCTCTTACTTTGGTGGAGGCCACACTGGCCTTGCGCACCTTCATATCCACAATTTGCAATGGTAGTTCCTCATCAAGTGGTTTATAGAATGATTCCTCCCTGGAATCTCCGCACAATTATCCATCTCTTTTTAATGCAATTTTTAGTTAGCCATAAACAAGCCAGAGTCCGTTGACTACATGCTCACTAGGGAAGTCAAAGATGGTTCATGATTGGTCCACCTATAAATGCCATGTGGACAGTTCAAGGCGCGCCAAACTCATCTAGATTGCAACAACCACTTCCAATGTACGTTGTTCCAGACTACAATGTGTGCAATTTTTGGTTTTGGTGACGTTTATTTATCGGATCATAAGGAGGTGAATATGAATTCTCTAAAACGACGCCCATCATTCCCCATACTGCACCCCAACATATTATTATAGGAACATGGTTGTTAAAAATACCATAGTATACGTTTTTGATTCCCAATCCCAATATACAGTACGTTCCCAGATCGATATATTATTTTGCTAACTGCCCATCTTTTTTCCTCGTACCTACATCTATGTATTAGTACGCAATGTACTGTAATTAGACTTTGGGAAGCAAACTAATGTTAACTAAAAAACAAGCTACTGTGCTGCGTTACGTCGAAACTTAGCACAGCTAACGTTAACTAACAAGCTTCTGTGCCGCATTACGTCCAAACATAGCACAGCTAACGTTAACTAACAAGCTTCTGTGCCGCGTTACTTACAAACATAGCACATCTAACGTTAACTAACAATCTTCTGTGCTGCGTTACTTACTAACATAGCACATCTAACGTTAATTAACAAGCTTCTGTGCCGTGTTACTTACATAGAACAACTAATGTTAACTAATAAGCTTCTGTGCCGCATTACGTCCAAACGTAGCACAGTTAACGTTAACTGACAAGCTTCTGTGCCGCGTTACATCCAAACGTAGCACAGCTAACGTTAACTCAGCTAGTGCTAGCATTCACATATGGATTAGCTTGTTGTGATAACCTACGTCACAGCTTTTTGGTGAAGGCTAAAGGCTAAGTGGGCGTTTCCATTTTTAAACCCAGAACTCAGATGGAGTCAGACTTTTAGTACAGTACTTGAGAAAATGTACTTGGCTACTTTCCACCACAGAGTATGTAGTGTTTACCTTCAGCAGTAGCAGTAATTACACTGTGAATAAGGAGGAATTACACTGCAGGCCGTCAACTAAAGCATTAGCAGACATTCAGCCATTCTGTTCCACCCTTTTGAGAAATTAAGGATTAAATCGGGTTTAATATTTACCATTATGTAAAATATTACCAGCTCCATTGGTCCAGTCAAACCGATGTGAGCGACACATCAAAAATGTAGTCATTAGCAGTCATTACGATGGCATGGTACTGTTGGACAATAAACTGGAGGCTGTTGCCACCTTTTAGCATTATTGTATTTTATCATTGCTGTATTTTTCACAGAAGCAGTCAGACTTTAAGCATTAAAGCAGTCAGACTTTAAGCATTAAACTGAAAAACTAAATATGACGAACAAGAAAAGGCAATATTTTATTTTGTTGAGAAACAGGAATGAGTGTACATTCAGCATTAATGTTATTTAAATCACCAATATTAGCAGATTTGAACTGATGGAAACTGAATGAAACATTTTTACAGACATCGTCATATTCTGTATTACATCAAATACAAAAAGAATTTGAACATAGATTTTAACGTAACTTAAATCTCGACTAGAGTTTAACATGTCTTGATCTCAACATTGATTGGCTGCTTAAACATGCATTTTTTGAATAACTTTATCAAATCAGCTTCTACAAAGTGTTTGCTGGTCTACACGGCTCAACACACACACAAGTCAAAATAATTAAAACATGAACAATATTGATGGGACTGGGACGTTATCCCCAGTGAAAATGACTGGAAACATCCTCTCAGTGAAAGGGTGGTAAGTGTGTGTTGGTATCAGCATCAGAGAACAACAGCTTTTGTGCGTTCCAGTCCAGAGTCACTCTGATCCTCTGGAGTTTCTCCTGCACTATGAGAGTAACAGATGGATCTACTGGCGACCGTGAACACCCAGAAACCAGACTGCACTGTCTCCAACCTCGACATCCCAGCTGTGAGTCCCAAAGTTAAAGCCCTCAGAGCCCAGAACAGAGTGGTATACGTCAAACCTCTCTGGATTATCAGGAAGCTGCTGTCTCTTTACTCCTCGACTTACACTGGTCAGATCTTCAGACAGGAAGACTTTTGGTTGAGCAGTGTTTTGGTCCAGAATCACAGGAGTGTAGGAGACCATGTCCTTCATCTTGTTCCAAATGTTGAAGCTCAGGTTGCCCAGGTGTTTGGCATCGTCTATCGGAGCTCCTGAGAGCAGCTGTGGATCATCCAGCAGGGGGCGCTGGACTCTTTCTACTGCAGCCTTGTAGTTGATCAGGAATGAGATGTCTTCAGCTCTCAGCTCCACTTTTCCCTTTAACCCTTGTGTTGTCTTCCCATCAACCTTGAACTTGTTGTCCTACCGGGTCAAAACTGAAAAGTTTTTTTCAACTTATTTCAATGCTTTATTTTAATTTTATTCATGGTCAATAAACCTAATTTATGACATTATACCTATTTCTTTTAGTTAGAAAAAGCAGAAATTATAAATTATTTTAACTAATAGTTCAGATCAGAGGATGTTGAGTGGATAATCACAGACTGGATAATGTCAACATTTAGTCTGGATACTGTTTTAAAACATGTAAAAAATGTTTTTCAAATGCTATAAAATTGTAGTCTGGCTATCACCAAGCTCAATCTTTTAAGATTGAATATTAGTCTGGGGAGTCTGCTCTGTATTTCCTCTCCACAAGAGGCGTGACCAACGGGCATAGTTTAAATGACTCTGTACGCAATTGGATAGTCCTTCAACCAATCAGACCAACGATCCGGGTGACGTACCAGCGAAAGCGGCATCAACGGATTGCTATGCTTCGGTGGCCAGCTTGTTGAAGGTAAACAAAAAGCTGCTTGGCCACTTCTATATAGTCGTGTTAAACCCGCCAATAGCGCACTAGGTGGATAAGCTAGTTTGTGATTGGTTCCTGCAAAGCTGTTACAGAAGCAGGATAGATAAACGTACAGGTTTCCAGCCTGAGCTGCAGGGTGAAATCAAATCGCCGGCAGATTGGGCGGGGTTTATCCAGTCTAATAAAATTGAATAAAACACACAAAATTCAATGGAAGTAATCATTAATTTTACCTGCGAAGAACGTTGTATCCATACAACGTACATCAATGTTATTTTTTTGGGCAATTTGGTTCAACAAAACCAATATTTCTGATATAAAGAACTTTAAAAACAGGTCAAATTTGACCCGAGGATAACACAAGGGTTAAGAAATAAACATCATGAATATAATCATCCTAACTAACTGCTCTGCTCCATTGTCACACACACCTTCACTGGTAATATCTTTAGTGGGACGTTATACCAAGGGCTAATGTATGGAAACATCCTCTCTGTGAAAGTGTGTGTGAAGGTGTGTATGCGTGTGTCAGTATCAGCATCAGAGAACGACAGCTTTCTTCTGTTCCAGTCCAGAGTCACTCTGATCCTTTGGAACTGCTTCTGCACTACGAGATCAGTGGCTGGATCTGATGGTGACCCTGCTGAGTAAGAACCTTGAATGAACCCTATTCTCCATAATCCAGACAGTATGCTTCCCTTTCTCTGGACAGATTCTGCTAACACACCCAGTGACCAGCTTGTACTGTCTCCAACCTCGACATCCCAGCTGTGAGTCCCTGAGTTAAAGCCCTCAGAGCCCAGGACAGAGGGGTAAATACCAATCCTCTCTGGATTATCAGGAAGCTGCTTTCTCTGTCCCCAACTCCCCCTGGTCAGATCTTCAGACAGGAAGACTTTTGGTTGAGCAGTGTTTGGGTCCAGAATCACAGGCGTGTAGGACACCATGTCCTTCATCTTGTTCCAGATGTAGAAGCTCAGGTTGCCCAGGTGTCCGGCCTCGTCTATCAGAGCTCCTGAGAGCAGCTGTGGATCATCCAGCAGGGGGTGCTGCTGGACTCTTTCCACTGCAGCCTTGTAGTTGATCAGGAATGAGACGTCTTCAGCTCTCAGCAGCTCCTCTGTGGCTCTGACTGTGTCTGAAAGAGCTGCTATCTCTCTGCTCAGAGCTTCCATCTTCTCCTTCATCCTCCGACTCTTCTGCTCCTCTTCCTCCCACAGTGCAGCCACCCTGGCCTCCTCTTCCTCTTCTAGAAACTGGTGAAACTTCTTATACTGCTCCTTAATCTGCGTCTCTGTGCGTCGCACCTGGAGCTTTATGTGTTCTGCTGTTTGATCAAACTTCACTTTAACTTGTTCAAAACCCTTTAACTTCTCCTTTAAGGGCTTCAGAGTTTCCTGAAGCTCCTTCCTGTGTTTTTGTGTTACTTCTTCGATGGGTCTGAATTTGTGGTCGATGTGTTTTTCTGAATCTCTGCAGATGAGACACACTGGCTGCTGATGGTCCAGACAGAAGAGTTTGAGTTTCTCAGAGTGCAGACTGCAGAGAGCCTCTGAAGCTCTCTCTAGTAAGAAGGCCTCACACAGGTTCTTTAACACCAGGTTACAAGGTGGTTTTGCATTTGAGGATGTTGTCTTACAGACTGGACACTTTCGACCTTGTTTCTGTCTCCACCATCTCTGCAGACAGTCTTTACAGAAGCTGTGGCTACATGATAGAAAAACAGGATTTCTAAAGACTTCCCGACAGACCGGACAGCAGAGATCCTCCTCTGATCTGGAAGCCATTTTTTCTTCGAGTGAAGCTGAAAACACAGCAGACAGAAAGTACAGTCAGTGATGGCTCCCCTCCCTTTTCTACAAACTTCACCAGAGATATATACATAGATATAAGCACATGAGATGCGTCTGTGCCGCCGACCTCTTGGGATGGACTTCTGACTCATTCTGACCATAAATGAAGACTCAAAGACAGACTTATGTGCTGCATTGGTAGATGCCAAATATATGCCAAACTAAGCTATATGGAATATCATTTCACATATGAAAGAGGTTTTTTATCTTTATATATGCACAATTAAAATAATTTCTCGCTATATTTCTAATCAGATTTTAAGCGGTTTGCTTTGCTACAAAGGTCAGACATGTATTTATCATACAGGATACTTGGTTATATTAGAATGCGGGTGTTCATATTAGAGGTGTTGGAATTTATCAAATAATCGAATCGTGGACATGGACGATGCTGCATCGATAATCGGCCGGGCCATAATCGATTATTTCTGTTTACAATTGAATGTAGGTCTAACAACATTTCTGTTTACATATTCTGTTGTTTTGCACATTCAGGAAGTGCCATGTGCTCAGTGCTGTAGTTTGATGTATGCAATTTATTTAGAATTAGAGCACTACAGAATGTTTTGTTTTTTAAGCTTGAAAAGCTATGAATTAAATATCCTATATGGCTTTAATAGTAAAAATGTATTTGACGCATCGTGATATCGAATCGAAGACATGATAATCGTAATCGAAACGGGAGATCAGTGAAGATTCACACCTCTATTTCATATCAAAATATCTTATCTTGTGTAGATAGTTATAATATGCGGCTTTAAGCCTTGATGTCATTTAAATGGTTGAGTTACAAAAAACATTTTCCCTCGTACAGGGGCAAGTTAGCTAAAGAAGCCAAAAGGATGTTGTACCAGGCTGTAAACATGTTTATTTCTGCTGTGAAGTTAAGATTTTTTAAAAACGGGGGTCTAGTGGGATTGACTCTCCTAAAGTGGCCACTCAAGGAACTGTAGTTCACTAACACACATGACAAACACCCTTTACAGTATCTTACTGATTTATTACATAAATAAAAGACTTTACCTGACACAAGCTAGCATTAGCTTGTGGTTCTCAAGCTTTTGTCAATAATGTTGAACAGTGTTTTTAAGCCATGTACCCCCTAACCAGCGTGAATAATTTTTGGTAGAAAAAAAAAAGATAAGTCTTTATAAAGAATAAGAATACAGCGATGTCAGCAATAGATTTACTAAACAACAGCCTTGGACCTGGAAAACATTTAAATGCTGATGGAAAAAGGAGAAAAAAACGACAAAACCTTGGAAAAAGACACTAGAAAGAAGGAAGTAAGGCAAGAATCAAAAATAGTAACAAAAACTTAAAACAAAGAAGGAAGGCAACACTAGGGCGACAAATGTGACAAAAACTTTGAAAAAAAAACTTTGAAGAAAAAAAGACAGTAGAAAAAGTAAGGAAGAAAAGCAAGAAAGGGACTTCTGGTGAGGCTGCGTAGTGAAGCTGCTGTGTTCACCCGCCACTCCTCATTTCTTTCTTTGCAGTCCAGCCAAAGCGCTACAACTAACCATTTATATTAGGGGTGGGAATCTCTTGGCACCTCACGATTGGATTCCGATTCAAAGGCCAACGATTCGATTTTAAACCAATTATCGATGCAACAATTTGTTTTATGTACATTTCCATGCGTGATGTTTTAAAATATACATATAAATCTGAGTTTGCTAGTCAGAGTTTGCTAATCACTTCCTAGACAAAGCTTAGATTTTGACATATATTTGTCACACACAAGTTTTAATGAAATGTTTTGTCTTCTAAGGTTTTTATTTTGTAGTCATTCCATGCTTAAGCCTTAAACATGTTTGTGAAAGTCACCTTCTCTCCCAGTAATCTTCCACGTCAGAGGCTCAGTCATGTTTAAAGGAACACGCCGACTTATTGGGACTTTGTCTTATTCCCCATATCCCCCAGTAGGGCTGCACGATTATGGCCAAAATGATAATCACAATTATTTTGATCAATATATTGATCACGATTAATTATCACGATTATTTGTTGATTTTAACCAAAACAAATTTTATTGTCACATAGGCTAATTATAACTGCTTTCACATCCATATTGTGCTACATTCCTCCTTTGTTGAAGGATACTATGAAGGAGCCATTTCAGCTGTTGTGCGACCGCTTTCCAAACATGCGCGTTTGCCGTGAAAAGATACAGGCAATGCAATTTTCTGTTCACGTTAACTGTGCATGTTAAAATTCGGTGCCAATAGGGCACCGTTGCCCGGTATCTACCGGACGAAACAGCAACGCGGATTACAGTGCCACTTAAATGTCTGTGTTGCGCTCTGATGCTACAAAACAGACGTTAGATGCACCAGAAACACTAATGACACATTACACAGCAGCTAACGTTAGCCTACCGTTAGCAGTAGTAAACACGGCTAAAATACTGACAGCTAAACGGTGTAGTGTGAGCGTGTAGCGGGACGTCCAACAGTCTGCCGCTAAAGCTATGAGCTAAAAGACTCAAACTAGCACCGGTCACTGCTGTGGTCGGAAAAACTACACAGACGGGACTAAATGTTGCGTTTACTGGTAAACTGGTAAACCTTGTGACGACTTATGACCGACTGCTATCTGTTGTGGAGTTTTCTTCACGTTACTCTCTCGGTCCTCTGTGACTGTCTACATCTAAACTAAGCTGCGCGGTGCAGGGAACCACTCTGATTGGCTCATGGAGGCACGTGATCAGAGAGTGGTTTTACGGAGCTTTGTAAAAAAAAAAAACTTTGATACAGAGCATTCTATGAACAGGGCATGAAGCATTTTAAATATCGCTTGATCACGCGAATTTGATCGTGGGAAGCCAAAATCGTGATCGTGATTAAAATTCTATTAATTGTGCAGCCCTATCCCACAGAGTTAGATAAGTCCATACATACCCTTCTCACCTCCGTGTGTGTCGTAACTCTGTCTGACGGCCCCACCACTAGCCTAGCTTAGCACAGATCCTGGAGGTAACCGGCTCCATCTAGCCAACTGCTCCCAATAAGTGACAAAATAACGCCAACATGTTCCTATTTACATGTTGTGATTTGTATAGTCACAGCGTGTACAAATAACAAGGTCACATGAGACACAGCCATCTTCTAACCGTATACATACTGGGAACTATATTCTCAGAAAGGCAAAGCATTTCTACTCTCTGCTCGGGGCTTCTCAGGTGCCGCAAGCATATCACTCCGCCCAAGTAGCAGAAGTAGCAGTGCTTCGCCTTTCTGAGAATATAGTTCCCAGAATGTATACGGTTAGAAGATGGCTGTGTCTCAAGTGATGTTATTTGTATACGCTGTGACTATACAAATGTTGTTGTTGTTGCTCGGATGTTGGACTGATCTGCTGTTCTGGGAGTCGGGGACACTGGGAGTCCCTGTTGGTTACTGGGGATTTCAGGTCATGGGGCTCAGATTTGCCCATTAGTTAGGAGAAGTTCTGTTTGGCCTGCACGATTAATCGTTATAAAATCGTGATCTCGATTCACCTCTGTTGCGATTTAAATTTTAAATTTTTTTAAAGGCATTTTCGGCCTTTATTTTGATAGGACAGCTGAAGAAATAAAAGGCAAGCAGTTAAAGAGTGATTAGAAATCATTCTGTTTTTGATACTGTACTTGAATTGGCAATTGACAAACTCCATTTCTCTAGAGACTGAAGCTGTAGCTGCAGCATGTTGATTGACATGTTTTAATTATGTTAAGACATGTTCAAGGAGTTCAGATAGAGCCTGTATCAGGGCCAAATTTAGTTCAATGTGTTATATGTCACTATTTTTGGTAGCCTACTGTACGTAAATGGCCAGTATATACTTTTTTTTTTTTTTTTTTTAATTCATTGAAGCCTGTATGTTTACAGGCTTGTGGTGATGCGCAATGTGCTATTGGTGCCAAAAAAAATCTATGTTTGGTACTGCCAATTTGTTTTGTTTTGTAATGGTTCACATGTGCAATAAACATTACACTGACATCATCGTAATATCATTTTTAAGCTAAGAAATCGTGATTCATATTTTTCCTCAAATCGTGCAGGCCTATTTGGGTTGTCCCTGTCTGCTTTTGACCTGAACTGGGTGGGTGGGAAATTGGAGGGAGGTGGCATTCTGTTTTTCTCTTTTTTGTACGTTGTTCATGTCTGTTCCGGGAGTCACGTCACGGGAGTGTTAAATAAAAAAAGTTGGGAAAAAAGAAAGGCAAGAATAGGTCAAAACAAGCAACAAAACCTTCAAAAACAGCGACAAAAACTTTGAAAAAAAGCTAAAAGTAATAGACAGTACAAGTAACTACAGCCTTGTAACTAAAAAACATTTTGCAAAAAATGTCACGTACCTCCTACACAGGGCATGGAATTAACACCCGACCACCCGCCAAATGCGGGTGAATTTTGCAATTGGCGGGTAACACTGTCAATCTACCTGCCACATTGGCAGGTAGCCAATGAGAATTGAGTGATTCAGACGCGTAACTATCGGTAAGCAGGGTACGCGGTTGCTTACGGGCCTAGTCCAATCAGGGGCCCGCATCACTGGAAGACATTGATTGACAGCCGGGGCCCCCTATCGCATTTTCATTACTCACACAATCCCAGCAGTCCCACGTGCAGCCACTGACCAAGCGGGAGTGAGAACGGGTAAAATTAATTTCCTTGTTTCTGTTATAAAGACGAGACGTGTGTGTGACTCAAACATCTCACATTTACCAACAAAACGTACAGCAAAAGACCGTGCAAAACATTTCAGACCGTCCTGCCAACATGTATACATTTTAACATCAATGTACGCTGTGACGTTTATTCACTCTAAAGTCAGCGGCTGCTGTTTCAATCCTGTCGGCTCTCTGCAGCTGGGGGGCTGCTCCGTTTCCCCCCGCGACTGACGTGCACACACAATCACACACAAACGCACACGGTGGATGCAGGAAAAAACGCAGATGAAACCTACAGGATGACCTAAATTGAGGACAGCTACGCTCGTTATTGTAAGTGCAATGATAAGTTAAAGTCCAATAAGTACTTTATTAAACTGTATGAATGTGTGTCCCAGGCCAGGATAGGAAATTAACTAACAATGTAAAGATCAACAAGCCACTGACAATGACAGATATGTTCATATTGGATTCATTCAATAAATTATTATTTTGTGTCTTAAATCCACCAGCCTTTTTCATATTTTACCAACATTTGCAGCATCCTGAGCCTTTTTGGTAAGGTTCCTAGGAAATCCTCAGCCCAGAGTAATTCATTAATAGTAATAAGTATTATTTTCCCCAAAACAAGTTTCCTTTTTATTTATTTTTAAGAACTATACAAAAAAATGAATGTGTTATGGTGCGCATTCACCAGTGTTTTTTTGTTTTGTGGTGCGCGTAGGCTACTCCTGATTTTGTCAGTCATCTCATCTCTTATATGCAGTGGCGTAACGAGCCAACACCGGGCCCTTATGCAGGATTATCAAGGCGGGCCCCCCTACTACAGCACGTGATGACGGCGCAATGTCCACGAGTAGGCTACCATCAATAGGACAGGATAGGATCGTAGAGACACAGCAATTCCTGTTTTTCACATTTATGAGGCAAAAAAAACTGGCTGGTAAAAAAAGTTAACTTCATGCCCTGCTCCTACAGTCTTTCAAAGTACCCCTTGGGGTACACGTACCCCCATTTGAGAAACACTGGCTTACAGTATCAGGAGAATCACTTAAGTTTGTTAGCTTAAAAGAAGGATTAACGTTACTTCTTGTAATCACACACGTTTATGACAGTAAATAGTTTTCTATCTGTGAAATGTTATTACATGTTGCTCAGTTTCGGTAATTAACACGAGCATCCAAAAGCAGCACAAACGTCTGTTATTTTCTATGAGTCTGTATGGTCGGATGACCGTCCAAAGATGGCGGCGGCAGACGCATTTCACAAGCCAGAGGCAGTACATCTATCGCTCCAATGAACAACAGCGGCCAATGCGTGTTTACGTATAAATATATCTATGCGACTTCACATTTTTTAGTCAAACTCACCTTCAGTGTTTGGAGTGTCAGCAGGTTGAATCACAAGTGTTCAGTTTTCCACTTTTCTGTCCTGTAGCTGAACTCACTCAGGGGAAGTTGTTCTGTCCGCCTGGCCGGCGACCATCGCGGATTCCTCCAGGTGAAAGTGTGTGAGCACCACATCCACGGTCGTCCGCCAGAAACAGAAAGCTCTCCAAGTTTTTGGTGGCTGTTTTGCAGTAAAATAACAAAGAAAGAAAAGGGAAAGATTACGGCGTTTACGCCTGTTTACACGACAGACTGTTCCACGCGTGTTTTACGTTCTTCTAGGTCCAACAACAACTTTAGTCCGTGTGGCAAACAGTAAAGTTACAGAAGATCCCTTTCCCTGGTTTCCCATCAGCCCGTATCTTGCGCTCTGATTGGCTGTAGTTTCGCAGCAGAGTACGCGTGCTGCCATATTGGGACGGGCACGCAGCATCTCCTTATGCATGTTTGTCAATGGAGGCAGGAGGTCTGGAAATCTATAAAAGAAAAAATGCTACAAATGCCATGTATTAATGATACTTGGTTAAAAATTCAAAATGCAGGGTTTCATACCAAAATACCTTTTCTTTGGTAGATTAGTTTAGTTTACAAGTAGAAAAAAACACACACAAACTAAATCCTGAGCAAACATATCTTTCACAATTCCAGTAACTGATTACAATTTAGGATTCCCATGTTCAAAGAGAATAGAAGGAAGTTTTAAAAAAAAAACTTTGGTGGTCCTATCCTGCTTTCTCTTGTCTTTTAAACAGTATTTTTTTGTCTTTACTTAGTCATATGTATTTATATATTTATAATATTTGCATACGTACCAACATATATACATACAGACATACCCACATTTTTCTTTAAAGTTCTTAACAAGTTGTGTAACAGAATTAAACTGATGCAGCAAGCCTGCCCCCAGAGTTCAAGGCGACCCATAATTTGCAACTTAACTGAACCTATTCTTCAATAAGTTTGTGAATATGACTTCTCTAAAACGACACCCATCATTCCCCATACTGCACCCCGACATATTATTATAGGAACCTGGTTGTCTAACCACAGTATGCATTTTGGATTCCCAATCCCAATATACTTTCCCAGATTGTTATATTATTTTCCTAACTGCCCATCTTGTTTCCTTGTACCTACATCTATGTATCAGTACACACTGTACTGTAATTACACTGTCAATAAGGAAGAATTACATTGCAGGCCATCAACAAAAGCATTAGCAGACATTCAACCATTCTATTCCACCCTTTTGAGAAATAAAGGATTAAATCTGGTTTAATATTTACCATTATGTAAAATATTACCAGCGCCATTGGTCCAGTCAAACAGATGTGAGCAACACATCAAAAAAGTAGTCATTAGCAGTCATTACCATGGCATGGTACTGTTGGACAATAAACTGGAGGCTGTTGCCACCTTGTAGCATTATTGTATTTTGTCATTGCTGTATTTTTCACAGAAGCAGTCAGACTTTAAGCATTAAACTGAAAAACAGAATATGCCAAACAAGAAAAGGCAATGTTTTATTATGTTGTTGAAAAACAGGAACGAATGTACATTCAGCATTAATGTTATTTAAATCACCAACATTAGCAGAATTGAACTGATGGAAACTGAATGAAACACTTTTAGAGACATAGTCATCTTCTGTATTACATGATTTTAACGTAACTTAAATCTCGACTAGAGTTTAACATTTCTTGATCTCAACACTGATTGGCTGCTTAAACATGCAGTTTTTGAATAACTTTTCTTTATCAAATCAGCTTCTACGAAGTGTTTGCTGGTCTACACGGCTCAACACACAAGTCAAAATAATTAAAACATGAACAATATCGATAAAAAAAAGCAGATTTTAAAACTAAACAATCAGGTGAATGTATGAATTGATCCTCTGGAGCTTCTCCTGCACTATGAGAGTAACAGATGGATCTACTGGCGTCTGTGCTGCGTATTTACCTAAATAGTACCTTATTCTCCATAAGCCAGACTGTACGAATCCCTCCCTCAGGACAGACTGCTCTAACGCACCCAGTAACCAGACTGTACTGTCTCCAACCTTGACATCCCAGCTGTGAGTCCCAAAGTTAAAGCCCTCAGAGCCTAGGACAGAGCAGTATATGTCAAACCTCTCTGGATTATCAGGCATCCATGCATCCAAGTTATTTTTGGGCAATTTGGTTGAGCAAAACCAATATTTCTGATGTAAAAAAAAAACTTCAAATTTGACCCGAGGATAACACAAGGGTTAATAAATAAACATCATTAATATAATCATCCTCTTTATCTCTAACTGCTCTGCTCCACTGTCACACACACCTTCACTGGTGATATCTTCAGTGGAACTTCATCCCAACTGGTAAATAATGGAAACATCTTCTCAGTGAAAGCGTGTGTGATGGTGTGAATGTTTGTGTTAGTATCAGCATCAGAGAACGACAGCTTTCCTCTGTTCCAGTCCAGAGTCACTCTGATCCTCTGGACCTTTGTCTGCACTACAAGAACAGTGGCTGGATCTGACCATGAGTATTTACCTTGATAGAACCCTATTCTCCATATTCCAGACTCTATGCTTCCCTTCCTCTGGACAGACTCTGCTAACACACCCAGTGACCAGCTTGTACTGTCTCCAACCTCGACATCCCAGCTGTGAGTCCCTGAGTTAAAGCCCTCAGAGCCCAGGACAAAGCGGTATACGTCAAACCTCTCTGGATTATCAAGATCAAGCTGTTCCTCTCCTACTCTCACACTGGTCAGATCTTCAGACAGGCCATTTAATGGACCAGCAGTGTTTGGGTCCAGAATCACAGGAGTGTAGGAGACCATGTCCTTCATTTTGTTCCAGATGTTGAAGCTCAGGTTGCCCAGGTGTTTGGCCTCGTCTATCAGAGCTCCTGAGAGCAGCTGTGGATCATCCAGCAGGGGGCACTGCTGGACTCTTTCCACTGCAGCCTTGTAGTTGATCAGGAATGAGACGTGGTTAGCTCTCAGCTCCTCATCTGTGGCTCTGACTGTGTCTGAAAGACCTGCCATCTCTCTGCTCAGAGCCTCCATCTTCTCCTTCATCCTCCGACTCTTCTGCTCCTCTTCCTCCCAGAGTGCAGCCAACCTGACCACCTCTTCCTCTTCTAGAAACTGATGAAGCTTCTTAAACTGATCCTTAATCCGCGTCTCTGTGCGTCGCGCCTGGAGCTTTATGTGCTTTGCCATTTGATCACACTCCTCTTTAACTTGTTCAAAACCCTTTAACTTCTCCTTTAAGGGCTCCAGAGTTTCCTGAAGCTCCTTCCTGTGTTGTCGTGTTACTTCATCAACGGGTCTGAATTTGTGGTCGATGTGTTTTTCGGAATCTCTGCAGATGAGACACACTGGCTCCTGATGGTCCAGACAGAAGAGTTTGAGTTTCTCAGAGTGCAGACTGCAGAGAGCCCAGACTAATGTTCAATCTTCATCTTAATCTATGCACAATTAAAATAATTTCTCGCTATATTTCCAACCAGATTTTAAGCAGTTTTCTTTGCTACAAAAGGTCAGACATGTATTTATCATCCAGGATACTTGGTTAAATAAGAATGTGGGTTTTCATACCAAAATATCCTATCCTGTGTAGATAGTTACAGACCTGCCAACCTTGAAAAACTTTTTTTTGAGTAGCAACTTACTGAGTTCTCGTTCATGAACACGGCAGCACGCATGCGGAAAAAAATGTGCCATTACCGCTGTCTTTGATGTAATTTTGGCTGGTTGGGCATCAGTATAGTGTTTCCTTTAGTTCACATTGTTACCAATCACTTCACCTGGTCCTAGGACATTGTCATTAGTCATAGCCCAGGTTACTTTTGATCTTTATAATAACCTTACCCTCCATAATGTGCATACAGTACTGCCCTACTAAGGCAAAAGACCTTAACTCGCCAGAGTGTGAAACTGAGAAAAATTACTTTAAAATTATTTTAATGTCCTGACAATTGAGTTATAGGTATACTATTGTAATTTTCACATTTTGTAGTGTATACCTGTATGTATCTATCTACAAAAAAATGTTGAACTCAAATTTGACCTTTGACCATTTTTCCTAAGTAACTGTATTCTGCCTTAGCATTGCCCACAAAATGACAATCGGTCATACCAAGGCAAAAGACCGTAACTTCTATTTTATAGCACAATGTTACGATAACAATCATAACATTCACTTAAAATGTAAGCAATATTAACCCTATTGGACTCACTATTAGGGATCAGCCAATTTTTTAGTGCCAATACCGATTTTTTTTTCATCAGCCTTAGCCGATGACCGATACGGGCTGCCGATGTTCTTGAGCCAATATTTGGAGCAATACTGCTTTTGCTCCCTCAATTTACATCATAAAAATGTAAACCCTGCCACACTGGATTTGTTTTCGGAATCTGCTCTGCCATGTCTTTAAAAATAATAAACAAAAACACAGATCAGTGTCACTTCTGCAATCATCTTACATTCATATCACCCACATGATGTGTACAATGTGCATCATATGGATGGGTGCACTGCATATGGTTAACTGTGCAAGGGTAAAAGGCTTTCATCAACATCTACAACACAGCCTTGATGATGCATTGCTTGCTGACATATTACAAGACAGATATAATCAGGTCATCACAAAATGTCCTTTGTCAACACATATATATATATATATATATATATATATATATATATATATATATATAATAATATATAATTTCAGAAAACAATAAACCTGAAAAGTAGCCACTGAAATAAAGTGCTTGATTTGTAATTTAAGACTGCCATGGTGCTAGTGGTGGAGGGGCAGTGCATGGTCTGCATGTGAACTGCAGCGTCTCCAGCAACACAGAGCTGTCTGTGTACGCCTGTCTGTAAATAATGCCAGGATAAAACTATCGGCGAACGCAGCAGCCGCGTATCATAAAAACAAAATATCGGCCCGATATATCGGCCGGCCGATAAAATCGGTCTATCACTACTCACTATGATAAAAATGGCTTCACATTTACTTACATCATATGAAAATGATTAGGGCTGTCAATCGATTAAAAAATGTAATCTAATTAATTACATACTCTGATTAATTAATCTAAATTAATCGCATAGATAATTTTTGCCCGGTGCCTGAACCGATACTTTTTAAGAAAGTTTAAAAAAAGAAGAAAAAATAAGGGTACTAAACAACAGTTGGCGACATTAAAGAACGACTTGTTTATTGCTAGGCCATATGGTCAAACTTAAATGACTTAATAATAACAATGTAATAACTATAACAATAACTTATTGAACGACAAAAACAACCACCAGATGGGAAAAGGGCATTTAACAATGACTTTGAATGCACCACGAGGCTGTAGGTTACCAGTTTCATTGAACGCACCGTCTGTGTTTTTCCAACAACGGCAGCTGCAGATTGTTACATCCTGGTGTTATCCTCTACAGTGAAATACAGATACACTTTACACCGTTTAGCGTTAGCTGTCAGCATTTTAACCGTTTTTAATCCAGCTACTAGCTAGCGGTAGGCTAACGTTAGCTGCTGTCGAGTATAGTGTTAACTAGCGTCACATGCAGCAATGTTTCTGTTGCCTGTAACATCCGATTTCAGAGCATCCGAGAGAAGCGCAGACATAGCATATAGTTGCTATTCAGTCCGGTAGAAACTAGGGCTGTTGGAACGAATGCCGAAATTCGAATATAATTCGAATAGTAAAAAAAATCAATACTATTCGAATGCTGAAATTACTATTCGAATGTGACTTGTTTTTATAAATATGTTGGCTAACGCTAGCTAATCTCCCTCTTCTCGCCTTGGCCAACCCGCATGTGTCACTCATGTCACGTCTTATGAACAATAACTTAGCGGGAGTGAGAAACACAAGGCATTGTGAGGTTACGTACCGAGTGACATTAGTACAACATTACGGAGCTAACGTTAGGTACCGAGTAACATTAGTACATGGGGGAGTGACAGCTGGAAATTGTAAGATGAACAGTAAATAGTTTTAACATGATTTTAAAATTGACTTCCACCGAGCCAAAGTTCTTATGTTAACATTAGGGATGTTAAGGTATGAAAATTTAACCTCACGGTTATAGTGAACAAAATGATCACGGTTTTCGGTATTATCGCGGTATTTTTAAAAGTGTGTTCAATATGTTCAGTAAAGCACTGCTAGGCCTACACAAGCTGAACTAGTTTCAAAAAGTGTAATATAGTTTATTATATTACAAAAATATAGGCAATAGGCTTGTAAAAACTGGCTACTAAAACACCGGCCCGCTGTAGGGGGTCCGTTAAGAACTTCAACCAGAGATGTCTGACTTTGAGATCAGGAAGATTTTTTTACAACTCCACATGAAGTTAACTATAAAGTTGTATTTGATGTTACATGTGAAGTTGGATGTGGTTCTGAAATATAAGCAAATAATATGACTTACTACATTATTTATCAAAGCTAAATGTTATAGCCACCAGCATACAACAAGAATCAATACTAAGAATTACATTAGTTTCTCTGTAATAATTAACATAAATGTAACATATTGCTTAGTAACACAGACTGAGAATAAGCCACATCTATTACAGCACACCTATCCATAACGGAGCAAACGGTGTAATACACCTTTAATAGCTGCAAACCTGAATATCAACACGTGGCTGCACAAATAATACTAAACAATCTGCACATCTATCAGCTATGCAATAAGAAACACAGCAACAGCAATATTATCAAGGCGATAATATATCTCTCTCTCTCCAAATAAATGTCGTAACACGGGCTAAACTTCCACATAGTAGCAGAACACTTATTGAAGATAACGAGGCAGTAAAACCCATGACAGTTTAGCAAGCTACAGAATAGTTTTAACTTACATTCTGGGCTACACACATCACTTCAACAAGTCCGAAAACGGAAAAGAAAAAGAAAAAAGTTAAAGAAAAATGATAACGGAAAAAGTCCGTTAACAGCTGCTACATTCTGTCCCCCTTCTCCTGCAGTGTTGCCAACTCTTTTCCAATGAAAGTCGCTAGCACCAGCTCCAAAAGTCGCTAAAAGTCGCCAGATGACGTCATACGCTCATTTGCATATATTTGACGTCATTACGCAATCATTTCTATAAAGCTTAGTGGTTGTGTCAGCAAGGTAGATAGAAAGAAATAGAACTATTTAGCCAAATAATCACAAATTAAATACAGGAATTTATTTTACCTTATAATTATTACTTAGGTAGCCTATCTTTGAAGTAAAAAAAATGAAATTCTACAAAGGGAGGGAAAAAGATCGATAAAGAATTCTCAAAGAAGGCTGGCTTGCCCAGGTCCAGGCCAGCTCAGCGGCGTCTTTCTCCCGTCGCGTTGCGTCCCGCTGTCTCTCCTACCTACACCGGCCCCCGCACACCCTGTCCCCCCCCCCTTCTACCTACCTGCACACTGTGCGCAGAGCTGCTGCACATGAGAAGAGAGGGGAGAGGCTGCTCCGCTGCTCCTCAGTCACAGAACAGAAGACTGTTTTGGCGGCTACAGGAGAGAAATACCTTGCGTGCTCGCTGGAACATACTTGACGACTTTTCTACAGAAAGTCGCGAGATATGTTGCTAGTTGCTTTTTTGAAAAATACAGTCGCTAAGGGGGCTGAAAAGTCGCTAAATCTAGCGACAAAGTCGCTAAGTTGGCAACACTGTTCTCCTGTCTGAGCGCAGTTCGTCTGCGCCGCAACCTTAGGAGCCTCGGATGAAGCTGGGAAGGATTAAACACAGGTTTCCACACCGTGGTAATCCACCGCGATAATAAGGATATTTTAAATGAAAAGGGTAATTGTTAACGTCAACATTTTTACCGTGGTTTAGCGTTACACTGGTAATCGTTACATCCCTAGTTAACAATAGTTAGCTCTTTCTTGTTTTCTAACTGCGTCATGAAGTATAACGTTAGCTTAGCTGGGAGCTTCATGGAGAGAGCTAAAGGTAATGTTAGCTGCCCTCACAGCTGTCAGTTAGCTTTGACTTCATATATTACCTTCTACTAGCTGTATTCTAACGAGACAATCTGCAAAAAGGAGGTTGCTTCGTTCGTTTGTTACTTAGCTACCTAGTTTATGACAAATGGTTTCAGCTGTGCTTTCTAACATGATGTCATTGTGCAAACCGAGCACCGTTAGCCTTTACAACAGAGCCGCTTCAATACACTTGTTAAGATAATGTTTCATTACAGAGTTCTACATTGATTTGCGTTTGTCGCTGTGTGCTCGTGGTGGAAAATGAATGTAAACAAAGTTGCGTGCAGGTCCCCTCAAGGCCAGGCTAATGTTGGAAGCCACTCTAGTGGACGGAACGTGTAACAATAACCACATGCTTGTAATGGCCTTGACAATGCATGAGCCTGAGTAGTGTAGTACATACCTATTATTTTACAGGCTGCAATTGAGCATTAAATATTTGAATATTATTCGAAAAAAAAAAAATATCAAATGGAATTCGAATGGTATTATAGAGGAAGATTTACAGATCTAGTAGATACCGGCGGTCGTTAAGGCACCGTTGCCATATTAGCACCGGATTTCGGTACCCAACCCTATTCAGGAAGAAGATTTTTATAAGTAAATGTTCCAATCAACGATCCAGGCAGCACATTCTTGTCTCCCTCCTTCATTTTACAGTCTAACGGTGGCTAGAACGGCTCCGGGTCTAAGTTTAATATGAAATGTATTAAACTGCGTTATTTTTTTTTAACACGTTATTTTTTCTCGGATTAAGTAATCGAAATTTACGCGTTATTTCGACAGCCCTAACAATTATATATCAATATGTTTTTTTCTGTATTTCATACTCATACTAGTACCACATAGGCGGTCGAATGATTGATTCACACACTCTCTCTGACAGAGGTCAAAGTTTCTCTGCCGGTCAACCACTATGAAATTGTCCCGGTTGTCTGCGATTACATAGCCGACGTGGTCTTATTATAGCCCGATCTTTAACTAAACCCATGTAGAAAGACTAATAAAGCGTCCAGCGTATGATTTTTACAATGTGTGTGTGTCAGTCAGTCGTAGCGGTCTGCGTCTGCATAATCTGTGCAGCCAGCGTTACAACGTATATTTGTAAACATTGTCACAACGCCTCTTCTTATCTGTCTCATTTTAACCAGTCCCTCCATGTCCGCTGGAAAGTCAGCGGACGAGCGCTGGGTGGAAATGTTCTCGCATTTCAAAAGCGGGGAGATTCCGTTCAAAAAAGTAGGTTTGTCAGTTCGCCATGTGTCTACCGGGCACAAATGCTCCCGTTGAGCGGATCTTTTCGCTCATGAACAACACATGGACTGACGAGAGGAACCGTATGACACTCACCGTTCCCACCTTAAAGGCGCTACTCGTCACACGGGCCAATTTTGCTGACACCTGTGCGCAATTTCACAGTAGGCTTTCAGCCAACAAATTGATTCTTGAGCAAATTCACTCCTCTAACAAATACTGTATACGGAATTAATGTTTCCAATAGGGAAGCTATCTGCTCTATCAAATGAGATTACATTTGTGTGTGTGTGTGTGTGTTGTAGGTTAGAATAACACTGGTAACACTTTACGGTAAGGGTAAATTAATTATCATGAATTCATGCATGAATTAATTGATGTAGGCCTATTTATTATTATGCATTATGTAATTAATGATTTGTGTAACTGCTAGGGGTGGAACGGTACATGTATTCGTATTGAACCGAAACGGTACGGGCGTCACGGTTCGGTGCATGAATTTACACGGAGAATACACGGTATAAAAATAAATAAAAGTTGCGTGCAAATTAATTAATGTAATGTGGAACTAATGTAATGCGGAACTACGGTTAGATACGCGGGTTCTTTAGGGACACCTAATCTGTAGCCCCGCCTTAGCTCTGAAGCTGATTGGCGCTCTGCCTATGTAGCCGATCTCTGCCTATGTTTGCAGTTTTAATGAGTCAGCGATAGCAGCACTAAGGACGAGTATGGCGAGTGGTGGCGACCCACAAGAGTTAGAGGACCAGTCAGTTACAGTAGTACAGACAAGAGAGTGGTGGATAAGACTGCTGTTGTAGATTAGTGGTACTTTTCCAGCGTCGCGGCTCCGAACCGTAACGTTTGTTGGGACAGACGCCTTGTTTCTTTAGGCTAACTATATTAGCTTTAGCCAGGCAGGGAGCAGCTTTCTGCGGTGAAAAATGGCCGGGAGACGTCGTGAGAAAGTTGCATTAATCAGGTTCGTCTTTGCAGAGAACAGAGATGCTGTATTTTCTGTTTCATAGCTGATTGTCATATTTTGTTTACAAGTTACAGATGGAGTCTGGAGAAGATTTGGGGTACTTATTGTTTACATCTCACTTTACACACTTAATGTTATGTTCCCCCCCGCCACAAATTGCTTTCGAATCTGTGGGAAACACTGGACATGCACAATAAAAAAAAAAAAAAATTGCCTTCTGCATTGTAAATTTGCTTTTCTCTCCATTGTACCGAACTCGTACCGAACCGTGACTTCTGTGTACCGTTCCACCCGTAGTATGTATGCATTTAATGTTTTCAATGTGTATGTGTATCTGTACTTGAATAACAAAGTTTTTTGAAGACAAAAAAAAATACAAGTTCTCGGCGAGGTGAGCTTACGGACTGTCTGCTCGCCCTAATTGCATTTTAACATACTACATTTATACATCAAACCTACAGTAGGCCTAGCTAGGCTACGTGCAGAACATTGTATGTTATTTCAGAAGTGAAAGAATGGCTTTTGTTGTTGATTTGCTTTACCCTGAGCTCAAGGAGAGACTTCACTCGCTCGTCTGAATCAGATCCACTCATCATGACAACGTAGCCGGCTGATACGCGGGATTCACTGACTCCCGCGAGAACTCACGAGTCATCAACAACTCACGAGTCATCGAGGACTCGTGAGTTGTCGGCAACTCATGAGTTGTCTGCGAGCCGAGCCAGCCGAGCCGAGCTTGTAATGTTTCGAACTGTCTGCTCGACCGAATTGCATTTAACATACTACATTTATACACCAACACCTACAGTAGGTCTAGCTAGGCTACGTGCAGAACATTGTATGTTATTTCAGAAGTGAAAGAATGGCTTTTGTTATTGATTCGCTTTACCCTGAGCTGGAGGAGAGACTTCACTCGTCTGAATCAGATCCACTCATATAGCCGGCTGATTCGCACGAGAACTCATGAATCACCGACAACTCATGAATCACTGACAACTCATGAATCACCGACAACTCATGAATCACTGACAACTCATGAATGACCCGACAACTCATGAATGACCCGACAACTCATGAATCACCAACAACTCACGAGCCCTCGTTGACTCGTGAGTTCTCGAGTGAATCATGGTCCATGGTCTGCGAGCTTCCGGCTCTGAGTCTGCGGGTCGGGACTGTCTCTCTCTGCTCACTCAGGCGCTTGAGTTGACTTGTGGAGTTGTGGTTGCCTACGTAATTGTAAGTTATAAAGCTTTTTGCAGCTAAGATGGCTAGCATAGTAGAAGTTAATGTTGCAAGAGGTTTGTGTGTGGCGCTACTATCATTTTAGATTGAATTTTAGTAGGACCCAACTGAACCGGGTTAATGATACTAGAGACTCGCGATTCATAGGTCAATTTAAAGACTCGGTTTAAGATCCGAGTGAATCACGACTCAAACAGGTCTAATCAGAAGAGTCAATTAAGTTTGTTAGCTTAAAAGAAGGATTAACGTTACTTCTTGTAATCACAAATTCAACACGTTTATGACTGTAAATATTGTTGTATCTGTGAAATGTTATTACATGTTGCTCAGTTTCGGTAATTGAACACAAACATCCAAAATCAGCACAAGAGTCTGTTATTTTCTATGAGTCTGTATGGTCGGATGACCGTCCCAAGATGGCGGCGGCAGACGCATTTCACAAGCCAGAGGCAGTACATCTATCGCTCCAATGAACAACAGCGGCCAATGCGGTATTTACGTATACATATATCTATGCGACTTCACATTTTTCAGTCAAACTCACCTTCAGTGTTTGGAGTGTCAGCAGGTTGAATCACAAGTGTTCAGTTTTCCACTTTTCTGTCCTGTAGCTGAACTCACTCAGGGGAAGTTGTTCTGTCCGCCTGGCCGGCGACCATCGCGGATTCCTCCAGGTGAAAGTGTGTGAGCACCACATCCACGGTCGTCCGCCAGAAACAGAAAGCTCTCCAAGTTGGTGGTGGCTGTTTTGCAGTAAAATAACAAATAATAAAAAGGAAAGATTACGACGTTTACGCCTGTTTAATGTTTACGTTCTTCTCGGTGCAACAACTTTAGTCCGAAGTGAAGTTACAGAAGATCCTGTCCCCTGGTTTATTTTACTGTCTATGGTGGTTTCCCATCAGCCTGTATCTTGCACTCTGATTGGCTGTAGTTTTGCAGCTGCCATATTGGAACGGTAAGCCGCGCCTCCTTATTACATCCATGCTCCTAATGCATGTGTGAGGCAGGAGGTCTGGAAATCTGTTAAAAAAAATCTGCTACAAATGTATTATATGTATTCATGATACAAGATACTTGGTTAAAAATTCAAAATGCGGGGTTTTATACAAAATACCTTATCTTTAGTAGATTAGTTTATTTTGAACATGTTTTGAGAAATAACAGTACAAGTAGAAAAAAACACACACAAACTAAATCCTGAGCAAACACATCTTTCACAATTCCAGTAACTGATTACAATTTAGGATTTCCATGTTCAAAAAGAATAGAAGGACTACTCTTCTGGTCCTACCCTGCTTTCTCTTGTATTTTAAACAGTATATTTTTTCTTTACTTATTCATATGTATTTATATATTTATACGATTTGCATAAATACCAACATATATACATACCCACATTTTTTCTTTAAAGTTCTTAACAAGTTGTGTAACAGAATTAAACAGATGCAGCAAGCCTGCACCAATGGTGTTTAAGGCAACCTATAATTTGCAAATTAACTGAGCCTATTCTTCAATAAGTTTTGTCAGTCAAACAGATGTGAGCAACACATCAAAAAAGTAGTCATTAGCAGTCATTACCATACCATGGTACTGTTGGATAATAAACTGGGGGCTGTTGCCACCTTTTAGCATTATTGTATTTTGTCATTGCTGTATTTTTCACAGAAGCAGTCAGACTTTAAGCATTAAACTGAAAAACAGAATATCTGGAACAAGAAAAGGCAATGTTTTATTATGTTGTTGAGAAACAGGAATGAATTCAGCATTAATGTTATTTAAATCACCAACATTAGCAGAACTGAACTGATGGAAAATGAATGAAACACTTTTACAGACATCATCATATTCTGTATTACATCAAATACAAAAAGAATGTAAACCTTGATTTTAATGTCATTTAAATCTCGACTACAGTTTAACATTTCTTGATCTCAACACTGATTGCCTCTTGAACATGCAGTTTTTGAATAACTTCTTTATCAAATCAGCCTCTACAAAGTGTTTGCTGGTCTACACGGCTCAACACACACACAAGTCAAAATAATTAAAACATGAACAATATTGATAAAAAAAAATAAGCCGATTTTAAAACTAAACAATCAGGTGAAATAGAAATTAACATGTCTTTGTAATCATGAAGAAATTCCCCTGAAGAAATAAACATCAATATAATGATCCTTTTTATCTCTAAATGTTGTCATCCACTATCATGCGCACATTTACTGGTAATATCTTCACTGGGACGTTATCCCCAGTGAAAATGACTGGAAACATCCTCTCAGTGAAAGGGTGGTAAAAGGTGTGTAAGTGTATGTTGGTATCAGCATCAGAGAACAATGAGACGTCTTCAGCTTTCAGCTCCACTTTTTTCCCCTTTAAAAAGGAACACGCCAACTTATTGGGACTTTAGCTTATTCCCCGTATCTCCCAGAGTTAGATAAGTCCATACATACCCTTCTCATCTCCGTGCGCGTTGTAGTTCTTTTCGACGGCTCCACCGGTAGCTTAGCCTAGAACAGATCCTGGAGGTAACCAACTCCATCTAGCCTACTGCTCCCAGTAAGTGACAAAATAACGCCAACATGTTCCTATTTACATGTTGTGATTTGTATAGTCACAGCGTGTAGAAATAACAAGGTCACATGAGACACAGCCATCTTCTAACCGTATACATACTGGGAACTATATTCTCAGAAAGGCAAAGCATTTCTACTCTCTGCTATTAATTGTGCAGCCCTATCCCACAGAATTAGATAAGTCCATACATACCCTTCTCACCTCCGTGTGTGTCGTAACTCTGTCTGACGGCCCCACCACTAGCCTAGCTTAGCACAGATCCTGGAGGTAACCGGCTCCATCTAGCCTACTGCTCCCAATAAGTGACAAAATAACGCCAACATGTTCCTATTTACATGTTGTGATTTGTATAGTCACAGCATGTACAAATAACAAGGTCACATGACACACAGCCATCTTCTAACCGTATTTAAACTGGGAACTATAATAGTCTCAGAAAAGCGGTGCTTCTCAGGTGCAAGCATATCACTCCGCCCAAGTAACAGAAGTAGCAGTGCTTCGCCTTTCTGAGAATATAGTTCCCAGTATGTATACGGTTAGAAGATGTCTGTGTCTCATGTGACCTTGTTATTTGTACACCCTGTGACTATACAAATCACAACATGTAAATAGGAACATGTTCGCGTTATTTTCTCACTTATTCGGAGCAGTAGGCTAGATGGAACCAATTACCTTCAGGATCTGTGATAGGCTAAGCTACCGGTGGAGCTGTGGGAAAGAGCTACAACGCGCACGGAGATGAGAAGGGTATGTATGGACTTATCTAACTCTGGGGGTTACGATGAATAAGCTAAAGTCCCAATAAGTCGGCGTGTTCCTTTAACCCTTGTGTTGTCTTCCCATCAACCATGAACATGTTGTCCTACTTGTTGATGCTTTTATACATTTTTTCTTGCTTATTTCAATGTTTTTTTTAATTTGATTTATGGTCAGTAAACCTAATTTTGACATTATACCTCATTTTTGAGTTAGAAAAGGCAGAAATTATACATTATCTTAACTAATAGTTCAGATCAGAGGATGTTGAGTGGATAATCACAGACTGGTTAATGTCAACATTTAGTCTGGATACTGTTTTAAAACCATGTAAACAATGTTTTTCAAATGCTATAAAATTGAATAAAACATCCAAAATTCAATGGAAGTAATCAGTAATTTTACCTGCGAAGAATGTTGTATCCATACAATGTACATCCATGCATCCAAGTTATTTTTGGGCAATTTGGTTGAACAAAACCAATATTTCTGATATAAAGAACTGTAAAAACGGCTCAAATTTGAACCGAGGATATCACAAGGGTTAAGAAATTAACATCATGAATATAATCATCCTCTTTATCTCTAACTGCTCAGCTCTACTGTCACACACACCTTCACTGGTGATATCTTCAGTGGGATTTTATCCCCAGTGTTAATAAATGGAAACATCTTCTCAGTAAAGGTGTGTGTGAAGGTGTGTATGTGTGTGTTAGTATCAGCATCAGAGAACGACAGCTTTCCTCTGTTCCAGTCCAGAGTCACTCTGATCCTCTGGAGCTTCTTCTGCACTAAGAGAACAGTGGGTGGAGCTGATGAAGAACACGCTGAGTATTTACCTTGATAGAACCATATTCTCCATACTCCAGACTGTATGCTTCCCTTCCTCTGGACAGACTCTGCTAACACTCCCAGTACCCAGTATGTACTGTCTCCAACCTCGACATCCCAGCTGTGAGTCCCTGAGTTAAAGCCCTCAGAGCCCAGGACATAGGGGTATTTATCAAACCTCTCTGGATTATCAGGAAGCTGCCGTCTCTCTCCCCACCTCACACTGGTCAGATCTTCAGGCAGGATGAGATATGGTTGAGCAGTGTTTGGGTCCAGAATCACAGGAGTGTAGGAGACCATGTCCTTCATCTTGTTCCAGATGTTGAAGCTCAGGTTGCCCAGGTGTTTGGCCTCGTCTATCAGAGCTCCTGAGAGCAGCTGTAGATCATCCAGCAGGGGGCGCTGCTGGACTCTTTCCACTGCAGCCTTGTAGTTGATCAGGAATGAGATGTCTTCAGCTCTCAGCTGCTCCTCTGTGGCTCTGACTGTGTCTGAAAGAGCTGCTATCTCTCTGCTCAGAGCCTCCATCTTCTCCTTCATCCTCTGTCTCTTCTGCTCCTCTTCCTCCCTCAGTGCAGCCAACCTGGCCTCCTCTTCCTCTTCTAGAAACTGGTGAAGCTTCTTAAACTGATCCTTAATCTGCGTCTCTGTGTGTCGGGCCTGGAGCTTTATGTGTTTTGCTGTCTGATCAAACTTCACTTTAACTTGTTCAAAACCCTTTAACTTCTCCTTTAAGGGCTCCAGAGTTTCCTGAAGCTCCTTCTTGTGTTGTCGTGCAGCTTCATTGACGGGTCTGATTCTGTGGTTGGAGTGTGTTTCTGAATGCAGACAGATGAGACACACTGGCTGCTGATGGTCCAGACAGAAGAGTTTGAGTTTCTCAGAGTGCAGACTGCAAAGACCCTCTGAAGCTCTCTGATCTCTCTCCAGTAAGAAGGCCTCACACAGGTTCTTTAACACCAGGTTACAAGGTGGATTTGCATTTGAGGATGTTGTCTTACAGACTGGACACTCCTGTGTTGGTTTCTGTCTCCACCATCTCTGCAGACAGTCTTTACAGAAGCTGTGGCTACATGATAGAAAAACAGGATTTCTAAATACATCACGACAGACCGGACAGCAGAGATCCTCCTCTGATCTGGAAGCCATTTTTTGCTTCGAGTGAAGCTGAAAACACAACAGACAGAAAGTACAGTCAGTGATGGCTCCCCTCCCTTTTCCACAAACTTCACCAGAGATATATACACAGATATAAGCACATGAGATGCGTCTGTGCCGCCGACCTCTTGGGATGGACTTCTGACTCATTCTGACCATAAATGAAGACTCAAAGACAGACTTATGTGCTGCATTGGTAGATGCCAAATATATGCCAAACTAAGCTATATGGAATATCATTTCACATATGAAAGAGGTGTTTTACCTTAATTTATGCACAATTAAAATTTCTCGCTATATTTCCAAACAGATTTTAAGCGGTTTGCTTAAAAAAAAGCATTTGCTCAAAAAAAAACATTTTCCCTCGTACAGGGGCAAGTTAGCTAAAGAAGCCAAAAGGATGTCGTACCAGGCTGTAAACATGTTTATTTCTGCTGTGAAGTTAGGATTTTTTAACAACCGGGGTCTATTGGGATTGACTCTCCTAAAGTGGCCACTCAAGGAACTGTAGTTCACTAACACACATGACAAACACCCTTTACAGCATCTTACTGATATATTACATAAATAAAAGACTTTACCTGACACAAGCTAGCATTAGCTTGTGGTTCTCAAACCTTTTTTCAATAATGTTCCCCCTCTGAACAGTGTTTTTAAGCCATGTACCCCCAACCAGCACAAATAGCTTTTGGTAGAAAAAAGTCTATATAAAGAGGAACAATACAGCAATGTCAGCGATAGATTTACTAAACAACAGCATTGTACCTGGAAAACATTTAAATTCTGATAGAAAAAGGAGACAAAACTTTTTTTTTTCCAAAATCAGCACAAGAGTCTGTTATTTTCTATGAGTCTGTATGGTCGGATGACCGTCCCCAAGATGGCGGCGGCAGACGCATTTCACAAGCCAGACAGTATCTACATCTATCGCTCCAATGAACAACAGCGGCCAATGCGGTATTTACGTATACATATATCTATGCGACTTCACATTTTTTAGTCAAACTCACCTTCAGTGTTTGGAGTGTCAGCAGGTTGAATCACAAGTGTTCAGTTTTCCACTTTTCTGTCCTGTAGCTGAACTCACTCAGGGGAAGTTGTTCTGTCCGCCTGGCCGGCGACCATCGCGGATTCCTCCAGGTGAAAGTGTGTGAGCACCACATCCACGGTCGTCGCCAGAAACAGAAAGCTCTCCAAGTTGTTGGTGGCTGTTTGGCAGTAAAATAACAAAGAATAAAAAGTAAAGATTACGGCGTTTACGTCTGTTTACAGACTGTTCCACACGTATTTTACGTTCTTTTATTCTCTAGGCGCATCAACAACTTTAGTCCGTGTGGCAAACAGTAAAGTTACAGAAGATGCCTTCCCCTGGTTTCCCATCAGCCCGTATCTTGCGCTCTGATTGGCTGTAGTTTTGCAGCTGCATATTGGAACGGATAAGCCACGCCTCCTAATATACTGTAATGCACGGAGGTATGGAAATCTATAAAAAAAATCAAACGAAATTTCAAGCGGGTTTCTCTGCTACAAATGCCATGTATTAATGATACAAGATACTTGGTTAAAATTTCAAAATGCGGGGTTTCATACAAAATACCTTATCTTTAGTAGATTAGTTTATTTTGAACATGTTTTGAGAAATAACATATGAGTACAAGCAGAAAAAAACACACACAAACTAAATCCTGAGCAAACACATCTTTCACAATTCCAGTAACTGATTATAATTTAGGATTTCCATGTTCAAAAAGAATAGAAGGAAGTTTAAAAAAATAAAAATTCTGGTCCTATACCTGCTTTCTCTTGTCTTTTAAACAGTAATTTTTTGTTTTTACTTATTCATATGTATTTATATATTTATAAGATTTGCAGACATACCCACATTTTTTCTTTAAAGTTCTTAACAAGTTGTGTAACAGAATTAAACTGATGCAGCAAGCCTGCCCCCAGAGTTCAAGGCGATCTATTAATTTGCAACTTAACTGAACCTATTCTTCAATAAGTTTGACCCAACCTTCCCCCCCCCCCCATATGTAATTATTTACCATATGTAAAATATTACCAGCTCCATTGTTCCAGTCAAACAGATGTGAGCGACACATCAAAAAGGTAGTCATTAGCAGTCATTACCATACCATGGTACTGTTGGATAATAAACTGGAGGCTGTTGCCACCTTTTAGCATTATTGTATTTTGTCATTGCTGTATTTTTCACAGAAGCAGTCAGACTTTAAGCATTAAACTGAAAAACAGAATATCTGGAACAAGAAAAGGCAATGTTTTATTATGTTGTTGAGAAACAGGAATGAATTCAGCATTAATGTTATTTAAATCACCAACATTAGCAGAATTGAACTGATGGAAAATTAATGAAACACTTTCACAGACAGAATATCTTCTGTATTACATCAAATACAAAAAGAATTTAAACATTGATTTTAACGTAGCTTAAATCTCGACTACAGTTTAACATTTCTTGATCTCAACACTGTTTGGTTGCTTAAACATGTAGTTTTTGAATAACTTTTCTTTATCAAATCAGCTTCTACAGAGAGTTTGCTGGTCTACACGGCTCAACACACAAGTCAAAATAATTAAAACATGAACAATATTGATAAAAAAAAAAGCTGATTTTAAAACTAAACAATCACGTAAAATAGAAATTAACATGTCTTTGTAATCATGAAGAAATTCCCCTGAAGAAATAAACATCAATATAATGATCCTGTTTATCTCTAAATGTTGTCATCCACTATCATGCGCACATTTACTGGTAATATCTTCACTGGGACGTTATCCCCAGTGAAAATGACTGGAAACATCCTCTCAGTGAAAGGGTGGTAAAAGGTGTGTAAGTGTATGTTGGTATCAGCATCAGAGAACAATGAGACGTCTTCAGCTCTCAGCTCCACTTTTTTTCCCTTTAAAAAGGAACACGCCAACTTATTGGGACTTTAGCTTATTCCCCGTATCTCCCAGAGTTAGATAAGTCCATACATACCCTTCTCATCTCCATGCGCGTTGTAGTTCTTTTCGACGGCTCCACCGGTAGCTTAGCCTAGAACAGATCCTGGAGGTAACCAGCTCCATCTAGCCTACTGTTCCCAATAAGTGACAAAATAATGCCAACATGTTCCTATTTACATGTTGTGATTTGTATAGTCACAGTGTGTAGAAATAACAAGGTCACATGAGACACAGCCATCTTCTAACCGTATATAAACTGGGAACTATAATAGTCTCAGAAAAGCGGTGCTTCTCAGGTGCAAGCATATCACTGCGCCCAAGTAACAGAAGTAGCAGTGCTTCGCCTTTCTGAGAATATAGTTCCCAGTATGTATACGGTTAGAAGATGTCTGTGTCTCATGTGACCTTGTTATTTGTACACCCTGTGACTATACAAATCACAACATGTAAATAGGAACATGTTCGCGTTATTTTCTCACTTATTCGGAGCAGTAGGCTAGATGGAACCAATTACCTTCAGGATCTGTGATAGGCTAAGCTACCAGTGGAGCTGTGGGAAAGAGCTACAACGCGCACGGAGATGAGAAGGGTATGTATGGACTTATCTAACTCTGGGGGTTACGATGAATAAGCTAAAGTCCCAATAAGTCGGCGTGTTCCTTTAACCCTTGTGTTGTCTTCCCATCAACCATGAACTTGTTGTCCTACTTGTTGACGCTTTTATACATTTTTTCTTGCTTATTTCAATGTTTTTTTTAATTTTATTTATGGTCAATAAATCTAATTTATGACATTATACCTCATTTTTGAGTTAGAAAAAGCAGGAATTTTACATTATTTTAACTAATAGTTCAGATCAGGGGTTGTTTAGTGGATAATCACAGACTGGTTAATGTCAACATTTAGTCTGGATAGTTTTAAAACCATGTAAACAATGTTTTTCAAATGCTATAAAATTGAATAAAACATCCAAAATTCAATGGAAGTAATCAGTAATTTTACCTGCGAAGAATGTTGTATCCATACAATGTACATCCATGCATCCAAGTTATTTTTGGGCAATTTGGTTGAACAAAACCAATATTTCTGATATAAAGAACTTTAAAAACTGGTAAAATTTGAACCGAGGATATCATAAGGGTTAAGAAGTAAAAATAATCATGAATATAATCATCCTCTTTATCTCTAACTGCTCTGCTCCACTGTCACACACACCTTCACTGGTAATATCTTCAGTGGGATTTTATCCCCAGTGTTAATAAATGGAAACACCTTCTCAGTAAAGGTGTGTGTGAAGGTGTGTATGTGTGTGTTAGTATCAGCATCAGAGAACGACAGCTTTCCTCTGTTCCAGTCCAGAGTCACTCTGATCCTCTGGAGCTTCTTCTGCACTGCGAGAACAGTGGGTGGAGCTGGTGCTGACCGTGCTAAGTATTTACCTTGATACAACCATATTATCCATAATCCAGACAGTATGCTTCTCTTCCTCTGGACAGACTCTGCTAACACACCCATTGACCAGAATGTACTGTCTCCAACCTCGACATCCCAGCTGTGAGTCCCTGAGTTAAAGCCCTCAGAGCCCTGGACAGAGTGGTGTTTATCAATCCTCTCTGGATTACCAGGAAGCTGCTGTATCTTTCCCCATCTCACACTGGTCAGATCTTCAGACAGGATGAGTTTTGGTTGAGCAGTGTTTGAGTCCAGAATCACAGGAGTGTAGGAGACCATGTCCTTCATCTTGTTCCAGATGTTGAAGCTCAGGTTGCCCAGGTGTTTGGCCTCGTCTATCAGAGCTCCTGAGAGCAGCTGTGGATCATCCAGCAGGGGGTGCTGCTGGACTCTTTCCACTGCAGCCTTGTAGTTGATCAGGAATGAGACATCTTCAGCTCTCAGCTGCTCCTCTGTGGCTCTGACTGTGTCTGAAAGAGCTGCTATCTCTCTGCTCAGAGCCTCCATCTTCTCCTTCATCCTCTGACTCTTCTGCTCCTCTTCCTCCCTCAGTGCAGCCAACCTGGCCTCCTCTTCCTCTTCTAGAAACTGGTGAAGCTTCTTAAACTGCTCCTTAATCTGCTTCTCTGTGCGTCGGGCCTGGAGCGTTATGTGTTTTGCCGTTTGATCAAACTTCACTTTAACTTGTTCAAAAACCTTCAACTTCTCTTTTAAGGGCTCCAGAGTTTCCTGAAGCTCCTTCTTGTGTTGTCGTGCAGCTTCATCGATGGGTCTGATTCTGTGGTTGGAGTGTGTTTCTGAATGCAGACAGATGAGACACACTGGCTGCTGATGGTCCAGACAGAAGAGTTTGAGTTTCTCAGAGTGCAGACTGCAGAGAGCCTCTGAAGCTCTCTGATCTCTCTCCAGTAAGAAGGCCTCACACAGGTTCTTCAACACCAGGTTACAAGGTGGATTTGCATTTGAGGATGTTGTCTTACAGACTGGACACTCCTGTGTTGGTTTCTGTCTCCACCATCTCTGCAGACAGTCTTTACAGAAGCTGTGGCTACATGATAGAAAAACAGGATTTCTAAAGACATCACGACAGACCGGACAGCAGAGATCCTCCTCTGACCTGGAAACCATTTCTTTCTTCGAGTGAAGCTGAAAACACAGCAGACAGAAAGTACAGTCAGTGATGGCTCCCATCCCTTTTCCACAAACTTCACCAGAGATATATACCTAGATATAAGCGCATAAGATGCGTCTGTGCCGCCGACCTCTTGGGATGGACTTCTGACTCATTCTGACCATAAATAAAGACTCAAAGACAGACTTATGTGCTGCATTGGTAGATGCCAAATATATGCCAAACTAAGCTATATGGAATATCATTTCACATATGAAAGAGGTGTTTTATCTTAATTTATGCACAATTAAAATAATTTCTCACTATATTTCCAAACAGATTTTAGTTTTTAAAAAGGAACACAGCGACTTATTGGGACTTTAGTTTATTCACCGTATCCCCCAGAGTTAGATAAGTCGATACATACCCTTCTCATCTCCGTGCGTGCTGTAACGCTGTCTGACAGCTCCACCGGTAGCTTAGCCTAGCACAGAGCATGCAGGTGAATGGTTCCAGTAATCCTAATGCTCCGAATTGTGACAAAAGTGACAAAATAACGGCAACATGTTCCTATTTACATGTTGTGATTTGTAGAGTCACAGCGTGTACAAAAAACAACGTAACATGAGACACAGCCATCTTCTAACCGTAAACAAACCAGGAACTATATTCTCAGACAGGCTTGCTGCAAAGCAAATCATTCCGCCCAAGTACTATATTCTTCCGCCTGAGAATATAGTTCCCGGTTTGTTTACGGTTAGAAGATGGCTGTGTCTCATGTTACGTTGTTTTTTGTACACGCTGTGACTATACAAATCACAACATGTAAATAGGAACAAATTGGCGTTATTTTGTCACTTATTGGGAGCAGTAGGATTGCTGGAACCATTCACCTGCATGTTATGTGCTGGCCTGATGCCGCTGGAACCGTCAGACAGTCTTACAGCACGCACGGAGATGATAAGGGTATGTATCGACTTGTCTAACTCTGGGGGTTACGGTGAACAAGCTAAATTCCCAATAAGTCGGCGTGTTCCTTTAAGAAACCTAAGAACCTTAGCTAAAGAAGCCAAAAGGATGTTGTACCAGGCTGTAAGCATGTTTATTTCTGCTGGGAAGTTAGAATTTTTTAACAACCGGGGTCTATTGGGATCGAGACTCCTAAAGTGGCCACTCAAGTGTAGTTCACTAACACACATGACAAACACCCTTTACAGCATCTTACTGATATATTACATAAATAAAAGACTTTACCTGACACAAGCTAGCATTAGCTTGTGGTTCTCAAACCTTTTTTCAATAATGTTCCCCCTCTGAACAGTGTTTTTAAGCCATGTAGCCCCTAACCAGCACAAATAGTTTTTGGTAGAAAAAAAGTCTATATAAAGAGGAACAATACAGCAATGTCAGCAATAGATTTACTAAACAACAGCATTGTACCTGGAAAACATTTAAATTCTGATAGAAAAAGGAGAAAAAAACTTTTTTTTCCCAAAATCAGCACAAGAGTCTGTTATTTTCTATGAGTCTGTATGGTCGGATGACCGTCCTAAGATGGCGGCGGCAGACGCATTTCACAAGCCAGAGGCCGTACATCTATCGCTCCAATGAACAATAGCGGCCAATGCGGTATTTACGTATACATATATCTATGCGACTTCACATTTTTCAGTCAAACTCACCTTCAGTGTTTGGAGTGTCAGCAGGTTGAATCACAAGTGTTCAGTTTTCCACTTTTCTGTCCTGTAGCTGAACTCACTCAGGGGAAGTTGTTCTGTCCGCCTGGCCGGCGACCATCGCGGATTCCTCCAGGTGAAAGTGTGTGAGCACCACATCCACGGTCGTCCGCCAGAAACAGAAAGCTCTCCAAGTTGTTGGTGGCTGTTTGGCAGTAAAATAACAAAGAAAGAAAAATAAAGATTACGGCGTTTACGCCTGTATACAGACTGTTCCACACGTATTTTACGTTCTTTTATTCTCTAGGCGCATCAACAACTTTAGTCCGTGTGGCAAACAGTAAAGTTGCAGAAGATGCCTTCCCCTGGTTTCCCATCAGCCCGTATCTTGCGCTCTGATTGGCTGTAGTTTTACAGCTGCATATTGGGACGGATAAGCCACGCCTCCTAATGCACAGAGGTATGGAAATCTATAAAAAAATCAAACGAAATTTCAAGCGGGTTTCTCTGCTACAAATGCCATGTATTCATGATACAAGATACTTGGTTAAAATTTCAAAATGCGGGGTTTCATACCAAAATATCTCATCTTTAGTAGATTGTTTTATTTTGAACATGTTTTGAGAAATAACATATGAGTACAAGCAGAAAAAAAAACACACACAAACTAAATCCTGAGCAAACACATCTTTCACAATTCCCAAAAAATTCTGGTCCTATACCTGCTTTCTCTTGTCTTTTAAACAGTCATTTTTTGTCTTTACTTATTCATATGTATAAACAAGATTTGCATACATACCAACATATATAAATACAGACATACCCACATTTTTTCTTTAAAGTTCTTAACAAGTTGTGTAACGGAATTAAACTGATGCAGCAAGCCTGCACCAATGGTGTTCAAGGCGACCCATAATTTGCAACTTAACTGAACCTATTCCTCAATAAGTTTGACCCAACCCCATATGTAATTATTTACCATATGTAAAATATTACCAGCGCCATTGTTCCAGTCAAACAGATGTGAGCAACACATTAAAAAAGTAGTCATTAGCAGTCATTACCATACCATGGTACTGTTGGATAATAAACTGGAGGCTGTTGCCACCTTTTAGCATTATTGTATTTTGTCATTGCTGTATTTTTCACAGAAGCAGTCAGACTTTAAGCATTAAACTGAAAAACAGAATATCTGGAACAAGAAAAGGCAATGTTTTATTATGTTGTTGAGAAACAGGAATGAATTCAGCATTAATGTTATTTAAATCACCAACATTAGCAGAATTGAACTGATGGAAAATGAATGAAACACTTTTACAGACATCATATTCTGTATTACATCAAATACAAAAAGAATTTAAACATAGATTTTAACGTAGCTTAAATCTCGACTAGAGTTGAAAATTTTTTGATCTCAACACTGATTGGTTGCTTAAACATGCAGTTTTTGAATAACTTTTCTTTATCAAATCAGCTTCTACAAAGTGTTTGCTGGTCTACACGGCTCAACACGCACAAGTCAAAATAATTAAAACATGAACAATATTGATAAAACAAAAAGCTGATTTTAAAACTAAACAATCAGGTGAAATAGAAATTAACATGTCTTTGTAATCATGAAGAATTTCCCCTGAAGAAATAAACATCAATATAATGATCCTGTTTATCTCTAAATGTTGTCATCCACTATCACACGCACATTTACTGGTAATATCTTCACTGTAGGGCTGTTGGAACGAATTCCGAAAGTCGAATATAATTAGAATAATAAACAACACAGGACTTTCACCCCGGAGACTGGGGATCGTGTCCCACATGTGGCATTTTATTTCCCCATTGTTCTTTTCCTAAATACCGTCCCGTTGTTGTCGTGTGTCCCCCAGAGACCGCGGATCGTGTCCCGGCGTGTGACGTGACCTTTCCCAGTTATTCTTTTCCTAAACCCAACCTCCGTATAGATGCTTCCCATTAGTGCTGAGCACCACGAAATAAACAAGATAATCGTGTCTGTGTACACGAATCAATAGATTAAAAATAACGTGACCATTTCACAAACTGCCGTGAGACCGTGCTGTATAAACGGCTCTATTTTGCACCATTTGCAATTTAGTTATTTTTTTCTTGAATTGCATTAGACCATACTACTGAACAATAGTCAAGATTAGACTACCTACTACTTTTGTTGAACTTTCTGACAAATATGGTGCACCACTTCCAGTCTTAACAACCATCTTATTTATATGTTTTGTCCATGATAATTTTCTATCTAAAATAACTCCCAGAAGTTTGGTCTCATGGACCTGTTCAACAGATACATCATGTATACAAAGCTTCAACTCAGGTTGATTATGAAGAGTATAATGTGAACCGAACATCATGCTTTTCGTCTTTGAAACATTAAGAACTAGCTTATTTTTCTTTATACATTCAACCACTGATTGCAACTCTTGTGATAGGGTGGTGTTTAACTCATGAAATGTAGGTGAAGACATATAAATAGTTGAATCATCTGCATACATCGATATGCTGACCTTATTTAAAACAAGTGATAAATCATTTGTGAAAATAGTGTATAACAGCGGCCCAAGACAACTCCCCTGGGGAACTCCACAGCTCACCGCTCCAACATCGGAGTAGCTACCATTAAAAAAGAGTAATTGTTAAATAACTCTTCATCTATAACAGTGCTGACTGAGAGAAACCATAAAATTAAATTTTTTTCAATAGTAAATTATGATCAAGGATATCAAACGCTGCTGTAAAATCAAGTATAACAGCACCTACTAGTTTCTTTTGCTCAATATCTCTCATCCAGTCATCAGTCATATGAGTTAGAGCGGTAGCTGTTGAGTATCCCTTTCTATATGCATGTTGACAATCAGTGGTTAAATCATTCAAAGAAAAATATTCTATAATCTGCTCACATACTATCCTTCCCATAATTTTACTCAACACAGGCAATCAGTCCCTCCAGGATTTCACGGCCTTTTTTTGAGATTGTTGCGGCCCGAAATGCCTGATTTCGCAGAAGCTTTTGTAAAAAATTGCAATAAAAGTTGCGATGTCTTTTATATGTTTGTTGCAATGAAATTGCGGGAGACAGTGAAAGTTGCAAAAAAAGTTGCAATTTTTTTTTTGTATAGTTCTTTAAAAATAAAAAGGAAACTTGTTTTGAGGAGAATAAAACTATTCTGGGCTGAGTTCTCCTAGTAACCTTACCAAAAAGGCTCATGATGCTGCAAATGTTGGTATAATATGAAATGGCTGGTGGATTTAAGACAAAAAATAATAATTTATTGAATGAATCAAATATGAACATGTGTGTCAGTGGCTTGTTGACCTCTAAATTGTTAGTTAATTTCCTATCCTGGCCTGGGACACACATTCATACGGTTTGATAAAGTACTTAGGGACTTTAACTTCATTGCACACTTACAATAACGAGCGTAGCTGTCCTCAATTTAGGTCATCCTGTACGTCTCATCTCCGGTTTTGATGTTAAAATTTATACAGGTTGGCAGGACGGTCTGAAATGTTTTGCACGGTCTTTTGCTGTACGTTTTGTTGGTAAATATGAGATGTTCGAGTCACTCACGTCTCATCTTCATATCAGAAATAAGAAAATGAATTTGACCCATTCTCACTCCCGCTTGGTCAGTGGCTCTCAGATTGCATGTGGGACTGCTGGGATTGGTTGAAGTCGCGGGAAACTCCGGTTATTGGTCAGATTTGAGGAAAAGTTGCGGTGATTGGTCAAAATTGTTTGGTTGAATTTGCGTGAATTGGCACAATTGCGAAATCCTGGAGGGACTAAGGCAATAAACTTATAGGACGACTATTTGACCACGAGAATGGTAACCTTACATTTTTAGGCAATGGAATTATTTTAGCTATTTTCCATTCTTGAGGACATAGACATTCACTTAAGCTGTGCATACTCAGCATAGGGCGCTGCTGGACTCTTTCCACTGCAGCCTTATAGCTGATCAGGAATGGGACATCTCCAGCTGTCAGCTGAAGACCCAAACACACACCTTCACTGGTGATATCTTCAGTTGGACTTTATCCCCAGAGTTAATGAATGGAAACATCCTCTCAGTGAAAGTGTGTGTGAAGGTGTGTATGTGTGTGTCAGTATCAGCATCAGAGAACGACAGCTTTCCTCTGTTCCAGTCCAGAGTCACTCTGATCCTCTGGAGCTTCTTCTGCACTACGAGATCAGTGGATGGATCTGGTAATGACCGTGCTGAGTATTTACCTTCATAGAACTTTATTCTCCATAATCCAGACAGTCGGCCTCCCTTTCTCTGGACAGACTCGGCTAACATACCCAGTACCCAGGCTGCACTGTCTCCAACCTTGACATTCCAGCTGTGAGTCCCTGAGTTAAACCCCTCAGAGCCCAGGACAGAGAGGTATTTATTAAACCTCTCTGGATTATCAGGAAGCTGATGTTCCTCTCCTCCTCTCACACTGGTCAGATCTTCAGACAGGAAGAGTTTTGGTTGAGCAGTGTTTGGGTCCAGAATCACAGGAGTGTAGGAGACCATGTCCTTCATCTTGTCCCAGATGTTGAAGCTCAGGTTGCCCAGGTGTTTGGCCTCGTCTATCAGAGCTCCTGAGAGCAGCTGTGGATCATCCAGCAGGGGGCGCTGCTGGACTCTTTTCGCTGCAGCATTGTAGTTGATCAGGAATGAGACGTCTTCAGCTCTCAGCTCCTCCTCTGTGGCTCTGACTGTGTCTGAAAGAGCTGCTATCTCTCTGCTCAGAGCCTCCGTCTTCTCCTTCATCCTCTGACTCTTCTGCTCCTCTTCCTCCCTCCGTGCAGCCAACCTGACCTCCTCTTCCTCTTCTAGAAACTGGTGAAGCTTCTTAAACTGCTCCTTAATCTGCATCGCTGTGCGTCGGGCCTGGAGCTTTATGTGTTCTGCTGTTTGAGCAAACTTCATTTTAACTTGTTCAAAACCCTTTAACTTCTCCTTTAAGGGCTCCAGAGTTTCCTGAAGCTCCTTCTTGTGTTGTCGTGCAGCTTCATCAACTGGACTGAATCTGTGGTTGGAGTGTTTTTCTGAATCTCTGCAGACGAGACACACTGGCTGCTGATGGTCCAGACAGAAGAGTTTGAGTTTCTCAGAGTGCAGACTGCAGAGAGCCTCTGAAGCTCTCTGATCTCTCTCCAGTAAGAAGGCCTCACACAGGTTCTTTAACACCAGGTTACAAGGTGGATTTGCATTTGAGGATGTTGTCATACAGACTGGACACTCACAAGCTTGTTTCTGTCTCCACCAGCTCTGCAGACAGTCTTTACAGAAGCTGTGGCTACATGATAGAAAAACAGGATTTCTAAAGACATCGTGACAGACCGGACAGCAGAGATCCTCCTCTGATCTGGAAGCCATTTTTTCTTCGAGTGAAGCTGAAAACACAGCAGACAGAAAGTACAGTCAGTAATGGCTCCACTCCCTTTTCCACAAACTTCACCAGAGATATATACGTAGATATCGCCTTCAGCGCACATAAGATGCGTCTGTGCCGCCGACATCTTGGGATGGACTTCTGACTCATTCTGACCATAAATAAAGACTCAGAAAAAGACAGACTTATGTGCTGCATTGGTAGATGCCAAATAAATGCCAAACTAAGCTATATGGAAAATCATTTCACATATGAAAGAGGCGTTTTATTTTATTTATGCACAATTAAAATAATTTATCGCTACATTTACAACCAGATTTTAAGCGGTTTCCTTTGCTACAAAGGTCAGACATGTATTTATCATAAAGGATACTTGGTTAAATTAGAATGCAAGTTTTTATACCAAAATATCTTATCTTGTGTAGATAGTCAGCTTTAAGCCTTGATTTAATTTAAATGGTTGAGTTACAAAAAACATTTGCCCCCGTACAGGGGCAAGTTAGCTAAAGAAACTGAAAAGATGTACCAGGCTGTAAACATGTTTATTTCTGCTGTGAAGTTGGGATTTTTTAACAACGGGGGTCTATTGGGATTGACTCTCCTAAAGTGGCCACTCAAGGAACTGTAGTTCACTAAAGCCTCTTTCCGTCAAAGTAGTTACAGTTCTACTAACTACTCTCCCCCAAAACCGGTTTTGCTATTTGCATTCACACTGGTCAAGCGGCCATAGGAACTGACCTTTTGTTATTATAACACAGCCATCTAACCACCTGCTCTGAAATACGAGCTGAAAGAGTTACAGGAACTGTGGCCAGAGGAACTTAATAATCCCCAAATTGGTCCAGTCAGAACATGAGAAAATAAGGGTTCTAGGAATTTTATGTTCTAGGAACTGCAAAAATTCCTCCTGTCGGAAAGCGGCTTAACACACATGACCAACACTCTTTACAGCATCTTACTGATATATTACATCAGTTACGCAGATGACACCCAACTAATTCTCTCCTTTCCTGAGTCTGAAACTCAGGTAGCAGCACGTATCTCGGCCTGTCTGACTGACATCTCTTCTTGGATGTCTACACACCATCTGAAACTCAACCTCGACAAGACTGAGCTCCTTTTCCTTCCAGGGAAGGGCTCTCCTACCCAAGACCTGACTATAACAATTGACAACTCTGTAGTCCCCACCCAGACTGCTAGAAACCTGGGTGTAACACTTGACGACCAACTCTCCTTCACTGCTAACATTGCTGCAACCACCCGATCGTGTAGATACATGCTGCATAACATCAGAAGGATACGTCCCCTTCTAACGCAGAAGGCGGCTCAGGTTCTGGTTCAGGCTCTAGTCATCTCACGTCTAGACTACTGCAACTCCCTCCTGATTGGCCTGCCTGCATGTGCCATCCAACCCCTGCAGCTCATTCAGAATGCAGCAGCTCGACTTGTCTTCAACCTCCCCAAGTTCTCTCACACTACACCTCTCCTCCGCTCTCTTCACTGGTTACCAATTGCGGCCCGCATCCGCTTCAAGACACTAGTACTTACGTACAGGGCCACGAACGGATCAGCACCCGCTTACATCCAGGACATGGTCAAACCATATACCCCAACCCGCCCACTTCGTTCTGCATCAGCCAAACTGCTTGCTGCCCCCTCACAGCGAGGGAGAACTAATCACTCAACGAAATCCCGACTGTTCACTGTCCTGGCTCCCAAATGGTGGAACGAGCTCCCCGTCGATATCAGGATGGCCGAAAGCCTACACATCTTCCGACGAAGGCTAAAAATCTCTTTCGACTACACCTCGGATAAAAAAAAAAAAAAATTCTTAAACCTACACTTTCATATGTCTCTTTGTAGCTTTGCCTATTTAAAGCTAATGTATTTGCACTTACTACTTGTGGTCTGGAGTTTGAACCTTCACAGTTGAAAGCACTTAATTGTAAGTCGCTTTGGATAAAAGCATCAGCTAAATGACATGTAATGTAATGTAATTACATGAATAAAAGACCTGACACAAGCTAGCATTAGTTTGTGGTTCTCAAGCGTTTTTCCAATAATGTTCCCCCTTTGTTTTTTAAGCCATGTAGCCCCTAACCAGCGTGAATAATTTTTGGTAGAAAAAAAAGTCTATATAAAGAGGAATAATACAGCGATAGATTTACTAAACAACAGCCTTGTACTTGGAAAACATTTAAATGCTAATGGGAAAAGGCGACAAACTTTTTTTAAACGACAAAAACTTGGAAAAAGACGGTAGAAAGAAGGAAAAGCAAGAATAGGTCGAAAATAGTAACACAAACTTCGAAAAAAAAAAACAGTAGAAAGAAGGAAGGCAGCAATAGAGCGACAAAAGTGACAAAAAATATCAAATAAGCGACAAAAACTTTGAAAAAAAAGAGACAGAAACTTTGAAAAAAGCGACAAACTTGGAGAAAAAAAGACATTAGAAGTAACTACAGCCTTGTAACTGAAAAACATTTTGCAAAAAATGTCACGTACATATATATATATATATATATATATATATATATATTTTTTTTTTTTTTTTCTTCACTGTTTTTAGTCAAACTCACCTTCAGTGTTTGGAGTGTCAGCAGGTTGAATGTTCAGTTTTCCACTTTTCTGTCCTGTAGCTGAACTCACTCAGGGGAAGTTGTTTTGTTTCCCCCTGGTTTCCCATCAGCCCGTATCTTCTTCTTCTTCTTTTGATTTTTATTGGCTGTTGGCCAACTGAAGATGCATTTAGCAGGTATGTTGCGCTCTGATTGGCTGTAGTTTCGCAGCTGCCGTATTGGGACGGACAAGCCGCGCCTCCTAAAGCATATGTGTCAATGGAAGCAGGAGGTCTGGAAATCTATAAAAAAAAAAACATATTTTCAAGCGGTTTGCTCTGCTGCAAATGCCATATATTAATGATACTTGGTTAAAAATTCAAAATGGGTGGTTTCATACCAAAATACCTTATCTTTAGTAGATTAGTTTAGTTTATTTTGAGCATGTTTTGAGAAATAACATTTGAGTTCTTGACAAGTTGTGTAACGGAATTAAACTGATGCAGCAAGCCGGCACCCAGAGTTCAAGGCAACTTAGCTGAACCTATTCTTCAATAAGTTTGACCTAACCAAGCCAAGAACATCATCAAGGACAATACTCATCCTGGCCACCACTTGTTTCAATTGTTACCCTCTGGTAGGAATTATAGGTCTATACAATCCAGCACCAACAGATTTAAAAATAGTTTCTTCCCAAATGCAATAGTTTCCCTAAACAAATGTAGTTAGACAAACCCAGTCACTCACTGTCACCTCCTGCACTTCCATTCTACAATACATAATCTGATCACTGCTCTTTGACTGTTTTTATTCTGTTTTATATGTCCCGTAAGGATTATTTATTGTATTTATTGTATGCACCCAGTAAAGTAGCGCTCCTAATTTCGCTGTATTGTAAAGTACAATGACGACAAAGGCTTTCAATAAAAGTCCCCCCTCGTTCGACAGTGTGCGTGTGTCCCAATGCACCATCTCTGCTTCCATTCACACTTCTGTTGCCTCTAACGTCGGTTTCGGAGCATCAGAGGGCAGCGCTGGCATTTCAGTAGCACCGAAATGAGGCACCGAAATCTGCTTTACTATTCGGTCCGGTAGGTACCGATTGTTAAGGCACAAGGTGCCGTATTAGCACCGGGTTTCGGTACCCCACCCTACTCACACCAAACATCAACATGTCAATGGATGAAGTAGCCTAACATCACAACCCCCACCCCCCACTGCATTACGTGTCTTTGGGACACAATCAGACCAGAAAAAGCAATCCAGCGATTAACTGTCCCATTTGTGTGACGTCCTGTTGTGTTTTTTAACCCCCTAGTGTGGCACAAGTAGACTTTATTTTTCATAATTCAAGTTTCCGTCGGATCATTTATAGACCTTGAGATTTCCGACTGCACTTGAAGACAGCTCCATTTCACGGAGAAAGAGAGCCAGAAAAGAGACAGAGGGACTGAGGAAACAGTCAGCAGTTACACAAACTACCAGGCAGTTCAGTGCTTGCTTTTTCATTTTTTTAACTCTCATAGTGATTTAAAACCTTCTTGTGGCAGCGATAGAGGCAGTGATGTTTCCTGTTTCCTGTACGGGACTCTCACACCGCCTCAAAATACACAGACAAGTCTGATCCACACACACACGATTGGCCACCGCAGGGTGACGTGTAGTTGTGTTTCTCTAAAAGTTGAGTCGGTCTCAACTTTCTGCCGCAGGCCGCTGCCTCCCCACTCCCCACCATACTGCCTGCTATTAGTCAGAAGAGATACGCTACTCTTTGTAAACAGTAAAAGCAGCATGGAGGCCAGTGAAAATGTTACGGTGGTTACTTTCTTTTTAAAGTATCTACATGGGTGTCCTGTTTCCATCACTGCCGATCGAACTGCAGCCAATAAATACTAATGCAGTATGTAGGTATCTGTTTTTATCTCTGTTGTTACTGTTGTAATAAAGATGTAACTTATCCTAACTTAAAAGTAATGAGACACAAATGATGAAAACAAAATCTTTATTTAAGTCACTGCTGTCAAAATGATTGATTTGGCTGAACGTATGCACTTATTTGCTTTCTTGCCAAGAGTTACATGAGAAGTTTGATTACAATCTCGTCTGTACTGTAAATATGAAGCCACCGCCAGCATCGGGTTAGCTTAGCTTAGCATAAAGACTGAAAACAGCTATCCTGACTCTGACCTAATGTGATCAAAATCTACCTACAGCCACCTCAAAAGCTCACTAATGAACATGTTATATGTTGTTAGTTTGACCTATAAAATGGCGAAACAATGCAGTGATCACATGGGACTTCAGTGACAGCGTGGTTTTGGATTTTTGCTGGCTCCATGAATGCAGCGTCTGGCCAAGAAGTCCCATCAACATCTTCTGTTTCATCAAACTGTTCAACAATGATCCTTTTAGTACCAGTTGGTGCACGAGATCATGAAGCACATGTTGTCCACCTTCCTGTTTCCCATCTGGCACTGGGGCAGCTCTCCTGGGATTTCTGTGGAAGCAAAATATTACTTAATATAGGCTAAGTGGGCGTTTCCATTTTTAAACCCAGAAAAGAACTCAGATGGAGTCAAAATTTTAGTATAGTACTTGAGTAAATGTACTTGGTTACTTTCCACCACAGAGTAGTGTTTACCTTCAGCAGCAGCAGATCCGGAGCTGTCAGTATGGGCAGATTCTTGATGTTTTTCAGTCTCTTTTTCTCTCTCCTCAGCCTCTCTTTCATGGCTCTGATCTCCTCCCATCATCACAGTCGCACCTGAGCAACAACACACAGGTTGGTGTGTACATATCCAATGGTTTTAACAGTTTAAATAGGCAATAAAGTCCCACCTACAGATAGTTGTCTTTGTTCTGAAGTTCTCTTTGACGCAGCGTTGTTATTATTATAAGTAATAGAGAATTTGTGACAATACTATCAAAACAAATGACAAAAGTTCAGCTCAGACCTGAACTTAAAGCTTCACTGGTGGAAACTACAGAGGCAGAGATTCAGCGTGACTTCTGTCTCAAAAAGAGACACTGAATGCATTCAGATTTGAAAGAAACTCTACATTTGGGCAGTGTGTGTGTGTAATCGGGGATGAAATGGAGATCGAGAGCAGAGAGTCCGAGTGGGCAAAGATAGAAAGACTTTGATAGAGAGAGAGAGAGAGAGAGATGCAGATGGAGAGGGGGAAGAGAGAGATCCCACGTTATCAGCTCGGACATCGCTAATCCTTCCAGAGTGATCCGCCCATGACGCCAATCCAATCAAACACAACTCAAGCTGATGGGATCGTGTTACTCTGCTTACTTTACACGATCGCTGGGTGAGCCGCTTCCCGGTGGTCTGTTAATGCATGCTGGGAAATTACACCAAACGATGACAAATGGAAACACCAAGATGAAAACAGCCGAGCAGCAGCATTGTCAAACGGGGCTGCAACCAATGACTTGTTTTAATTCAATCTATTGTATTTTTTTTCTTATTCACTGTACAGCAAAATGAAGACAAATATCAGGATCTTCCCGATTCCAACTTATCATTTTGTCTGAAGTTTTAAACCCCGAAAAACATCCAGTTTACAAAGATGTGGCGTGTAAAAAAAGATGCAAATCTTCACAGACAAAGACATAGGGTCCTATTTTAACAATCTAAGCGCACGGCGTGAAGCGCCTGGTGCAGGTGCGTTTAGGGCGTGTCCAAATCCACTTTTGCTAGTTTGACGGCGGAAAAAAGGGCTCCGTGCGCCGGGGCGCATGGTTCAAAAGGGTTGTACTTAGTGTCTTCATTAATCAGAGGTGTGTTTTGGGCGTAACATGCAATCAACCAATCAGAGATCATCTCCCATTGTCTTTAAAAGCCAGGCGCGTTTGGACCTTGGAGCATTGCTATTATGATGGAGGATCTGCACCGTAATATTTTTATTTTTAATCTTTTGCATGTGTGTGTGCTGCTGTGCGTCCCTGTGTGTGTAACAAGCATAGTATGCGCGCTGTACACGAGCCTAGGCGTGTTTTACTAATGTGCTGTTAAAATAACAATGAAATGCTGCGTTATTGACTTTAGACCAGGTTTTTGTTGGTTAATGGCGCGATCACTTACGCCCAGAATGCACCTGAACACACCTCCCTGTACGACCAGCACGCACATGGGCGCATGTGCATTTTCTATTTAAATGACGTGGGCGCTGGACGGTAAATTGACAACAGCGTCGGTCTTAAACTAGCAAAGACAACTGCGTCGGGCATTGCGCTGCGCCGGGTGCAAGATAGGGCCCTATAATATGTAATGACTGGGGATCTTGCAGGGTCACACATTGCAAGACTACAACTAAATCCGTTCTGAAAACTTTAACCAAGCTAGCTCGCTACCGCCAGCGTTAGCTGGTAACTTTAAAGGCCCTGACACACAAAGCCGAAAATCGGCCGTCGGACAGTCTGGCGAGGTCAGTCTATTCATTGTGTTCCGTGTCGTCGCTGTTGTCCGTCGGAGGAGCTGTCGGCCTTCATTTTGGCCAACCAGATGTGGTCAGTTGGAGACAGGGAAGTCCGGACTCACCCGGAAATGGCGAGCGGGATGAGCGTGACTAAGCCTCTCAAAATCTGAAGAAAATCTTTTTAACTGACCTTTGAACTGACTGAATGTTTTCAGAAACACGTTTCGGTGAACTATCTGCGTACAATATGAGATCGTATTCTGAATGAGCCGCGATTAATTGGCCGGTTGAAAAAAATCCAAAATCCGGAAGCTGCAGCCTGACCCACGTGACGCGTTAGTTCAATCAGCTGTTGGTTTTCATTTTTTGGGCGACAATACAGAGTAGCGCCGCCTGCTGTTATGGAGACATATTACGTCTCCATTAACAGCGTCACTTCGGTGTGTTTCAAGGCACTTTTTGGACCTCGGGGAGCCAACTGATATGTCCAACTGCCTCTTCTGCCAACGGTCGGCCGTCTGGTCAGTGTGTACGGACCTTTAGGGAAAGTTTTAAGATTTCTGTTCTGCCCTACATGCAGATGAATGTCTCCAGTACTCGGAGGTCTGTGTTTATCCGCCGTAGTATAAACTTCAGGCCAATTGAGGCTAACTCACTTTATTACCTCCAGGGAGACAAATGGCTGTGGATTTGAATGGCAGAGATATGTGAAATGGGCAAACTTGTTTTGTTTTGTTTTTAAAGGTGCTCTAAGCGATGTGACGCGTTTTTTTAGGCTACAACATTTTTTTGTCACATACAGCAAACATCTCCTCACTATCTGCTAGCTGCCTGTCCCCTGAACACACTGTAAAAAAACATCTCCTCACTATCTGCTAGCTGTCTGTCCCCTGAACACACTGTAAAAAAACATCTCCTCACTATCTGCTAGCTGCCTGTCCCCTGAACACACTGTAAAAAAACATCTCCTCACTATCTGCTAGCTGCCTGTCCCCTGAACACACTGTAAAAAAAAACATCTCCTCACTATCTGCTAGCTGCCTGTCCCCTGAACACACTGTAAAAAAACATCTCCTCACTATCTGCTAGCTGCCTGTCCCCTGAACACACTGTAAAAAAACATCTCCTCACTATCTGCTAGCTGCCTGTCCCCTGAACACACTGTAAAAAAACATCTCCTCACTATCTGCTAGCTGCCTGTCCCCTGAACACACTGTCAAAAAAACGCGGTCTCTGTAGACAGCCCAGGCTCCACAAACGCCGACAAAAACAAACTGCGCCAACCTGCACCACCAAACATAACAGTCTTCCAGCCAATAACAAGAAGGAGTTGGTTGAGCCATCACCGCAGCAGCGTTAGCATGTATGCTACTTCCACAATGCGCGTTCATGACTGTTTCAGGAAGCACAGAAGGGAGGGGGAGGAGACGGGATGAGGAGCAGGGAGGGGCGAACTAGTCTCCATTTTGTTTGACAATAATTCGAACGTCAACAAGAAGTGACATCACCCAACATCGCTTAGAGCACCTTCAATTTTCTGCCTTTAATCACCAGGACAGCCTGAGAGGGGAGAGAGGAAAGACATGCAGGAAACCCTCAGAAGTGCTCTACCAACTGAGCTACCCGGGCGCCCAAATTGGCAGACTTGTTCCATTCGTTTTTCAGTTTTGGTCGCCAAGATACATGAGTCACAAGCTGGTGGACGGTTCTGTCACTGTATAGAAAATGAAGACAAATGTCATCACAAGCTGTCGCCGACTCTGTACCAAACAGGAACAAAATGCTGCTGAATGTCTTCACACAGCACAGTGACAAACGGAGATTGTAACCAGTGTATCCATACCAAGGGCGTAACTTTGAGTTCAACATTGGGGGGGGGGGGGAGAGAGTACAGATTTCCATTTTGAACATCAAACACTTCATTTTCTGCATTCTGGTGATTTTTTTCTGCAACAATTTGTGCCTTTTCTGCATCAAGTTATGGCGCAAATGGGGGTCAGCCCTATGTTCCCACAGCCCTATATTCCCACATTTCTAAGATTTTTCTTAAAATTAGGTCCTATGTTCCCACATTTCTAAGATTTTTCTTAAAATTAGGTCCTATGTTACCACATTTCCGTCCATTGCTACTGGATAATAGGTTGGGTGTAATTGGCTACCAAATTGGGAGAAAGGGGGATCAAATATATCTGATACAAATTTATGAAAAAGGAAATGTGGGAACATAGGGCCTAATTTTGAAAACAATCGTAGAAATGTGGGAACATAGGGCTGTGGGAACATAGGCACATGTGCAAATGTCTGTATTTATGTAAAAGAAATTAAAAAGGTTAAAAGGTTTATTGGGGGGTTGCACTGGCCAGTATTGATTATATCCCCCCTTTAAATTACGTCTATGGTCCATACGTCCGTGGAAATAATGGATGGCAGTAAAGAAGGGAGCGTGCCTTTTAAAAAATGAGAGATTAACTGCCTCGCAAATGTGTAACGGCTGCAGGTTTCCGGACGAACCAATAACTTGTGATAACTCTCACATAAAAGTTGATTGTGGGCCCCAACCTTTAGTCCAGACCTAAATATAACATCAGAGGGGGAGCTTCTGCTGGGCGGACATAAAAAATGAACGGCAGCCGAGCTCAGGCGGTGAGTCAAAAATAGAAGATAAAGAGGAAGAGAATGGATCTATGGCGCAGAGTTTATATCATGACTAAAAATACTTTGGATCTGGAGTAGTAATATATTTAGAGCTGCAAAGATTAACCGATCAATCGATAAGTTGTCAACTAATAAAAGAATCGCCAACTAGGCAGCACGGTGGCACAGTGGAACTTCTGCCCCCAGCAAGTTAGATCACCAATCTGGGCAGAGTTCAATCCCTGCCGTTAGCATTCCATTGACTGCCATTCATTTGGACGTCACTTTGACAGCGAATAACTTTACATCTGAAGAGTTTAAAGACTATTTGTCCATTGTTTATTTCTAAAGAAACACAACAATGTATAAAAGGCTCCATTACCTTGTACCTCACGTTATGGCTCCGTAGCAGACGTTTTTAAAAAAAATAGGCTAACGATTGGGTCATAACCACGAGACTTACTGTCTCATAGTAGAGGAATTACCGTATAGTACAGGAGAAGCTCTCAGGCAGTTTGGACTTCCATTAGCTGTTTAAGTTTAATTACTAATGTTAACTAGCATTTTAGTGATCAATAATTAGCCTGTGTCTATGTTATCTCCTTACATATACCTACGCTCTCCGTCTCTGCTAGATTGGGAATGATTGAGATTTCTCTTGGCACAGCTACCAGAAGACTTCCAACTTTCAGACAGGTTGCTCACGTCACATCTACGTCTTCAAGCTCAGTTGGAGGCTGCTCAGTAACACTCAGCCATCACCGGGAAAGAGACTTCACTGGTCTCCGTCCAGAGACACGGGATCTGGTGGTCCAGTTTATATACGTCTATGGTTCTCCCCGTGTTTGCGTGGGTTTCCTCCGGTTGCTCCGGTTTCCTCCCACCATAAAGACATGCATGCTGGGTAACTAGGACTACTGTTGAAAATTAGCCGTCTGGCTAACACTGGCGCATTTACAGAAATGTTGATTAATGTTGTCCTAATAAATCTTAAAATCGTACAACTATTACAAATAGGAGGAAGAGTTATGACCAAAAAAGTCATGAAAAAACACCCACATCCAGACTACTACACCCGAGGAAGGCTCAAGCCGACACGCGTTGGTGGACCTTTAAATGTCTTGCGAAATTAATCGTACTTTTTTGTAAGCAACCTTAAAGCTATAGTGTGTAGTTTCTGTCTCCCCCAGGAGAAATTCTAGGTAATGACAACAAAACTGTCGGCGCGTCCACATGATACAAGCCTTCAGTGATCACGCACCCCCCTCCTCCATGCAGTTGCTAGTAGCCAAGGAGGACACGGAGGATTAAAACAACATGATGGACCCTTCAGAAGAGGTCATTATCTTCGCTCGAGTTTCTGCGCGGGAAAGTCACCGCACGCCCCAATCTTCTGAACATAGTCATACTGAGAAATCCAGAGAGAGTAGTGTGGAGCTGATAGTCTTAATTAGCTTTGTAGCAACTCATTTGGCAACGGCTTACAAGTAACGGACGTTCATTAATGTCAAAAAGTTACGCACTAAAGCTTGAAGTGCCTGGATATGGGTTTCTTAGGTCATAACTCTTCCTCCTCTCTGTGAACTTTATTCCCTTCCATGAGCACCGGTGATTAAAAGGACACCAGAAGCACTCCTGCAACTTTTTTCTAATCACCGACTATTTTGAGTGATTAATCATTTTGAATAGTTTTTTAAGAAACAAAGTGATGTCAGGTTGTTAAATGTGAATATGTTCTAGTTTAAACACTTTTTGATGCTATTTCAGTGTTTTAAAAAAAAATACTTTTTAATATTTTTTTACGCTGTTTTTGGGCACTTTTTTAAATGCTTTTTTGTTCCCTTTTTTTGGACGCTTTTGACACTTTTTTAAATCTTAAACTTCTTTGATGTCAGCTTGTTAAATGTGAATATCTTCTAGTTTCTTCTCTCTTCTGACAGCAAACTGAATATCTTTGAGTTGTGAACAAAACAAGACATCTGAGGACGTCATCTTGGGCTTTTTGGGAAACACTGATCCACATTTTTCACCATTTTCTGACATTTTAGAGACCAAACAACTAATCCATTAATTAAGAAAATAATCGACAGATTAATCGCCGATGAAAGTAATCGGTAGTTGCAGCCCTTTGGGGGGGGGGGATCCATAAAGGCTTATCTTATCTTATCTTGATTTCTTTAATTCTTTTTCCTTCCAAATAAAACGTATTGGACCCAAGCCATTCAAAGGCAAGTAACATTTAACACGATAGTGTGAGCTATACACATCTTCATTCATAAATTTAGGAGCGTCTCAATCCGTCGCCTCACTTCCCCTCCTCAGCTGTCTGTGCAGAGAGAAAGTTAAAGCTAAATATAGCTCCGCTCTCTTTCTTTGAGATATTGTTTAGTTTTGTCTCGTGCGCTCTTCTTATCTCCGGTGCTGCCCCTCGTCGGTTGGAAATAAATTGAATCTGTCGTTGCTTCTCTGAGGACTTGACACAAAACCTGCACGTGTCCCTCAGTGTGCACTGTGCAGCTGCAGGGCCCACGTCAGCTGCTCCATTATTCACTTCTTCATCTTTTCTTTCCTCTTTGCTTCTGTGGCCTTAATTAGCTATAAGGGTTGGTAGTTTGATTCCCACTGGAACCGACCTATAGTCTGATCAACAGAAGTACATTTCCAGGATAATTGCCTGACAGAATCTTTCACTTAACAAAGCAACAATGATCCCGTTGTCTCTAGAAACACCAGGATCTCACAAGATTTTTACCCATTAAGTACATTAATATGTGCACATAAATGCACGATTCATTGATTCTGAGTTGTGCTGTATGTAGTCTATAGCCAGGACGTTCCATTCGGGGATAATCCAGACAGCTAGCTAGACTATCTGTCCAATCTGAGCTTTCTGTTGGACGACTAAAACTACTTTTCAACGTACACACGTTCCACCAAAACAAGTTCCTTCCCGAGGCTATTTAGCAGAGGCACCGTGGCTCCGTCCGGCGCTTGGCACCGCCCAAGACGATTGTGATTGGTTTAATATTCTCCCATCCAGGAATGCTGTGTGGACTAACCAGACCCTCCTCTGCAGCGCCGTAGAGGAAGGTCTGGCAAAGCAAGACTATGCTGTACGTATAGTCTAGATTAACGGAAGTACATTTCCAGGATAAAGCAGGCTGTGTCCCTCCCCTTCCGCTCTCTGTGTGTCGCCATTTTCAAAATCCCATCGCTACAGGAAACAAGAACAAACTTCGAGCTACACGCTGAAAGGTTTTACTATGTTCATGGTTTGAAGAGTAGTCTCGCATAGTCTCCACAGCGCTGTGACTACACCACAGATGCATTCTGGGATAGTTGAAAGAAACGCTCTGGGTTGTTTGCATTTCTTTAAACCAATCACAATCATTTTGGACCTCATTGGCTCTTACCAGTGTATCTCCGTGTGTACTTCGTCCACAGCAATCTCACCAATCAGTCCCAAAACCTCCCAGTTAGAGAGGAAATGCCCTAAACATATTCTTTGTAAATCTTTAACAATCATTCCCTGAAAGAACCAAGCAGACCTGACTTGTTGCACCATCCACATCTTCTTCTAAACTTGACATTTTCAGCATGTAGGCCTAGCTCGCTAGCGCAAAGTTTGTTGTTGTTTCCCGAAGCGAACAGAGTTTGAGAACGGCAACACACAAGGGACATCCAACAGGTCAAAAGGCAGTCGGACTGATCTGTCGGCTCCCGTCTCTCAAAAAAGTTCCTCAAAACACACCGAAGCGACACAGACTTGAGCGTACGTTCTGCGCGTGCGCGAGGCGTAATACGTCTCCATAACAGCAGGCGGCGCTAATCTGTATTGTCGACCTAGTAGACACAGAGCACGCTGTCGCCAGTCATTGTTTTCATCAGAGAGTGTTGATAGTAGTCAAGAAGGATCGTTGTTGTCATTACTCGCTGAACGGAAGAAAATACGATGGCTAGTACTTCTTCTTCTTGTGGAAGAAGCACTGATTCGCTAGTCAAGGGCTAGCACTCCACCAAACAGATTGGTCATTGAGTCCGACTGCCCACTGGCCGATTCAACAAGTCAAATCGGCCAAAATAAACGCCGACGGCTCCACAGACTGACGACGGCACGGAAAACACCGAACAGACTCGAGTCACCGACCTCGCCAGACTGTCGGCCGATTATAATTATCGGGTTGGTGTGTCAGCGCCTTAAGGGACTACTGACTACAGGCTTCATGAATTCATACAACTGTAACCTGTAACTTGAATTTCCCCTTGGGGATCAATAAAGTATCTATCTATCTATCTATCTATCTATCTATCCCAAATAGTGTGTTTATTTGTTCTTCTTTCCTCCAGTAAATTAAACACTTTTGGCATGAATAGAGTTCACCCACAGGGAACTAATTGGATAAATAATCTCCCACCAGCAGATTGATTAGCCTGCAGTCCATCTGCAACATCGATTGGCTTAAAGTGAGAGTGAGTTTGCCTAAGCTTTATTCTTCCTCCACATTAAGGAATCCCTGAATCAGGGTCTGCATGTTATCAGCTGATTAGTGTCACTGGGCATCTTAGAGACATTAAAGCTGAGGAAACAGAAAACCTGTAATTGCCTCTAACTTAAAGTGGACTGGGTATAAACATATAGCCTTTAATCAGTCCCTCCAGAAAAACACGATTATGCAATCGCATAATTCAATGCATAATCAGCCAAAGTCCGCATATTTATGCGGGGGCCGCATTTGTTTAAATACGCCTCACTTTCGTCGCATAAATTGCCGATTTAAGCGCAAAATATGCGGGGCTTGCATGATTTCATAACCCCGCATTTTCGTTTCAAAAAAGTCACATATATCTTAGCAGAAAGTTGAAAAATAGATATATTGCATTTACTTCACACAAGAGCACCCATTTTCCCCTGTTGCCATGGGAACGTTATGAAGTGACGTAATTACGCGACGTGAACATCATCGAAAAGCTGCAAACCCCGCAATGAAGCCACGATGAAACCGCAGTTTTTGCAAGTTCCCGCAATTTCATTGCATAAAATTGCATAAATATCCCGCATATTCCATCGCATTTTTTAAGAAAAAGTGCCGCATAATCAATTTTTGACCGCAACAATCACAAAAAAAACTCTTTTTTTCTGGAAGGACTGGTTAATGAAGGGCAACCCCACCAAAACTACCTTTTTAATACTCTCCTGTAAATAGGTTGTACATTAAATGCTACGTTCCAGGCAACCTGTAACCCGTGTTTTCGCAACCTTCTACCGGTGAAAGTGCCCCGGAACGGCAGTCAAACCTGTAACTTACTCCCTGTGAACTGGTACCAGATGGTTGTACTCCCAGTTACAGTTTTTGACGTCACACACACATAAACAACAATGGCGACCCCTGTTGATGCTGCACAGACGCCGCTGATTAACGGTGAGACATAGACATAAATAGGCAACGTAAAGTAATTCTGCACATTGTAATCAAAACAATACACATACGATTGTGTACTACTACAGGTTATGTTTATTAAATGAAGCCCAACATATGTCGCTGACTAGAAATCGCTAGTACCAGCTAGTGCTAGCTAACGCCAACCGTTAGGTAGCCGCTAGCTAGAAGGGTTTGTCGTGACTTTGCCTGGAACGCTACCAAGTCGTGACTTGAAGTCGTAATTTACGGGCTAAAAATTGTGTCTGGAACGCAGCATAAGTGTAGGCTAATTTCAGTTTTTTTCCAACCTGGACCATATTTTCATATGCATTGGTGTCTAAGTGAATAATGTAAACAAAAATCTTTAAAATTAGTCCAGTAACCGTTGTAACCAGCAGCCGTGAACTGAAATGTAACAGATAGAGATAGATAGATAGATAGATACTTTATTAATCCCCAATAACCCTATAGGACAAATGTTCAGCGTGAGTCAGCGACCACTAAAAGTTCTGTTTTTGCCGCTGACAGACTCAGATTATTATTCTAAGTGTCTGACAACATTATGGAAAGGATCCCTACAGAGAAAGACCTTTTTGTTGAAGAGTGAGATCCTTTTTGTTTAACCAGAAACCGCTCAAAAATCGCTATCGCCAAACTACCAGACTCCATTGAAATAAACTGTACTTTTTAGCATGTATAGAGCCAGCTTATTTCCACATGTAAATGGATGAATTGAGAGTTTATTTCAACCAAACCAGAGTGGTGGTTGTTGAAACAGTGGAAAGACGAACCAAGACGGTTTTTGATAGTTTTATTTTCTTTCTGTCGACTTTGAATGAAGTGTGTTTTACGATGATAAAAGTACTGTTTTTTTTTAAATGGAGTCTGGTGGAGTTTGGCGACAGCGATTTCGGGGCTGTTTCAAGGTAAACAAAAAAAAGGTCTATGTCTGTGGGGATCCTTTCCATAATGTTGTCAGCCACTTAGAATAATAATCTGAGCCTGTCAATGACAAACAGCACTTTTAGCCCTTTAATGTTAGTGTTAACGTGTTGACCTTATCTGACTGTCACAGGCTTCACACTGTTTTCTTGTTATAGCTGTTATGTGACAGAAAAGGGCTGACATGTTTACAACAGAGAGAGAGAGACACAGAGAGAGAGAGAGAGAGAGAGAGAGAGAGAGAGAGAGAGAGGTGTTTGTGTGTGTGTGAGCTGCTGTCGGGAACAGAAATTAATTGTATCCCACCTAATCGACCCCCTCGTATCCTACGAGACCCTTCCGTCTCTGTCAGCCGCCGGTTCCGATTAGTTTGCGGTGTTTCCAGGCAGAGTATCCCAGCCGACGTGTCTGCGGAGCGGCTGACTCCAAAGATCGTTTATATAAAAGAAGATGTATCACTCCGCGCGTTATATCAGACTAGCCACAATAATATAGCACTAGTCTGTGATGGAACAGGAGCAGGGTTTGTGGTGACTTTTGCCTGGAACGCTATCAAGTCGTGAGTCGTGACTTTAAGTTGTAACTTACGGGCTAAAAATTGTGTCTGGAACGCAGCAATAGTAATCTATAAGGAAACATTTTGTTAATGTGAGTTAATGAGCGTTGAACCCTGAGTAGACAAAGCAGATGTTGAAATGTTAGCAGACAAAACAAGAAGAAAAACAGAGAGGAGTGAGACCTCTCACTGATCTTGGAGGCTCTTTGTCTCCTCCTCCGCTCTGGTTCCCCCCCTCCCCTCCCTCTCCCACCCCAACCTGCTGCAGTGACGTCACACAGGTAGCGAGCTAATGGAAGTGTCAACAAAACAAGACGTCACACCGCGTGGCCGACGTGATTGGCTCAGAGCGCCCCAGAGATCCCGGCGCTGCACGAGGAAAAGAGAAGGAGGACAGTTGCTATGCAGGTTACTGGAGAGGGAAGACACACACACACACACACACACACACACACACACACACACACACACACACACACACACACACACACACACACACTCTCTCTCTCTCTCTCACACACACTAATTTACTAATAAACTTTTGTTCAGCTTTGTTTTTAAAAACATGTTTTTTTTAATAATATCTATTTCAGACTTTTTTGGTCATTTGTCTATAAATTAATCTTATTTGCCTTCATATTTTTAAGCCTTTTTATTTTTAATGTATGTTATACTGTTGGCATACACACACACACACATACACACACACACACACACACACACACACACACACACACACACACACACACACTCACACACACAGACACACATACACACACACACACTTACTCATACACACACACACACACACACACACGCACACACACACACACAAACTTACTCACACACAGACACACACACACACACACACACACACACACACACACACACACACACACATACCCTTACTCATACACACACACACACACACACACACACATAAAATGTCGAACATCAACCCAAAATATTCTAGTAAACACACAGAGATAAAAAAAAATATAAATTAAATTAATATATTAAATATACATCTCTCTAATATTATTTTGCTGAATATATGTTATTATATTATATATATACGGTATATATTGTATTCAATATGTCAAAGGAAACCTCTTTAACTTTTGTTATTAAGACAGAATGTATCTCCAACTAACCAAATTTCCTGCCAATTCATTTCTCCATAGAGCTAACCATAGATATATATAAAGGCTTTTATATATATCTATGGAGCTAACCACATTGTTTTTACAACGCAGGATACGTCATACGTCACCACGTTGACCCCTTGACGTTGCGGAAGTGAACACGTGTGGTAGAAGGGAATCACACGCATGTTGAGAGGCCACGGGCTGTTTTCAGGTAATTTTTTATCCCCTTTTTCACTAAATAGCAGGAGTTATTTAACAAAACATACACGTCTGTGTGTTAAGTCGAAGCTGCGTGTTGATATAACGTGCGCGAGTTTTCCTCTCTGGCCGCTAACATTTAAATGATAAACGTCTGAAAACTAGCATTAGCTAGGCAGCTAGCTAGCATCGATAGCTCCGGCTGAACTGTCAACGCTGCTCAACTCGTAGCTACATGAACTCATTAAATTATGTGTTTATCAGCAGCTCAGTGTTTTTTAAAGACTATGTGGTGTTTCAGGATCAGAAGTTAACCCTCCTTTTCACCGTCATCATGGCCGTGAGAGCAGCGTTTGAGAAAAACAACGAGATCGGCTGCTTCGCCAAACTCACCAACACGTACTGCCTGGTGGCCGTCGGCGGCTCCGAGAACTTCTACAGGTAAAACTACCTTTTAATACACCTTGTACTTAAGTTACAGGTAAAACTGCCTTTTAATACACCTTGTACTTAAGTTACAGGTAAAACTGCCTTTTAATACACCTTGTACTTAAGTTACAGGTAAAACTGCCTTTTAATACACCTTGTACTTAAGTTACAGGTAAAACTACCTTCTAATACACCTTGTACTTAGCTAAGTTACAGGTAAAACTAGCTTAATAATACACAATCAGATTTTAATCAGCTCTGAAGTCGCTAGCGCTAAACCCACCAGACTCCATTTAAAAAAACAGTACTTTTAGCGTGTATAGAGCCAACATATTTTCACATGTAAATCGGTAAACGATGTGTTTTATTTTCAACCAAAACTAGAGTTGTGATGGTTGGGAAAGTGGAAAGACGACCCAAAATGGCTTTTCATAGTTTTATTTAGTTTCTGTCAGTTTTGGATAAAGTGTATTTTACGATGCTAAAAAGTGGGTTTAGCGAACGCAATTTTGCAGATGTTTTCATGTTTAAAAAAAAAAAAAGGATCTTACTCATAAACAGGAAGGTCGACCTCCTTAGAAATCGTTATCCATAACTGGAGTAGACTCAAAAACGCGACTACATACATACTGTGGTGGCAGAAATTTAGCCATGGTGGGCCACCACTACAAAATTAACATAAAGGAAGACACAGCTTTTTTCATACGGTTTAGGTGCAGAAACCGAGCTGTTTGTGCTAGCCCCCTAAGCCGAATGAATGTTTTCTAAGATCTAATGACTCTACTTGGACATCTTTAGCTTTAAGTTTTGTCTTTACAGTTTTTTAGTGTCATGTATTTATTGTGTGCTCTAGCTTTTCCAATGTTTTAGACACAGATACGGTGATAAGAACGGTCCAAAGTGAGATGCAAAACTACCACAAACTGAGTACAAAGAGACGCCAAATGGCCACAAAGAGAGAGAACACAATGTTTGGGGGAGTTGCAAAAAATCTTTTTTTTTAAGTGAAAAACATTTTCTTATGGAAGCCAAAACCAAGCTTACCAGGCTGTCCCGTTTCACACATCGGCATCACGTCTAATGAGTCTTTTTGTGAATACATTGATCTGAAATTGTATACACTTGAATCAGCCGGTTTGTTTATTAGCATGGAGGCTAAATTAGCTTCCACTGCTGTGACCACACCTGATTTTCTTCCCGACAATTTCAGTGGTTGACTTCATGTAAGATGAGGTGTGTCAACTTAATGACAAAGTACACGTAAACACACACACACACACACTAGGGTTCAAAAGTGTATTCTGCTGCCACATAGCTGGAATGAATGAATGAATACATACATACCAGTCCCTCCAGAAAAACGTGATTATGCGATCGCATAATTCAATGCATAATCAGCCAAAGTCTGCATATTTATGCGGGGGCTGCATTTTTTCAAATCTACGCACAAAATATGCGTGGCTTGCATGATTTCATAACCCCGCATTTTCGTTGCAAAAAAGTCCCATATATCTTAGCAGAAGGTTGAAAAAATGTTGCGTTTACTTCACACAAGAGCAGCCATTTTCCCCTGTTGCCATGGGAACGTTATGAAGTGATGTAATTACGCGACGTGAACATCATTGAAAAGCTGCAAACCCCGCGGTGAAGCCACGATGAAACCGCAGTTTTTGCAAGTTCCCGCAATTTCATCGCATAGAATTGCTTAAATATCCCGCATATTCCATCGCATTTTTTTAAGAAAACGTGCCGCATAATCAAGGATTTTTGCCCGCAACAATCACAAAAAAACTCTGCATTTTTCTGGAAGGACTGACTTACATACATACAAAAGCATAAACAAAAATACTTCAAATACAAGACACAAACGTAGTGGAAAAAGCAAGAGTAAGTACAGTATGTATGTAGAGCAGAGATCTTCAACAGGGGGTCCGGGACCTCTAGGGGGTCCTCAGAGTTACTGCAGGGGGGCCCCACCAAATTATTGTTCATTTGCTGAAAGTTTTTTCAAAAATTAAGTGTCTTAACATAAAGCCAACATATTATTAGCAAATAAAAAAAAATCAGCCTATTTGTGAAAAAGCCCTGTTGAATATTAGGCTTATTGGCCTATACTGTGTGTAAGGTAGTCACTAAAATAGCCATCCACAGATACAGTTCATCCTAAGGATTCAATGGATGTTTAACATTAAAAGATGATTCATAAATCATGCCCACAATTATTATTTGAATAGGTTAGAATTCTATGCACTAAAAAGGTATGTATAAAGGCTTTAGGCCGCCCTACATGTTATTGAAAGGCCCAGTTTAACGTGCAACTTCGTTTTATACAATACATGTATTAGGGGCTCCCTGATGCGTCTCTCTCTAAGCTAAGGGGTCCTTTTGTCATGTTGTCTCTTGGATGAGTGGCGTGTTGCCAACCAGGCGGCCAGGACCGCCCGTTGGGTTCCCGCGCTGAGCTGCAGCAGGTGACAGGCTGTTGTTTGTGTGACCGCAGTGTGTTCGAGGGGGAGCTGTCAGAAACCATCCCAGTGGTTCACGCTTCCATCGCCGGCTGTCGCATCATCGGGAGGATGTGCGTGGGTGAGTAACACATCTGGACCGCACGCACGCACCCAGATGTGCTGACCACACGCCCCAGTGACGCATATTGACAACGTATTATATATATTTATTGATTTTTTTTTTTTTTCATGTAGAAGAAGCTTATTTGACTGATATTGTAGACACAACATCAGGGACTGCAGATGAAAATTAGCCTGTACATTTACGTGTTAGACTCTTTGTACATGAAACGCGCACAAACCCTTTTTTTTACCTCCCGCGACAACATCACATTGATAATAACAGAGTTATAATGACCTCTGTGTCTGTGTGTGGTCGCCAGGGAACCGCCACGGCCTCTTGGTGCCCAACAACACGACGGACCAGGAGCTGCAGCACATCAGGAACTGTCTGCCGGAAGCCGTGAAGATCCAGAGGGTCGAGGAGAGGCTGTCGGCGCTCGGCAACGTCGTGGCCTGCAACGACTACGTGGCGCTGGTCCACCCCGACCTCGACAGGGTGAGACGGACGGGCTAGCACGCACGCACGCACACACACCGTCCACGGAGAAGGCAGAGGAGGGGAGAGGGAAAGGAAAGGAGAGGAGAGGGAGAGCAGAGACTGACGGGGCAGAGAGAAACCTGTCTTGTATATAAATTCTAACATGTATATCAGGCTGGGCGATATGGAGAAAATCAAATATCACGATATTTTTGACCAAATACCTTGATATCGATACCGCAACGATATTGTAGTGTTGACTATTGGTGCTTTCTCAAAATATTTACACAATGAGATTTTTGATAAATAATCATCAGTAATGTGGATATAATGACTAAGTGGGTAAAGCTAAATAATAGAACAGTTCTGATAAGTTCAGATAATGACATCACTTTACTACTTACGAGTTTGAGAACAGAAGGCGCGGGACGTCGGGCTCCATCCTGGACACGTACCTCCATTGATCCAGAATACATCTTCACTAATGTGCCGGCTTTCCTCCTCCATATTTTCATAAAGTCAACATTCATATCACCTTTTTGGATACACGTTAGAGTAACATTTGTGGTTTCTTCTGATAAACTAAATGGGTTATTGCTGAGTCAAATGAATAACCATCTAAGTTCACATGTGAATTGAAATTGCAGATGAAATCCCTGTGATCGGTTGAAGTCTTACATCTCTGTCTCTCTCTCAGGAGACGGAGGAGATCCTGGCTGACACTCTGAAGGTGGAGGTCTTCCGTCAGACGATAGCCGAGCAGGTCCTGGTCGGCTCCTACTGTGCGTTCAGCAACCAGGGAGGCCTGGTCCACCCCAAGACGTCGATAGAGGACCAGGACGAGCTGTCGTCTCTGCTCCAAGTTCCCCTCGTGGTGAGTTTGACTGCTGTGTGACCCCACGGCTCTTACGAGGACGAAAGTCCTGATTATTTACATGGAGTCTGGTGGAGTTTGGTGATGGGGCTTTCGGGGCGATTTCATGATCTTACTCTTTAACTAAAAGGTCTATCTCTGTAGGGCTCCTTTCATAATGTTGTCAGACACTTTCAGCGGCAACAAATAGAACTTTAAGTGGCCAAAAGGTAAAGGAGCGCAATTGCACATTAAAGTTCCCGTGTTCCCATCAGTCACTCAGACACAGACATGACAAACAGGGTCCAGGTTGAAAGCAGCCAGACAGTAAATCCTACCTTCCTGTCCAGGCCGGCACGGTGAACCGAGGCAGCGAGGTGATCGCCGGCGGGATGGTGGTCAACGACTGGTGCGCGTTCTGCGGCCTGGACACCACCAGCACGGAGCTGTCGGTCATCGAGAGCGTCTTCAGACTCAGTGACTCAGCGCAGCCCTCCGCCATCGCCACCAGCATGAGGGACTCGCTGATCGACAGGTAAATCACACACACACACACACACACACACACACACACACACACACACACACACACACACACACACACACACACACACACACACACACACAGACACACGTACACACACACAGAGGCACGTACACACACACACACACACACACACAGAGAGAGAGAGACACACACACGTACGCACGGGCACAGACACACACACACACACACAGAGAGAGAGACACACGTACACACAGGCACACACACACACACAGACACACAAGTACACACACACACACACACACACACAGAGAGACACGTACACACACACACACACACACACACACACACACAGAGAGACACACACACGTACACACAGACACGTACACACAGAGACACACACACACGTACACACAGGCGTACACACACAGAGAGAGAGACACAGACACACACACATAGACACAAATATACAGACACACACACACAGAGACACACACACACACACACACACACACAGAGACACAAACAGACATACACACAGACACACGTAAACACATACACACACAGAGAGACACACAAACATACAGACACACACACACAAACGTAAACACACACACACACACAAACCGACACACACAGACTAACACACGTAAACACACACACACATAGACACACATGTACACACACACAGACACACACAAACATACAGACATACACACAAACAGACACACACAGACTAATACGTAAACACACACACAGACAGACAGACAGACAGACAGACACACACATGTACACACAGCCATTTTGTGTTGCTTCTCTGTGATGTAAGCGCCTCCTCTCCTCTGTTTCCCGTCAGCATGGCGTAAGCCGTCTCTGCCGGTCCACCCGGTCGAAGAGCTCTGCCGCGGTCGCCCTGGTCTCTGGCGTGAAGCCGACACGCTGCTGGACCTCATCTCTCAACTGTAAACTCCTGGTTCCACCCGGCACACTTCACTCTCGCTCAGACGCCTCCGCTCACCCCTGCAGCCCTTTTCCTTCTCAGAGGAGAGGCCGTTGTGTTCAGAGGCTTACAGACGTCAACGTGCAGAAACAGTGAAGTTGAGGAATCCGATATTTCAGCCTTTCGTGGCACTTGTGTGAATATTTTTTTTTACCAAAGGGGGAGAAATAAGATTTGACATTTTCTCCCAGTTTGGATAGACCAAAAGTGGCCGAGGCCGTGCTCAAAGAAGGTGTTAAAGATCCAATTTATTTTTCTGCCTGTGTCATCAAAAAGTCACCATATAAAAGAGTGTCTAAACACACACACACACACATAGACACACACACAGACACACACAACTCTTAGGTGTGTCGGGGATGTAATTCTGAAGGAAATGGGAACTCTGATGGGTGACGGTACATCAACGCGCTGCTGCTTCTCGCTTAAAGTCGGCCAACAATCCTGATTTGGTTCCTCGCTCGGTTGCCTGCGCCTTTAAGGGTTTCAAACCCACAACCATTGCCAACGTGTGTCTGATGCTTGATGTAACTAAGAACAAAGATAAGTCAATAATTTCAAAGTAAGGTGCTTTTTGAAGGATTTTAAGAGTCGTCTGAATGAGTGTCTAACTTTTATGGATAGGAATTATTGGATTTGATGTATTTGTCCGCAGAACTGCTGATGTTCAACGTGCAGCATGAAAAACGTGCACGTGGAGAGTGTGACGTGTGTCAGTGGTCTGGTTTGTTAATGTTTTCATCAGACCGCACGAGTGCTAAACTTTTACTTCAGTCTTTCTGTCTGGGGAACTCTAAACATGGTTATTTCTTAAACAGTACGTCTCTTCTGTCCTGTAAAATAAAATAAAGTCACCCTCTTTTTATCCGTGTGTGTTCTTTTGGCATCAGGGTGTCTCGGTGGGAGCAGGAGGAATCTCGAGCGCAGAACAAATACGAGAAGTCTTGTAATGTGAAGTGTTTGGGTTTAAGATTTTAGGCTGTATTTATAGTATTTTCATCACTTTCCGTTGCTGTCAGACGCTCCTTTATGACGGGGAACTGAAGCCGTTCTCTGCTCTCTTCAAAGCCACCAGACTCCTGACAAAAACAGGCTTCTTGCAGGTTTTAGTAAGTCAAATTTAAAGACATTTTAAGACCATAAAGATTGAAATTTAAGACCTACAAAACTAATTGGCTGAGTCTGCTGAAGGCATTTTGCGGCTAGCTTGTGTTTCTCTGCTCTGGCGTGTGATTCCAGCGCCTTCACACCCAGAGTCCCTAATTGAATATTAAAGTATACATTTTCAGCGAGCCTCGTACATGGAGCTGGGTACCACTTGTATCCAACAGCGGAAAACGCTGTGATCTAGCCATGTATCGTTAAAAGTACACTTTCCCATTTTCCACACGTAACCTAGCCGAACTTTAACAAACTGAGGAGACGCAGACGTATTTCGTGGGCAGGTACTGCATTCATCACGGAATTTGTTTAATCACCGTGTACGTACCAACGCCAATATCCGCCAGAAAGAACTAGCAACACACCGAACCAACGTTGTGAGGGCAGCGTTCTGCTGGTTTTGTTACAGAGCAAAGACTCTAGAGCTCCGCTTTGTAGGCTACGACTATACTTCATATTTTTTTCTTTCTGCGGCCAGCGCTTCTGGAAATAAACGAGGGTAAAACCTTGTAAGGCCTTAAATTTAAAGTTCAGAATTTTACGAAAACCAGTCATCTTACCTCGCAGAACTTCTGCCAGTCAGTTGGTGTCATTGTGTGACTAATTCTTCTTTAAAAAGGGTTAAGAACTAACCTAACTAACGGATGGAGGTAGCGGTAGACCAACACCAACGTGTTCTGCCAGGTAAAATTCAAATCAGTCTGACTCTTAATTAAATGTGTTTTACGATGATAAAATGAATGTTTATTTAAATCGAGTCTGGGGGGTTCAGCGATAGCAATTTCGGAGCCGTTTCTGGTTAAAAAGGATCTTCCTCTTAGAAAAATGTCACACTTCGAATAATAATCTGAGCCTGTCAGCGGCACAAAAAGTTAACGTTATTTGAGGCTTGTTTCACAGTCTGACCAATTTAAGTCACTCACTTACATAAACACATAATGAGCTGATGAAGTCTTCCTCTGCCTCATCTGCTCAACACACACACACACACACACAGAGAAACATTTTAAAGGCAACTTTTTATTTATTGGCAAATGCTTTGAATAAGTTTGCAGCAATGCATCTATATATGTACACCCTTCCGAACAGTGACAACGTCAGAAAAAGCCAAAAAGAAAAGTAATATAGTTTGAATATATGATCGTTTATACGCACACAGTTTTTTATTTTTTTTATTTTGTTTCAAACATACACATATTTTCAGTTTTTTGGTTTTGGGAAAAACATCTAAAAAGACTCCATGTTTCTCTAAATTAAACAATTATAACTATTGCGTAAAATCAATATACATATTTAAAAAAAAAAAAAAGAAGCTAAAACATGCAAGGTTTGCAGGGCAACACAACCTTTTATAAAGTTTTATTAAAACAAAGGCAGACACACACAGAGAACAGGAGCAGATACAAAAAAAGAAGAGAATTGTTATATATAGATACAGTAATTCCTAAAAAAAATCCTATGCCAACTCTTTCATATTTGTATTAATTTATGTGCAAAAGAAGCTCATTCGTTTCAGACATTAAATAGGTTTTGATTTTTGTCTAATGCTACCGTGACACGCGAGAACCGGAGGAAGACGGGGAACGGATTTTCAACCTTTTAGCTTTTTCACTAGTTTATTTCTGTGTCCCCTTCCTGTGCTGCTAATCCTGAACCGACGGTGCCAGTTTCAAGCTAGGTCATCTTCCTAATAATTCTCACAATCGCCAACTATTCTGACAATCGGTTTGAGTAAAACGCTAAAACGTCTCTGATGGCAGCGTGTTAAATGTGAATACGTTCTAGTGTCTTCTCTCCTCTGTGACAGTCAACTGAATATTTTTGAGTTGTGGACTAAAACGGGACATTTGAGGACGTCATGCTGGGACTTTTTGGGGTGAACGCTGATCCACATTTTTCACTGTTTTCTGACATTTTAGAGACCGAACAAGTCGTCCGTTCGTCCAGAGAAGAACCGTTAGGATGAAACACAATGGTTGTGAGAGCGTCGAGCCTTCAGCTGCACCGCTGTCGGAACAGAGCGCCCGTCTCGTGTTTCTGCGACCGAAAAACTATCTACTGGATCGGCCTTTAAATCTGCCGCACCCGCCTTCAATTACATGGACGTGGGGGAGACAGGCAAGTAGTGATAGTACTGGTGAGTAGTGAGACTATACTCCAGGCGAGTAGTGATAGTACTGGTGAGTAGTGAGACTATACTCCAGACGAGTAGTGATAGTACTGGTGAGTAGTGAGACTATACTCCAGACGAGTAATGATAGTACTGGCGTTTTGTGCTTAACGGGACAGAAAGCCAGTCCGGTCATGGCGGCCGTTTACCTGCCTGGCGGCACGTTAGCAGCGCGTTGTGGTTAGTGATGCTAATGCTAGCTTCCCTTCTGTGACCGAGCGGTTCGTTACATTACAGCTGCAGTGTCTACTTTTTATTTATTTCTTTTTTTAGTGTGGAAACCTGCGAGGCGTGACGGGAGAAATATTGCACGTGTGAAACGACTGAACGCTGTTAATCATTACGGAGCGTTTACAGTCATTTTTAGCCCGATGGTCAGCTACTCGGTAGCCAGTGGCGAGTTGAGCTTCAGGCTGACGGTATAACGGACGATTTAAAAAAGAAAAATGATCAAAAACTAACTCGCAACGAGCTGCAGAACCCAAACTAAAACTACGGCTAGTATCTCAAACAAAAGACCATTTAAAAAAATTAAAAAGGTAACAATCGCCACCTGTCTTATCTTCTAGGCTCGAGCAGATTACTGGGGTAACGTGGACTCTCCGCCGTGTGTTCGCCTGCGTCACGTCAACGTATCGGAGGGTCTGAACTCGCCGCTGTGTCGGCGACTCCACACGTCCTGAACTCTTGACTCAATTATCTATTTTTGCTCGCCGATTTCAAACTCCCAACGTTTGTTTTGTCCCACCTCGCCTTTTTCAAAATAAGAGTCTGTGGGAACGACAAGAGACAAAATCCAAACTAGACTATCACGGGTTATGAGTCAGACTACTAACTCTGAGGGCAGGAAAGACACACACACACATACACACGGGGGACGTCCTCTGGCTTTTTGTAGCTAGTTTTGTACTGATATCAATATGAAGAGGATGCTAGACTATAACGGGGGGAGAGAGAGAGAGAGAGAGAGAGAGAGGCGTCTTGTCACATGGCTACGTGCAACAAAGCGGGGCGGATCGTGGCGTTTTTTTGTAGTTTGGGGGACGGTTTTGACACCCCGTGGCCTCTCTTTTCTCCTCGAGTGTCCCCTCCCCCCCTCTATACACCCTGTCCCCGCCCCCTCCCCCTCCCTAGCAGCCGAAGGTCTCCTGCGAGGCGTAGACCATGTAGAGGAAGCCGTCCTCGTCCCTCTCCTGCTCGTAGATCTCCGAGATGGGCGTGGACACGGACACCATGCTGTGCTGGTTGACCAGCAGGAAGAAGGCCTGCGTCGGGTTCAGCTGCAGCCGACGCCTGGGGGGGAGGGGAGGGGAGGGAGGAGATATTACTGATCAGAGGCCATTTGTGTCACCAGTTAGTGCTTCGACTTTCCAGATGCTCAAATGACAACCACACAACATCCTTCTTTCTTAAGATCCACCCATCATTTGTTCAGTTAACAGAAATACAGTGAGAGTCTGTGTGTGTGTATGTGTGTGTGTGTGTATGTGTGTGTGTGTGTGTGTGTGTGTGTGCAGTATTAATCGGCCAAAAGTTGTGCTGTTGGTCAACATCCCTAATGAGGACGAGTGAGAGAAGCGAGGAGCCACGTTAGCCAAATAGAAAACACATTTGTTGATTGGGGAGTAACAACACACACACACACACACACACACGTTTGTTTCACTATCTTTGTGGGGACCCGTCATTGACATAGCCCCTTACCCTAACCTTAACCCTTACCCTCACCCTAACCATAACCTAATTCTAACCCTAACCCTAAAACCAAGTCTTAACCCTCAAACAGACCTTTAACCTTGTGGGGTCCAGCATTTTGGGCCCCACAAGGCTGTGCAGACCCCACAAGTATACTGGACTCCCGGTTTTTGGACCCTACGAATATAGTAAAACAGCACACAGAGACAGACAGCACTGAGAGATGTCTTCATTTGTTTGTTTTGTCTGTCCAAAAAACTACAAATATTCTATTTCCAGTGAAGAGAAACGCAGCCACTCCTCGCATCTGAAAAGCTGGACCCGGCAGATGTTTAATTTAGCGTTCCATTTGTCGATTATCAAATGGATTGCCATTTAATCTCCTGGGACTTGACTAATTAATGACTCGTCGTTTCAGCTCCACTTCGTACAACAACAGAAAATAGCTTGATTTGATTTTGTTTTCAGATAAAATAAATGCAGAAGTTGACTGGCGTCATGTTGTCTCTCTCCTCTCTGGTTTTTATCTCACTTTTCTCATGTTTCACCCCCCCCTCCAGCTTTCAGTGTGCAGCTCTACTGTCAACCCCACTGATATATTATTTAATGTCGGCGCCTTAGGGCAGTGAAGTCTTAATGTCCTGTCCCATTATTCTGGAGCTGAATGTAAAGTTGTTTTACACACACACACACACACGGTATGTAAAACACTACCAGCACACATACAGAGAGGCAGCTCTACATACATACACAAACCTCAATGAACTTTGATCTCTCTCTCTCTCTCTCTCTCTGTTTGTCTCTCTCTCCCTCTCTGTCTGTCTCTCTCCCCTCTCTGTCTGTCTCTCTCCCCTCTCTGTGTCCCTACCTGATGATCTTGACCAGCTCGCTCATGTTGACGTGGTCAGGAACCAGGAACTTGGTTTTGTCCAGGACAGGCAGCTGCTTCTCTCCCTTATATCTCTCGATGATCACCTGCAGCGGCCGCAAAAACACAACAAGCTGTCAGTGGTCCACGTACTGTCGCATTCGCTCATATATGGTGATCAGAGACAAGCGGGGCAGCATGTCACGCTACCTGTAAAACTGTTTGAATGAAATGAAATGAACTGTAAGTGGCAGAAGTAGCTGAGAAATATATAGCTCGGTATTTGAATGCTGATATTTTTTAACTTTAAGGAATACCTTGCTTTCTTGGCGAGCGTCAGATGCCAAGGGCTCTAAAAAATCTATTTTGCAACGTCTGTTTACAAAAAGTTTACTAAAAGTTCTGTTTTTGCCACTGACAGACTCAGATTATTATTCTAAGTGTCTGACAACATTATGAAAGGATCCCTACGGAGATAGACCTTTGAGTTAAAGAGTAAGATCATTTTAGTTTAACATGAAACAGCCCCGAAATCACCATCACCAAACCCACCAGACTTCATGTAAATAATCAGGACTTTTATCATCGTAAAACACACTTCATTCAAAGTGAACAGAAACTAAATAAAACTATTAAAAGCCGTCTTGGTTCATCTTTCCACTGTTCCAACAATCACCACTCTGGTTTGGTTGAAATAAACTCTTAATTCACCCATTTACATGTGGAAACATGCTGGCTCTACATACGCTAAAAGTCCTGATTATTTACATGGAGTCTGGTGGAAATATGCTGGCTCTATACACACTAAAAGTCCTGATTATTTACATGGAGTCTCGTGGAGATATGCTGGCTCTATACACACTAAAAGTCCTGATTATTTACATGGAGTCTGGTGGAAATATGCTGGCTCTATACACGCTAAAAGTCCTGATTATTTACATGGAGTCTGGTGGAAATATGCTGGCTCTATACACGCTAAAAGTCCTGATTATTTACATGGAGTCTTGTGGAGATATGCTGGCTCTACATACGCTAAAAGTCCTGATTATTTACATGGAGTCTGGTGGAAATATGCTGGCTCTATACACACTAAAAGTCCTGATTATTTACATGGAGTCTGGTGGAAATATGCTGGCTCTATACACGCTAAAAGTCCTGATTATTTACATGGAGTCTTGTGGAGATATGCTGGCTCTACATACGCTAAAAGTCCTGATTATTTACATGGAGTCTGGTGGAAATATGCTGGCTCTATACACACTAAAAGTCCTGATTATTTACATGGAGTCTGGTGGAAATATGCTGGCTCTATACACACTAAAAGTCCTGATTATTTACATGGAGTCTGGTGGAAATATGCTGGCTCTATACACGCTAAAAGTCCTGATTATTTACATGGAGTCTGGTGGAAATATGCTGGCTCTATACACGCTAAAAGTCCTGATTATTTACATGGAGTCTGGTGGAGTTTGGTGATGGTGATTTCGGGGCGGTTTCATGTTAAACTAAAAGGATCTTACTCTTTAACTAAAAGGTCTATGTCTGTAGGGATCCTTTCATAATGTTGTCAGACACTTAGAATAATAATCTGAGTCCGTCAGCGGCAAAAACACAACTTTTAGTGTAGCTCTCTACTTTAAACGTCTGCCTCACACGCTCCCAATCTTCCGCTTGTTCACTTCAGTAACATCACATTTTGAAAAGGCTGGATGAGAGCGTGTGTAAATGTGTATGCCAGTGCACACAGGAACCTTAACATGGATCACCGGTCTGCACGGCCGGCTTATTGAAGAGCAATGGAGTGTAGTGTGTTAAAATCTGATTTTAAAAAGCGGCTTACAGGGATCTTGTTGGGGTGCTGATCGCGGATCTGCTGGACCTCTTTGCACCGGTCGGCTGCAGGGCAACAAAAGACAGAAACACATTAACGAAAAGCATGACAAAATAGGTGTTTAAACGCATCGTGACCAGATACAACGCTTTGAATCGGACGCTAAAAAACTAACCGCCTCTGTGTGGGCGCTTCGGTTTAAAACGAGAACTGTGTTGGTACCCAGAGGAAAACCTTCCGTTAACGCATGCTGTGGCTCTATTTTGGGACAGAGAACAAACAAACCCAGATGCATAATTTAGGACATCTGAGAAATTTTGCAAAATCACGTCACTGTTTGTCACCTCATCAAATGAAATCCAAACTTTACAAAACATGTTTGCATCCCAGCTACCAAGGAAGGAAAATATTATTACAAGGGAAGAGACATACGCTGTAGTTATTATAATGTAGAGAATTAGTGATTTTAAACAAATTAGTTGGCGATTAATTGAATAGTTGACAATCCATTCATCTTTGCAGCTCTATACTTTATGTAAGTTATTAAGTAAGTGTGTAAGGAGGGAAGGAAAAGAAGAAAAGGGAAGGCGAGTAGGATGGAAAGATAAAGGAAGGAAGGAATAGTAGAAAGAAAGTGAAAGAAGAATCAATAAGGATGGAAAAAGGGAAAGAAGGAAGGAAGACGGAAGAAAGGATGCAGTAGGGAAGGACAAGAAGAAAAGGGAAGGCGAGTAGGATGGAAGAAAGCAGGCAAGGATGGAAAGAAAAAGGAAGGAATAGTGGCGAGAAATTTAGGGTTGGGTACCAAAACCCGGTTCCACTATGGATCCGGTTCCTACGTAAACAGTAGTATTCGGACCGGATTAGAACGCAAATTTTGGTTCCTCATTTCAGTTCTGACTGAAATATTTTCCCTCTGTTGCTCTGGTCAGCGGCAGACTCTTTTTCTTTCTCCCTTTTTTGCCGAGTGGTGCACGTGCCCGCTCGCGGTGTGACGCGCGTGTCCGCGCTATTCTCGGACATGCACTCTACAATCACTGCTGATAGACGGCTTTTTGTACACGCTCCGAAACGGACGTAAAAATATCCCCCTTTCTCTGTAGTCTACTGTTAGCTAGCTACCGTTAATGTAGGCTACTTTCATATTAACCATTCACTGCACGTGATCGCTAGTAAACATATCACACTTCCTCTGCTAGTCTATCTATATAAGACCCTGTAGCCTGGTGGTGGGGGAGTCTGCCCTTTCTAACTCCTCCCTGTGTGTCCAGACCTCTAGGACACCATCTGAGAGGTTTCTCCTGTGCAGGACATGCCATAAGTCAGGAGAGGTGTAGTATCTCACCAGAGAACACAAATATGGTCATTTTTCTGCAAAAGAACTGCTAAAGTTTGAAGCTGGTTGGCATACCAACTCAACATTTATTTTGTTGTTACTTTGAAATAGTGTAACTGTTATTTGTTGAATTATTGTAGTTATGTGTTAGGTGACTTAGGTTTACTTATTATATATATTTAAGTACTTTAAAACGTAAAAAAAAAAAAAAACTCCATAAAAGAGCCTTTCTTTGATGTCATTTTTCAGTTTTTTTTAGAATCGGTTTAGGAATCAGTTAGGAATCGGAATCGTTGTAAATGTACCGGTTCGGCATCAGAATCGTAAAAAGTGTATCGTAAAAAACGGTACCAACCCTAATTATAATCGATTATCAAAATAGTTGGAGATGAATTTATTAGTCGACAACTAATCGATTCATCTTCGCAGCTCTACATTATAATAACTACAACGTATGTCTCTTCCCTTGTTATAATATTTTACTTTCTTGGTAGCTGGGATGCAAAGATGTTTGGAAAGTTTGATACAAATTAATGTGTTTAGATTCTTTGTGCGTGGACTCAATTTATATATATATATATTAGAGGTGTGTGTGTGTGTGTGTGTCTGTTTGTGTTTAGTGCCTTTATATTCCTGCAGCGTTGCTCTCTTTGCGATGATTTTCTTGAACACACACTCTCTGTAATAAGAATAGCTGTACTGTATTTCAGCTCTTTTTAAAACCACTGGCAGGGTTCAAAGCTCAGATGAGGAGCGACAGGGAAGGGTGTGAATGGTTCCTTTGTTTTATTTCCACAGAGTAAGAAGGGAAGGGCCGGTGCTAAATGCTAGAATATAAATGCATTTATTAAAAAAAAATACCGTGGGTTTAGGCTAGATCACAAATTAGATAGACCATGTCTTTTTTTTTTATATATATATAATTCCCTTTCCCGACTTTATATCAAATTAGCCGATGTCCCGCCCATTTCTTGAGTATCTGCCTCTTAAGAAAAACTACTCTCTCTCTACACTCTACTTTCAGGACTGGCTCCAATATTCCTTCTATCAAAAAGGAAATAATATTATTAGGGCCAAGACTCCAACTGAAGTTCCTCGTCCTGTGTCCCAAGTTTGTAACGTACGATATATTACACGTTGTTAGTGCGGCAGGCTTGCAACCCTTCATTTAATAAAATACTTCTCAGTATCTAACTGCTGATTGAATTAGAGTTGTTCCGACACTGATACCACTATCGGAAATGTCTCCCATCCTCCCTAAAAACACTTGTAATCGGCGAGTATGCGACTCTACGCACCGATCCAATATTATGTATTTAGCCCCAAAAAAATCTACTTAAAAGTAGTTTATTTATGTTCTTTTTTTCGTTACGACTGACTGTCAAACTAGATTTTATATTAAATAAAGTTCTATGGCATTTATTCTCTGTATGTATTTGAGGCGTGGTTTACGTCCTAGGCTGTGTACTCTAGGGTTGGGTAACGTTACCGAAACCCGGTGCCTAAACGACCGGTATCTACCGGACCGAATGGCAACGCGGATTTTGGTGCCTCTTAACCCTTGAGCTGGCTTCAAAATTCAAAAGAAAGTCATTGTCAAAATTTTGGTCGTCTTTTTCGACACTTTATAAGCTTTTTGGCACTTTTGTTGATTTATTTCCCGGCGCTTTTGTCTGTATTTGTCGATTTTTTTATTTATTTTTTTTTTACAGTTTTTGGACATTTTTGTTAGGATTTCCCCAACATTTTTGTCGTTTGACGTTCTTTTATAAAAAAAATAAAAATAAAAAAATAAAATAAAAAAAATTATTTAAATGCTATAAAATTGAATAGCACACGCAAAGTCAGTAAAATTAGTGAACTGCTGCCGTTGTTGGAAAAACAACAGACGGTGCGTTCACTTGGAACTCGCCAGCCTCGTGGTGCATTCAAAGTTATTGTTAAATACCCTTTCCCCATCTGGTGGTTGTTTGTTGTCGTATAACTGCAATTTACAGGTGAAATAAGTTATTGTTATTACATAATCATTTCATTTTGACCATATGGCCTCAGCAATAAACAATAAACAAGCCGTTCTACGTTGCCAACTGTCGTTTGTTCCTTTTATTTTATTTATTTTTTTTTTTTTTAAGTTGGTTCAGGCACTGTTTTAAAAATATCGCTTTATACCCTAGTTTACTCGTTATTACATTATCTGGGTCACATGACGGTGATATATAACCAAAACCTGTATCCTGTGATTCATTCAAACCTTGAATTTGTTTGCAAAAGTAACAGTATTTTTTTTTAATTTGACTGAAAGAGACAGTTTGTTATTTCTGAGGTAATTCATTCTACAGTAGAACTTGGTATTGTTACAGCTTTAGGTTACTTACTTTTTTAAAGCAGTAAAAACTTGACAAACAGACAAACAGCAGGGAACCACGTGATACAAACAGGTGACCAGATCCAGTAAGTAGCCAGTTTATCACTTTAACTCCTCCTGTCGTCCTCGGGTCAAATTTGACCCGTTTTCAAAGTTTCTATATCAGAACATTTGGGTTTCTTTCAACCAAATTGCCCAAAAGTAACACGGAAGGTTCCATGAAACACTCTTCACGCGTAATTAATAATAATAATAATAAAATTAAGGATCAGTTTACTACTTCTATTGAATTTTTGGTATTTTATTTAATTTTACAGAATTATTCTGACTTTACTTTGACAGTCTGTGATTATCCATCAACATACGTTACTTTGATCTTAAACATTAGTCAAAATTATTCACACTTTCTGCTTTTTTAACTCAAAAGTTAGATATCATTTCATACAGGCTACATAGGCTAAGGGTATTGACCATACATTCCAAAAATGGGTGTAAAACTAGTGGTAATAAGTTGTTGTTAGTGTATACTGGTGTAAGTGGGGGGAAAAAGTGCAGAAAATGTCAAAAAAATGCTACAAAAACAATACAAAATTAGTAACAAAAGTGTCCAAAAAAAAGTGTTAATTTTTTTGACCCGGAAGGACAACACAAGGGTTAAAACTGCCTCTACTGTGTTGGCAGTTAAACCTGTTATAGAGAGGTTATAACCAAATACAACAACAGTCAATTGAGTATTTTTCCCCCGTTTCCACTGTGATATTTTATCTTATCCCTTATTTTCTCTGTAGATTACGCAATCGACAGTCTGGGCTCCTCCCTTCCAGCACAGGGGCCGTCGTTTGGCCTCTCAAATTACATCATAAATCACTGAACACGTGTACTGGGATAATGTGTCAGCACAAGTTGTTTTCACTCTGAGCAAACACCAAAATGTTTACAGCTGGTATAGCTTATCCCGTTGTGTAAAGGCAGGTCATGGCAGGCCTTCGTTGCTTCGACCAAGCTAATGGGACAGTGACCCAGACGGCCCTTTATTTTAACAGTAGCAGCCAAAGAGATCCCACACATACAACACGCCAAAATATACAGGCTGTGTAGCGTTTAGCGTACATTTAAGAAGATGTTTACATGCTATTTTCCCCCTTTTGCTTAAAATGTCGAAAAGACGTTCTCTAAACTTAACGCCCAGGCGATTTTGTCCCATGTTGTAAACTATCTGAGCCACAACACCGAGTTTTAAACAGCTGCGAAACACTTGTAAGGGCAATAACACAACATACACACAACAGACTGTAAACAGAGAAGGTGAGCTAGCTAGCTAGCTTGGTGGCTAGCAGGCCGGCTAACTACCTAGCTAGCTAGCTAGCTAGCTGCTAGACAAAAACACCGTCTTGGTTGGTGGTTTCTTACCAAATGTCCTCCTTTGTTTGAAAGGTCTGTCGGACGGCATCTCTGTCAGAGTTATTACACAGTTACAACCTAATGAATGTGCAGTATAACTGCGTAACAACGCGACTCGGTGACAAAGAAACTGGAAGGGGTTTAGGTCTGTTTGAATGTCTTCGGTCGTCTCTGGTTTTTCAGTCTGAAGCCAAAACAGCTCCGCGGACAAACAAAGCAAGTAAGGCGATGCGCTGACGTCATCCGCTGGATTTAAAGGGGCCGTTCACCATTAGAATCAGAATCAGAATCAGAATCAGAAAGGGCTTTATTGCCAAGTACGTTGCACATACGAGGAATTTGTCATGGTGTTGTTGGAGCATGTCACATATTCAAATATAAGAAGGATAAAAAGAATATAAACAATATAAGTATAAACATATACACACAGTATGTATTAATAACGATAAAATACATTTAAATAAATAGTAAAATAAGTTAAACAGTAACGTTACAGCAGAGTAGGTACAGTGGCATGAGGTGCCAGAGGTGTAGTTTGGAGAGAGTCAGGATGGATTCCGGGCCTTGTTAATAAGACTAGTGGCGGAGGGGAAAAAACTGTTTATGTGGCGTGAGGTTTTGGTCCTGATGGACCTCATCCTCCTGCCAGAGGGGAGTGGCTCAAAGAGCTTGTGTCCGGGGTGGGAGGGGTCAGCCACAATCTTTCCAGCACGCTTCAGAGTCCTGGTGGCGTATAGGTCCTGGAGCGGCGGCAGATTGCAGCCAATCACCTTCTCAGCTGACCGAATGACACGCTGCAGCCTGCCCTTGTCCTTGGCAGTGGCAGCAGCGTACCAGATGGTGATGGAGGATGTGAGGATGGACTCAATGATGGCTGTGTAGAAGTCCACCATCATTGTCTTTGGCAGGTTGAATTTCTTCAGCTGCCGCAGGAAGTACATCCTCTGTTGTGCTTTCTTGACGAGGGAGCTGATGTTCAGCTCCCACTTGAGGTCCTGGGAGATGGTAGTTCCCAGGAAGCGGAAAGACTCCACAGTGTCAATTGTGGAGCCACAGAGGGTGATGGGGGCAGGTGAGGCTGGGTTCTTCCTGAAGTCCACAACCATCTCCACTGTCTTTAGAGCGTTGAGCTCTAGGTTGTTTTCCTTGCACCAGGTCACCAGGTGGTCAGCCTCCCACCTGTAGGCGGACTCGTCTCCATCAGAGATGAGTCCGATGAGGGAGGTGTCGTCCACGAACTTCAGAAGCTTGACGGACTGGTGACCGGAGGTGCAGCTGTTGGTGTACAGGGAGAAGAGCAGAGGAGAAAGAACGCAGCCCTGGGGGGATCCGGTGCTGATGGTCTGTGAGTCAGAGACGTGTTTCCCCAGCTTCACATGCTGCTTCCTGTCAGACAGGAAGTCAGTGATCCACCTGCAGGTGGAGTCAGGCACACCAAGCTGGGAGAGCTTCTCCTGAAGCAGAGCCGGGATGATGGTGTTGAAGGCAGAGCTGAAGTCCACAAACAGGATCCTGGCGTAGGTTCCTGCGGAGTCCAGGTGCCGGAGGATGTAGTGGAGGGCCAGGTTGACTGCATCGTCTACAGACCTATTGGCTCTGTAGGCAAACTGCAGGGGGTCCAGGAGGGGGTCGGTGAGGTCTTTGAGGTGTGAAAGCACAAGGCGCTCAAAGGACTTCATAACCACAGAGGTCAGGGCGACGGGTCTGAAGTCATTAAGTCCTGTGGTCCTTGGCTTCTTGGGGACAGGGATTATGGTTGAGGTCTTGAAGCAGGCTGGCACGTGACATGTCTCCTGTGAGGTGTTAAAAATGTCTGTGAACACTGGAGACAGCTGGTCAGCGCAGTGCTTCAAGCTGGATGGGGAGACAGCATCCGGTCCAGCAGCTTTCCTGGGATTCTGTCTCCTGAACAGTCTGTTGACGTCCCTCTCGTGAATGGAGAGAGTCGTCACTGAGGTGGGAGGGGGGGTGGAGGTGGAGGGGGGGACCTGTAAGGAGGGCATTGGTGGAGGGGCCCAGGACCCTGTTGAGGTGGGGGAGGTGGAGGTGATGCACAGTGGCTGTAGCTGTAGGGAGGTGTCGTGGGGGATAGTGTCAGGACTGTCCTTTTGTCTTTCAAATCGACAGTAGAACTCGTTCAGGTCGTTGGCTAGGTGTCGGTCATTGAAGGAGTGGGGGGTTTTAGGCTTGTAGTTGGTGATCTGCCTAAGTCCTTTCCAGACAGTTACAGAGTCGTTAGCTGAGAACTGGCGTTGGAGCTTCTCAGAGTACCGATGTTTAGCCTCCTTCACTGCCTTGCTAAATTTGTACTTTGACTCTTTAAATCTGTCTTTGTCCCCACTCCTGAACGAGTCTTCCTTACCCAGCCTTAACCTTCTGAGTTTGGCTGTGAACCAGGGTTTGTCATTGTTGTAACTCACCCTGGTGCTTGATGGAACACAGCAGTCCTCACAGAAGCTGATGTCACAGCCTCTGTGTACTCATCCAGACTGTTGGTAGCAGTCCTGAACACATCCCAGTAAGTGGAGTCCAAACACGACTGGAGATCCTCCACAGCCACACTGGTCCACTTCCTTGATGTCCTCGCTACAGGTTTGCAGAGCTTTAGTTTCTGCCTGTAGGCGGGGATCAGGTGGACCATGACGTGGTCAGAGTGCCCCAGTGCAGCACGGGGGACGGCGTGATAAGCATCCCTGACTGTGGTGTAACAGTGATCCAGAATGTTCTCCTCTCTGGTCGGGCATTTAATATGATGTCTATATTTAGGGAGTTCATGAGTGAGGTTCCCTTTATTAAAGTCACCAAGGACAATAACTAGGGAGTCCGGGTTGGTCCGCTCCACACACAGTATCTGGTCGGCAAGCATGCGCTGCGCGTCCTGCACGTTGGCCTGCGGTGAGATGTAAACACCGACCAGAATGAATGAATGGAACTCACGGGGAATTCTCCGTATTCCACTTCTATTAACTATTCTATTAACTCCTGTTGTTGTCCTCGGGTCAAATGGGACCCATTTTTTTAAAACAAGTTTCCATTTCAGAAATTGGTTTTCTTTCAACCAAATTGTCAAAGAAAATAACGTGGATGGTTCCATACAACCATTGCTAACATGTAAAATAAATGATCAGTTCACTACTTTTATTTAATGTTATTGTATTTGAAGAAAAAAAAATGACAAAAGAACGTTCAAAAAACGTGACAAAAATGTTGGAAAAAGCTTCAAAAATGCGAGAAAAAAATCGACAAAGACATCAACAAAAACATTTTTAAAAATCGCTGGAAATAAATCGACAAAAAAATCCCCAAAATTGCCTAAATTAAATCGACAAAAACATTAAAAAAAATTGCTGGAAAAAATCAACAAAAAAAATAGCTGGAAATAAATCAACAAAAACATTTTTAAAAAATCGCTGGAAAAAATCAACAAAAACATAAACAAAAAAATCGCTGGAAAAAACGACAAAAACATCAAAAAAATTGCTGGAAAAAATATCGACAAACATTTTAAAAAAAACGCTGGAAATAAATCAACAAAAAACCTCGGAAATGGTGACAAAAAACCTGGAACAAATCGACAAAAACAAAAACATTGGGTAAAGTGTCGAAAAAGAACAACAAAATGTTGAATTTTTTTCAACATTTTGTTGGTCTTTTTCAACACTTTTTGTTACCATTTGAAGACAATAATTCTCAGAGTACCATTTCTATTGGCTATATAAGTCATTCAGCGCCGCGGTATGTTGTACAGACAGGAAATGATGCGAGCTTTAGGCCGATAGTTCACATAACAGGCTGGGTTTACCTTGTCGTAAATCGCTGAAGAAAAACATTCCTAACATGACATTACTACCTCCTGCCTTTCTGCTGCTTCCTCTTCTCTACCACAGTTAACACTTACACAGTGTGTGTATGTCTCTCTGCGAGTGTCTCTCTGGGAGCGTGTGTGTGTGTTAATAATTTAGGCGTAGATTTTGGGTGCAGGGGATTTGTCCCCCCTAATATTTAGAAGAGATAGATTTATCCCCCTCAAGCTGTTTTTGTTGTAAATCTCATAATAACCCTAAGGAAACATACATACGATGTTTTTGCATATTAGAGAGGGGTGTGTGTGTGTGTCTCTTTGTGAGACTCTCTCTGTAAGTGTGTGTCTCTGTGTTGATAATGTAGCGTTAACAGACACATTACTCTCAACCTTAACACACAAACTGCACATCTAGTGTAGATGTCTTTGACTCTATGTTTTACTGACATCCAGTGGTTGAAGCTCGCTGCACACATTTTGCTTCAAACGGTTAAAAAAAAAGCCTTGTCTTGTTTAAAAAAAATAATTAAATCTTAAATCCATATTGTGCTTTGTGAACATGCAAATTCACACTGCAACAAAGTACCAAAATAAAAGCCCTACGAATAATGTCCAGCGCTGGAAAAACCGCAAAAAAAAGTCTTCTTCATTTAAAGACAAAGACTTGTTCTTTGAGAAACTGCCAGCGACATGTTTTCACTATTTTCTGACATTTTATATACCAACCGAATTATTAAATCAACAGCTTTTTAAACATCTCCCCAAACATAATACTAACACAGTAATAAGTACATGACGACACAAGACAAGTTTGACTTTTTTTTTTTTATTTCGTAATTTGTTAAAAATAACCATCAGGAAGGTGACATGGCGGAGAAGAGAAGTGTTGGTAGTGTAGTTTACTTCAACATCTTTTGCCAACAAAACAATAAATAACAATCCTATGTTTTTCTGTTAAGGTAGAACTGAAAAACATCCTCAAACGTACAGATGTGCTGTGGCCTCTGTCTGTCTGTCTGTCTGTCTGTCTCGTACACTTTGCAGACATGTATGCACTGCTCCAGTTTTCTACTTCTGCCAGATGGGTTTTAGCAGGTGAACACTTCTTACCGTGTGACATAGTGACATAGCATACACTATGTACAGAGAGGAGGCCCGACTGGAATGCTAAAACATGGGAAAAGGAAAATTAGCCAGCAGAGTGGTTGGCTGTCTTATGGTTCACACATGTTGTCGTTGAAGCAGAGGGATTTTACGTTTACTCCTCGGTGCAACGAGTGCATTAAATTAAAAAAGGCTACAGGTAAACGGGCTCTTTTGATTTCAGCGAGACAAAGAGAAAATGTTTGGCTGTTTTTAAAATATGAAGACAGACAAAGAGAGTGATGAGTCGGGTGTAGGAGGGGCGTCTGCTTCTTTTTCAGTCCGACGGGTTCTGAATGACGATCAAGAAATAGTCCTTATCTGTGGAGAAAAGGGGAAAATAGTTCTCTATAGTTAAATGGTACAAATACAACTTAAGACACAAACTAAGAAACAGTTTAGGATCTTAACTGCAAACAGGGCTGTGTATCATTTAAACATCTGTGCGTGTGCGTGTGTGTGTGTCTGTATTCTACAATAACTGATGCTGATACCATAACATACTGATAACATTTAAATGCTGATGCAAAAAGGAGACAAAACCTTGGAAAAAGACGGTAGAAAGAAGGAAGGAAGGCAAGAATAGGTCGACAATAGTAATAAATAATTAGAAAAAAGAGACACAAACTTAAAAAAAAAAAGCAATAACAACTTCGAGAAAAAACACAGTAGAAAGAAGGAAGGCAACACCAGGGCGACAAAAGTGACAAGAAGCTCCAAAAAGCGACAAACTTTGAAAAAAGTGACAAAAACTTTGAAAGAAGTGACAAAAACCTCGAAGAAAAAAAAGACAGTGGAAAAAAGTAAGGAAGAAAAGCAAGAATAGGTCAAAACAAACGACAAAACCTTCAAAAACAGGTGACAAATTTCAAAAACAAACGACAAAATCTTTGAAAAAGGAGACAAAAACTTTGAAATAAGTGACAAACTTGGAGAAAAAAAGACCGTAACTACAGCCATGTAACTGAAAAACATTTCGCAAAAAATCTCCCGTACCCTCTGCAGTCCTCCAGAGAACCCCTAGGGGGACACGTACCCCCATTTGAGAAACACTGCATTAAGGGATATAACTTTAACAAAAAGCTTAACTTTTTAAATGCATCAGTGTGATTTTGAACACAAAACATGTGCCTAAAACAGAACACACTCTTTAATTAAATCAGGAAATATCTAATCAAAGACTGAGTAGAAAAACTGAACAAAATGCTCAAAACTAACTTAGAAACTCTGTAAACAGTTGGTGGAATTCTTTGCTAGAGACACGGTTTTCTCAATAAAGAAGAAAACTGGTTTTGTTGGAAAATGCGTCTTTGTCTCTTCAGTCAAAAAAATAATGAACAACAGCGTCTCTTCACACACAGTTTAAGATGTCAAAAAGGGTCAAAAGCATAAACAAAAAAGCATTTAAAAAGTGTCCTTAAACGGCGAAAACAAACATTCAAAAAGCTGTGTGTGTGTGTGTGTGTCTGTGGATAAAAAGTGTCAAAAGCTACAAAATGCTAAAGTTAACAAAAAGCAAAAAAAGTGTCCTAAACGCGAAAAAACTCAAAAAGCTGTGTGTGCGGTCTATGTGTGTGGGGGTGTCTGGGAAAAAAAAAGGTCAAAAGCATTAACAAAGTGTCCTAAAGTTACAAAACAGCAAAAAGGTCCCGCGGGAAAAAACGCAAAAAGTAAAACAAACTTCAAAAAGCGTAACAACATCTAAAAAAAAAGGTTAAAACACAAACTCTTAAAAAAGAGACAAAAACTATTTAGAATGTGATTTATTTAAATAAATGGCAAAAAATCTAAGAGAAATAAAGCACTGGCATGGGGTACTTTCCATAAAATCATCTCTCAATGCAAATCAAACCAGCTGTTAGACTAACTGACATAAAACCATGCCGATCTCTAGGTATGGTGATCATCTCTTTATCAGGATGCAGAGTATCCAGGATACTCTGCATCCTGATGAAGAGATGATTTTATGGAAAGTACCCCATGCCAATCTCTAGGTATGGTGAAGGGGATGTGATGATGTGGGGCTATTTTAATTCCAAAGACCAAGGGAACTTTATCAGGATGCATAGTATCCTGGATCCATGAAATAACTGGCCTTTCAAAATAACAATCTGCCTGCCTCTATGGGAATTTAACACAGGGGTGTACTGACTTATGCCCCCTGTATTTTAAGGAAGAACATTCACAAGAATATTCATTCACAAAGAAAATTGGTGTCCTTAAAGGTTGGATTTTTTTTAATTAAGGCATTAAGATCAATTTCCAAAAGAGGATTTTTTTATTCCTCTTTTTAGTCAACTTTAGCATGGGTTCATAAACTTATGAGCACCACTGTAACACTTGTTTATCCCCCAAAGACAGATTTGACTGATATTTGTGGCTTTCTAAGAAAACGTGGCCCTGACTATGTTGCATAAACATTTTATTTCTAATTGTGCGGCGGCTGTAGCGTAGTAATTGTACGTTTTGGTACATTGAGGGTGGTAGTTTCCCCCGGCTCTCACCTGGAGCGATCATGATCTCGTTCTTCTTGGAGCGGACACGGAGGAAGGTGAGGTCGTTCTGGGGGTCGATGTCTCGCACGGTGCTCCGGGCCTTCATCACCAGCTGGTGGATCAGTCCGGCGTACTGCACCGTGCTGGCGTTGTCCAGAGTCGTCTTGATGGGGATTCCTGAGGCAGGGACACGTATGTAAAGAAGTTAGATGTAACCAGGTTAAGTTAACCCTAGTCTACATCGACCGCGTTCCACTTCTGGGATTGCTCCGGTGCCGCCGGAAATTCCTCCGGATGTCCCTCATTTTGGCCGGATGTTCGTTACCTTCCTCTTTCTTTGTGTATCTGTGTGTGTGTGTGTGTGTGTGCGTTTGTGTGTGTGTGTGTAAGTGTGTGTGTGTGTAAGTGTGTGTGTGCGTTTGTGTGTGTGTGTGAGTGCGTGTCTGTGTGTGTATGATTGTGTGTTTGTGTGTATATGACTGTGTGTGTGTGTCTATGTGTAAGTCTTTGTGTGTATGATTGTGTGTTTGTGTGTGTATGACTGTGTGTGTGTGTGTGTGTGTGTCTCTGTGTGTGTGTGTGTGTCTCTGTGTGTGTGTCTCTGTGTGTGTGTGTGTGTGTGTGTCTGTGTCTATGTGTAAGTCTGTGTGTGTATGATTGTGTGTTTGTGTGTGTATGACTGTGTGTGTGTGTGTGTCTCTGTGTGTGTGTGTGTGTGTCTGTGTTTGTGTGTGTATGACTGTGTGTGTGTGTGTGTGTGTCTCTGTGTGTGTGTGTGTGTCTCTGTGTGTGTGTGTCTGTGTGTGTGTGTGTGACTGTGTGTAAGTGTTTGTGTGTCTCTCTGTGTGTATGTGTGTCTCTGTGTGTGTATGTGTGTGTGTGTGTGTATGTCTATGTCTGTCTGTGTGTTCTTGTTTAACTATATTCGTGGGGTCCAAAAAACAGGAATACAGTATGCTATACTATACTATATAATTTCATTCTGCATTTTCCTTCTCTTTCTCTGAAGCACTAATCCTAATCCCTGCTACTGACACAGAACCTGACGCGCCAGACGGCGTCTCGTGATATCGCGAGAATCCAGCCTGCAAAGTCTCACATGCCTTCGAGACAGCGGTGTAGTCTACGTGATAGGTACACGCAGTGTACCCACTAAGAAAGCTCCAGGATTTCCATATACCCACTTAAAAAGGCCCAATGACACACAACAACATACTTTCCATTATAATTTTGATATATTTAGAATGTAAATGAGTGGTACATCCATCGACGGGTGTGTAAATAAACATAAATAAGGTTTTCTTTGACTGTCGTAACGTTACCTTCTGTATTGACGATGATGATCCCCTGCACTCCGTTCTGACTCTGGATTCTCTTCAGAGTTTCCTCTACTTCAGCCTGGGAAGGAAACGGAGGCATTAGTTAATACATCATTCATAAAACGGGTAGCTTAAATTAAGCTAATTAATCTGATTGGTCTATAGCTGTTATATAGAACAACAACAATATACAACAACGGCTACAATCCGAATTCCTTTGCACAATTAGTATCACTCCGCGTCTGAGGAAAAACGTTAGCCCGGTAGACAAACAAGCCGTTATTGGTGCTCTACATCTTATTAAAGTGATTGAAAACCCTTCAGGTAATCCCAAAATGCTACTACAACAGCAGCTTTACCAGAAAACATCAAACTAGCTGCTGTCAATCCTGTGAAAACACTCCGCAGAAAGCTAACTAACGTTAACCAGACCGAGCTAACTGACAACGCCCGACTAGCATGGTTAGCATTTTATTTAAAACCCCTCACACATTATAAATTCACAGCGGTCCCAACACAATTATGAACATGTTTATGAAATACACGTAGCTAGAGGCAGACATCGCATCCTACCATTTTAATGGTGTGTGGAGAGACCTGTGTTAGAAATTAGTCTCCGAGCTCAGCAGAATAACAGCTAACAAAAGCTAACAGAACTGCTCTGTTGCTGGGAGAAGACAACTGACGTAAACTTCCGGGTCAACTGCTGCAATGATGCGTTCGGGGCCCAGGCAAAAAGTGGAAGACATGACTGTCGTACCACAGTAGGCAAACGACGAGGTAGGCAGCGCTGCCTGGAGGCACTAGGATTAGGCACTGGTTATGGTTAGGTTTGGGTTAAAACGCAACGCCCAGGATGGTTATATAAAAAAGCAGTTTAAAAGACGGCCAGATATTAAAAGTTAAACTTTTAATATTAAAAGTTAAACTTTAAATAAAAGGTCACCTCCACACCTACCCTGGTCTCTCTCCTAAAGACATTACAAAATAAATAAAAAATATATAGAGAGAGTTATGTAAATAAATAGCCCTGCGTCACAATACAAGATAAATTAACCCAATATTAAAGACATTATTTATCCTCAAAAATTAAAATAAAAATATTTAAAGGGTTTAAAATACTGTCTGAATTACTTGCCCTTGAGGTCAAAAAATATAGACACATACCATTAACAATTAGTAATAAATGCTGTATTTAAAAGTGCTTTGAAAACTTAAAAGTGCCACACAATAAATAGCCATAAATAATTTAAAATACATCATAGAATAAAACCACACTGTTAGTAAAAAATTTTTTCCGCCGTTGGCTAATGTTACTGCCAACAGTAGACTGTGTTCAGGTCAGAAATAAAGTTGCAACAAACTAGCTTACGTCTCACTGTCTGTTTATTGAGGGATGTTACAATATATATATTTTTAAACGTAATACGTTAACATTATGCAGAAATCGCTTGTGGCAAACTGCTAGATAATCATAACCCTCTTGTGTTTATCCAGACGATTCCCCACATATAAACAGGATGTCAACACCAGCAACCAATCAGACCTCTGGAAAGTTAAGTGCATTTGTTTTCTCTAAAGCCCAATGTGTCCAAGGTCCAGAAACGTATAGATGGAATGAACTCCTAGCATTTTGGTGTTTGTCAGATGCAATTGTTTTTGTGATTAGAGTTTTTTATTCCTTACTTTTAAACAACGTACAAAACATACAACTCGCACCATGAACACCCCCCTCCCCGCCCTCTTCTTCATCGCCACCCACCCAGATAAAAACCAAGAAAAAATGATACAGTAACTACAATATTCAAGACCATTCAACAAAATAGTAACAAAATAGACAATAAATCAGAAACATATGTATAAATGACAACACCATAAGCCCATCAAACACGTCTCTCCCCAGCACTAAGCTTCTTAGGAGCCCTCCAGAAAGTTCAGGTACTGTCCCCATTTTCTAGTAGAGACATCCAATCTGACAAACCGTTTATAAAACATCTTTTCAAACGCCGCCACCCCTAGCCATCTCACAAGCCCACTCCTGGATTGAAGGCGGCACCCCCTTCATTCTTCCATCCTCTGTCTGGCTATCATTAAACTAGTCTGGACCCAGCTTCTATAATCTTCTACACATCATTAGCTTATACAGTGTCTTAATGGATAAAAATGAAAAAGGGGGATTGTTGAACACCAAAGATACTCAGCTCCAGGCAAGACAAAAAATAAATTAGATTTATTTAAATTCACTCCAAAATGTGTGTTACTTATTGTTATATAAATTTTCTCTCAAGTCCTAGCAGACAAGTAATGCTAAAATAAATATACACAGACACGATACATGGTCCTTTATTGTTAAAAGAGAATATTAATAAATCAGCCCCAATGATTAACAACGTTTTGGTCTGTGACCTGAAACCTGAAGCCTGCAGGTCACAAACATTAAGAACAAACTTTACAGTGAAGTAGGAGACTTCTCGTGTTCAGCACTTACACTTTTATAATGAACAACATTTACATATTCAGAGATTCAGAATTCTTCAAAGATGAAGAAAGAGCAGATGTAATTTAAAGATTATTTTAACAGGAAACAGGACTAAAATATTTCAGATGCTAAACATTCAAAGCAGCAGAGTATTTGATGTCTTAAACATGTAACATGCAGGTGTGTCAGGAGAGCATCATGATATATATCACTATACAGCAAAACATAGAACACAGATCAAATATACATGTAGATCACAAGATGAGAGTAAATATGTTGTTGATGAAACTTCTGTTGTAATATTAATAACACACTTTAAGTCAATCTTTAATCCCAAATATCTAAACTAACCTGCTGACGACCAGTGTTGGAGTAACGCGTTACAAAAGTGACACAATTACAGAAGTGTATTTTTTCTGTAACGCAGTAATATAACGCATTACTAATTACATTTCGGTAATATTATACCTGTTACAATCTCAGTAACGCGAGTTACAACGCATTTTAACGCAACATTTAGTGGTGTTTTGTATTTTTAAGAATTGACCAACACCACGAAACATTTCTTCACAGGAAAAAAAAGCCGTGAGTATTATTTCCTGTTGCTGGATTCGATGGTTGAGATGACTACAGAGACAGATACATTTGCGAGATGGACATTATTTTCAGGAGTTATTACGCTGCATTGAAGCGAGCTGTCCCGTCACTGTTCCCCGTGGTCAGAGCCAGAACCAGAGACGGTACGGACAACATCTGTGTCCCAACAGGTGACGGTACGGACAACATCTGTGTCCCAACAGGTGACGGTACGGACAACATCTGTGTCCCAACAGGTGATGGTACAGACAACAACATCTGTGTCCCAACAGGTGATGGTATGGACAACATCTGTGTCCCAACAGGTGATGGTACGGACAACAACATCTGTGTCCCAACAGGTGACGGTACGGACAACAACATCTGTGTCCCAACAGGTGATGGTATGGACAACATCTGTGTCCCAACAGGTGATGGTACGGACAACAACATCTGTGTCCCAACAGGTGATGGTACGGACAACAACATCTGTGTCCCAACAGGTGATGGTACGGACAACATCTGTGTCCCAACAGGTGACGGTATGGACAACATCTGTGTCCCAACAGTTAATGGTACGGACAACATCTGTGTCCCAACAGGTGACGGTACGGACAACATCTGTGTCCCAACAGTTAATGGTATGGACAACATCTGTGTCCCAACAGGTGACGGTACGGACAACATCTGTGTCCCAACAGGTGACGGTAGGGACAACATATGTGTCCCAACAGGTGACGGTACGGACAACATCTGTGTCCCAACAGGTGATGGTACGGACAACAACATCTGTGTCCCAACAGGTGATGGTATGGACAACATCTGTGTCCCAACAGGTGATGGTACGGACAACAACATCTGTGTCCCAACAGGTGATGGTACGGACAACAACATCTGTGTCCCAACAGGTGATGGTACGGACAACATCTGTGTCCCAACAGGTGACGGTATGGACAACATCTGTGTCCCAACAGTTAATGGTACGGACAACATCTGTGTCCCAACAGGTGACGGTACGGACAACATCTGTGTCCCAACAGTTAATGGTATGGACAACATCTGTGTCCCAACAGGTGACGGTACGGACAACATCTGTGTCCCAACAGGTGACGGTAGGGACAACATATGTGTCCCAACAGGTGACGGTACGGACAACATCTGTGTCCCAACAGGTGACGGTACGTCAGCGCGGACAGCATTGTGTCCGAGCTGCTGATAGATATAAACATGTCAGGAATTAATGTTTAGGTTTGCTACACGTAAATATCGTTGCATTTTATCAGCAGTGGAAAGTAACTATACTTCAATACAACTGTAAGGTACTTTTAATTGAGTATTTTTATTTTCAAGAGCGAGAGAAAGTTGAAGTGCAGGTAAGCTATTGAAGTGAATGAGAATGCATGCATGCGCATTTGGTTTATTATAGAGGCCTCTAGCCGCTGCCGCTACATAAGGAGTCTCCTCCAGGATGAAAACAGCCAGCAGGCAGCTAACTTTGAAGTAGTCACATTTCGCGGTAACTGCACGAGCCACAATTACTCATCGTGTGATAGCCTCATAGCATCAGCATTTTATTCTCTGATACACAAGAGAAGACAGCAGCAGTTCTCTGTAGGATAACAGAAGTGTGTGTGTGTGTGTGTAGCAGCAGTTTTCTGTAGGTTAACAGAAGTGTGTGTGTGTGTGTGTGTGTGTAGCAGCAGTTCTCTGTAGGTTAACAGAAGTGTGTGTGTGTGTGTGTGTGTGTGTGTGTGTGTGTAGCAGCAGTTCTCTGTAGGTTAACAGAAGTGTGTGTGTGTGTGTGTGTGTGTGTGTGTGTAGCAGCAGTTCTCGTAGGTTAACAGAAGTGTGTGTGTGTGTGTGTGTGCGCAGCAGCAGTTCTCTGTAGGATAACAGAAGTGTGTGTGTGTGTGTGTGTGTGTGTGTAGCAGTGGTTCTCTGTAGGTTAGCAGAAGTGTGTGTGTGCAGCAGCAGCAGTTCTCTGTATGTTAACAGGTGTGTGTGTGTGTGTGTGTGTGTGTGTGTGTGTGTGTCTGCTTTCTGCCTCTCAACCAGCAGCCCACTTAAAAGAACAGGTCACTTCTTTGGGAGATTAGCTTAGGTTATTTGTAGTCTGCGGTGTAGGTTGGTGGTCTATACATTTTGACTTAATAAAGGACATCCTTATATTTTGAGAAAATAATCTGAAACATGCTGCATACCTTTGCAAATCCCTTTCTGATTCCAAGCCTACTAGCCCACTGCTACAGAAATCTGATAGTCAGCTCAGGTTACAGTTATAGGCTACAGTTAAACTGTTTCTGGTTTGATATCTCGTTATCTTGTATTTGTGTGAATGTAGTCTAATGTAAGGCTCTATATTTCATTTTGAGGTGTACAGTATTGTGGATTTAGTATTATGTAACATTTCATATTGCACTTGCTATATACAGTTTGGATACTGTATGTAAGATTACATTTTGCTTGGACAACGGTTGCATTTTTTGGATATATTTGTGTGAATGTAGTCTAAGGCTCCATATTTCATTTTGAGGTGTACAGTATTGTGGATTTAGTATTATGTTAAAATGTAAAATATACAGTTTTTAAAATAAAGATGACATCCTGTATATTGTTAGCAAATCTTGTTCCATATGCCCTTTTTGAATTTGAGCCCCTGCCCCTCAAAAGGTCTCTGCACGGCCCTGTGCTAGAATGAATAGCTGTGGATGCAGGGAGGGGCCCATAGAAAATGCCTTTCTATTTTGGAAGTCACTTGCCCGACACTGCTGACGACAGAGTGAATGAACCACGTTGACGGATTAGAGAGTTGAGGTCGTTCTTGATCTTTAAAAAATAACTCTTTAAACCTTTGATTGGTTCATAATTTGAGTAAACAAGATTCATGAAAGTCGTCAGAGCTTTTGGGTCATGCCACGGGTTAGGACGATTAAAAACTTTACGCTGTCTAGTGTGTCCATTCTCATAATTTTGCATATAATAATGTTTAATGGGGATATATGCTATGAGGTCATGGACATTTACTATTATAGTTTCAGTTATAAAACTATTTGAATTGATCTTGTCAGTCTTGTGTTTCTCCAGCAAGTTAGGATGAGGAAAATCTCCACTCAGTTTATTGTGTCTATTCTCATAAAAACGTATTTTGGGATAAGAGTTGTTGCTACATTTACTCGTAAACATATTTGAATTGATCTTGTAGGTCTTGTGTTTCTCCAGCAAGTTATCCAGGTCCTGTTCGTATGAATCAATGGCAACTTCGATAGAATTAACATAGCCTGATGCAGGTGTACCAGTCTGAATATTCAGTTGGGCTTCAAAGATCAACATCTGGACGTGGAAGGCGGCTCCGTTGACCCAGATTTTGAACCCCCGGCTGCTCATCTGTCCGTCATGCAGCAGGGAGTTTGCGAGGATGGTGAGATGGTTGCTCAGCTGCTGTTCCAGTCTCCTTAGTTCCTCCCGTAATCGTTGGTCATTGTTTATGAACATGCGATGGCGTTTCAGATACTCTGACATTGTGTCCCGGACACTCGAAGCTTTCTCTTCACCAAACACACGTCGTATCATGCTGTATGTATAATCACTTGTCTGAGTGTTGACCTTGATGATGATCTCTATGATAAAGGAAATCACCAAAGCTCCAAGTCCAACAGCATTCGGGACTGACTCCAGTGCACCAAGAGTAGATCCCAGTTTCTCGATGTATTCTGGCACCAGTGTCTCTGACAGCGTCTCATTAGAGTAAACCTGCAGCACCGCGTTAGAGTCGGTACCAGAATATTTCAGCAGAGACTCATCTATGCCTATATCTGGTAGGAGGCTTGGTTTATACTGTAAAACGTCATCATAAATCCAAAGAGCAGAGCTGTCATATTCCTCTTGTGACCAATCAGAGCCCATGATTTTTCCTCTCGACCGGTGATCGCTCACACAAAGTTCACTTTAACACTATAATCAGAATGCACTGAGATCAAATCCAGCCAGCTCCCTCACATATAACCAGGATGACAACTCCAGCAGCCAATCAGATCTCTGGAAAAAAAAAAAAAAAAATTATTGTGAAGGATGTAAATGTCATAATGTAAACGGTGTGGGCGCGGCCAGTAGCTGCGTCAAATCAGACATAAACAGACCATCCAGGACAGGAAGTTTAGAGATGTTGCCTTCAAAATAAAACCGATGGAAAAGAAAATCCAGTGCTTGCAAAAAAGGACACACACACACACACACACACACACACACACACACACACACACACACATTTCTGAGGACTATGGTTAACTGCTCCTCAGATCTCTGCAGGGTAAATCCAGACAGCTAGCTAGACTATCTGTCCAATCTGAGTTTTGCTCGCACGACTATTTTACAGCGGCTCTGTCCGGAGCTTAGCGCCGCCCAAGACGATTGATTGGTTTAAAGAAAGGCCAATAAACCAGAGCACGTTTCTCTCCCATCCCAGAATGCTGTGTGGACTAGCCAGACCCTCCTCCGCTCCGCAGCGTGTGGATGGTCTGGCAATGCGAGACTAATGACAAAGTAACTTCTGGAACAACATGGTAGAAACATTTATTACACACTTGTTCTGTTCACTGTGTACATGTTCCTATGTTTTGGACAGATTTTCAGTTGGCTCTCCAAAAACCATTTCAGAAAACATAAAACATTTCACTCACAAAGAAACTGACTTGATACTAATATTCAAAAACAAAACAAATTTCTCTAAGAATGAACAGTAGGCTATACTGTAGTTAATTTACTCAGTATTGTAGTGTATTATTATATTCATAAAATGAAATATACATTACAAAAAAGATTCCTTATTAAAGCCATTTCAATTTTAGTGTTAGGGACCAAATCCTCTCTCTCTCTCTCTCTCTCTCTCTCTCTCTCTCTCTATCTCACTGTACAGTATAGGCCTAATAATCCACTACATTTATTTGGTATCTTTAGTTACAAGTAAATACAAATGTATGCTATTTGCACCCCTGTGCATTTACCCTGGCATATTGATCACACAATGTAATAAAAAATAAAAAGTGGAAATACCATTTTTAGATGTTTGCAGGTTCTATTAGTAGCAACACCTTCTAGAATCCTCAGTGTTCTTTTAATGACTGATGCAGACAGTTTCATCCAGACAGAAATATCATAAGATCAATCTTATTTTTATGATTGCCGTTTGTCACAGTCTCACGGACTGTATCAGCAACAGAGGGTTTATTTCGTATTAACATCTTTATTTGTTTTCACATCTATTCTTTACTCAAGTAATTATAATTTTACATAAATTGGTATTTTTATATGTATGTCACTTTGGATAAAAGCGTCTGTCTGCCAATTTTCTAGGCATGCGCAATGCGTTTGTTGTTACAGGGTATGATTACCAATGTATGCTACCAGTGACTTGCGCAATGGCATGCAAATTGTCCAATCCAAAATGAAAGAAAAAAGATTTCTTCACTGGGGAATCAAACCCCAGACTCCTGGGCTATAGCGCTCTGTTCCAACCACTCACCTAGCAGCTCCTGTGAAATGCAGAACATCCGTTGACTACTTGGTGTCTTTAAAGCCCATGTTGCAGGGTTTATTTTCTAACGAATTTGCGCAATTTGCTTGTTGGTAATAAACATTTAAACTGTTACCCAACAACATCAAATACAATGGATATCACAAAACGGAATAAAATATGAAAAAGTAGTACTATTTTACAGCAGTTTGCAATGATTCTCCATTCCCACACAATGCATTGCATTACGTCACGTTGGGGAGACGACAGACGAAAGCCCCGTCTCTGTTCACTGTCTACGGGCTCGTCTGTGCCACTGGTGTTGCAAAATATGGTGTTGGTCTCGACTGAGTCCATGCGTCTTTATTATTAGTATAATAATATTGGAGGGAAAGTGAAACACAGCTTGGACGGGGATGCTGTTTGGCTTTTCACAAGTTTAGACAGCTAGCTACGCCGACGTTTGCTAACGTTAGCGCAACAGCGTTAGCCTAGACTGCTAGCTAGATAAATATTACGACTGCCTTCGGAGTTTCCTATATCTGCGTCCACGTTGTCAACATAAGACCTGTGGCGTTAGTGCTCCTTTTGTACCATCATTTTATTGAATTAAATGTTAAGCTTCGCTTGGGTGGGTTTTTGTTACGTTACACACAAAGCTAACTGGCTATAGTTAGCCTGTACGTATGCTAGCGGACATTAGCTAACGTTGCGTAGGCAGCCAGCATCTTCGGGCAATCGGCAGTAGTTTAGAGCGAGCTAACCACAACAGTATTGTCACCCACAATCAACCTCTGCTGCTAAAAGCAGTCAACCTGCAGTGATGTTTGAAATAGAGACTGGACGTGGATGTGTTAGCTGTCGTGGTTAGCTCGCTGAAACTACTGCCGAAGTAGCTGGCTGGCTACGCAACGTCAGCGAATTCCGCTAGCATACGTACAAGCTAACTGTAGCCAGTTAGCTTTGTGTGTAACGTAACAAAATCCCACCCATCTCGTAGGAGCGAAGCTTAACATTTCATTCAATAAAATGATGGTACAAAAGGAGCACTAATGCCACAGGTCTTATGTAGATAGACGCAGATATAGGAAACTCCGTCGTAATATTTACCTAGCTGTCTAGACTGACGCTGTTGCACTAACGTTAGCAGAACGTCGGCGTAGCGTTAGCTAGCTGTCTAAACTTGTGAAAAGCCAAACAGCATCCCTGTCCAAGTAATAAATAAACACCAGGCAAATATGTTGTTACTGGAGCTAGTAGGCTATCAAAACGTAAGATATCTAATCGAAAATGTCGGGGGATTTCACAGGTGGGACTGACTGGCAAGTTAGCCCATAGCTAACATGATCATGCCTTCTATTTCTAGATCTAGCTAGATTACCAGTACTTATCTGAACTAACGACATGATCACTGTCACTAGATATAAAGAAAACACTGACTTTCACTCGGTGCTATTCACTGACAGTAAAAACACCTCTTCCACCTCTTCCTCATCCCAGTCAGTCCCCATAGTTCTAGTACTAGGCTGAGGCACGTCTCCCCAACATGACGTTATCATCGAATTGCGTTAAAAAACCCACTAATACCAAAAACGACAAAAACTGGCCTTTAACACTATTTGGAGACATTTTTAACAATGATATACATATGTTGAGTGCTTTATGTACCCATTAATCAACAGTCGTGGTTAACCTGCAACATGGGCTTTAAGCTTTGGTTGCTAGGTAACCATACTGTATACAAACTAACAAACTAATAGTTGTATGCGTTCACTGAAGACAGAAAGCGCACCTGTAGTATCCATTTTCTGCTAGAAATTCAATTGTTATAAACTTTAGAGACAAAACTTTCCTAATATGCCAGTTTCTGCTGTCAAGGAAGATGAATGTCGGCCATGATTTCGGTGCACGCGAGCAATGTGTTTTTGTTGTTGGCCGAGGCTATTCGTACCGGGGGTGCAAATAGACACTCCGGAATTTAAAATAGTCAGATGAGTGTGCTCGGCTTATTTTCTATAACCAGTGTGTAGCATGAAAGAAGCTTGTTCTGGAAGCCATTTTATCAGAAAGTACAGTCAGTCATTGCTCCCCTCCCCCCTCTACTAACTTCACTGAAATTTACTTTCACTTTGAGTCGTGTTTATAGTCAAACTCACCTTCAGTGTGTGGAGTGTCAGCAGGTTGAAGCAGCAGGGTTGTAGTTTTCCACTTTTCTCTCCTGTAGCTGAACTCACTCAGAGGAAGTTGTTAGTTTGATCTGAAGCTGAATCTGATCCTCTGTTTTTCCGTCTGTGTCCCTCTGTAGTGAGGATGAAAAATTGGCAGATTCGCGGTTCAATATATCTTAGATGAAACGTGTTACTTACACAATAGGCAGCTCTATCTAACTGTAGTACGGTAGACAACAAGCAACAACCCGGTTTTTATCCCAAAGAACCGTCTACATATGTGGATAAATACAACGCATCCCTGTGAGCGTTCTGCTTTCAGCCGAGCGTCTAGGGACCGTCTACAAAATGGAAAACCGAAAGTGGATACAAAGATAAAATTCAACAGCTTCACTGTTATTGAGCCTAGTGCTTCCAAATTTACTCCACACATCTAGGGCCTCCATCTGAACATAATACACCCACTGAGTTTTGAAAATCTGGCTCAGCCTATTTTTAATGAATTTTTATTGTGAAAAAATTCAATACCGTCAATGTTATTAAGTCTAGCTCTTCCAAAATCACTCCACCCATGTAGTGTCTCCCTCTGAACATACTACACCCGCTAATTATTGAAAATCTGGCTCAGCTTATTTATAATATATTTGTATTGGGAAAAAATTCAATACTGTCAATGTTATTAAGTCTAGCTCTTCCAAAATCACTCCACACATATAGGGCCTCCCTCTGAACATACTACACCTGCTAATTTTTGAAGAGCTGGCTCAGCCTATTTCTTAGGAATTTTTATTGGGATGAAAATTCAATACTGTCAATGTTATTGAGTCTAGCTCTTCCAGAAACACTCCACACATCTAGGGCCTCCCTATCAACATACTACACCCACACATTTTTGGATAGCTGGCTCAGCCTATTTATAATATATTTATATTGGAAAAAAATGCAATAGCTTCACTGTTATTGATTCTAGTGCTTCCCAAATCACTCCACACATACAAAGCCCCCTGCTGGTTTTACCACAGCACTTACCTCGTACTAGGGCTGGGTAGCTGGGTACTAGGAGACGGAGAGGACAGTGAGCTGGGTACTAGGAAACAGAGAGGACAGGGTAAGGGAGGAGGTGGAGAACACCACAGCGGTGAAGATATGGAGGGAGAGCATCACCAAAATGAGGAGGGAGAAAGCCAGAGACAAGATACCGTGCAGGGCTCAGACAGTGAAAGGGAAAGCAGAGTGCCTGGGGCATCACCAACGAGCTCCAGTCCAGCTGGTCCACATGGTACGGAAACTGTTGCTGCATATATACTAAGTTACATATGAATAAGAACAACAAATGACAAAGACGGACATTTTTATAAAATTTAAGAGACATTGCTTGGACATCAAATAAATATAAAAATTCATGTTTGCTTAAATTTGAATAATTAGAGAAAGTTGTCAGTGTGAAAGTGTGATGAGATGGGGAGATGAGTTTTTATATTTTGTGTAGAATGTATTTTAGATCTATTGCTCAGATTACATTAAAAAATTAAACAAATGAACCTAAAATACTCTCCCAGGCTAAAATGTTAGTGTGTGTTAACACAGTCTGATGGTTAGAACTAATCAATGACAGTTCCTAATCTTGTACAAATGCTGCCTGCAATGCTGCCTCTCTGATTTTGAAATTCCTGCCCCCCTCTCACCACCCCATAAATATTTTTCTAGATCCGCCCCTGGGTACATCCATCCACGGGTGTGTAAATAAACATAAATAAGGTTTTCTTTGACTGTCGCAACGTTACCTTCTGTATTGACGATAATGATCCCCTGCACTCCGTTCTGACTCTGGATTCTCTTCAGAGTTTCCTCTACTTCAGCCTGGGAAGGAAACGGAAAATGCTAGAAAACATCAAACTAGCTGCTGTCAATCCTGTGAAAACACTCCGCAGAAAGCTAACTAACGTTAACCAGACCGAGCCAGAGCTATGTCTTTCTCTATCACTCTGGACCGAGCTAACTGACAACGCCCAGGTGTCTTCCCGGCAATTTCCACTGGATGCGGAACGTCTGCGGAGTCATTAGGTTTCTATTAAAGTCAACGTGTGTATTTCCACTGACTGCAGAACGTCTGCGTCCCTACTCCGTCCCAGTTCCGTCAGTCCGCAACTCTCCGCAGCAGATACGCAGAGCTTCTATTTTTGACGGACGACGAGAGCTCCGGAGCAATTCAGCACAATTCAGATTGTGCGGGACAGGAAGTCGAGCACAGAAACAAAATAAAACATCCGGATACTTTTCAAAATAAAATACACCGGATCATATTTCCCTGCACTACACCTTGAAAACACAGCTCAGAGTTGTTTCCCCTCTACTCCTCTGGATGGAAACAAACTGTTGTTGGTTTTGTGGTTCTGTTTATAGAAACTACATCCTGTTATATCGCACGAACGTGAATTCACGAGATCTCCGTTCCGCAGCGGAGCCGGTCTGCAGACGTTCTGCATCCTGTGGAAATCCACGGTTCTTCTTCTTCTTCTTTAGGGTTTTACGGCAGTTGGCATCCAATTCGTTGCATTACTGCCTCCTACTGGTAATTACCCGTTAACTATTTATTTATTTCATTACATTATACTATAATTTCCCAAGTAGTCCAGTGCCTTTCAAAAATGCAAATAAATATTTCTGTCCATTCATGGTAACTCCACTTTCAAGTACATCTATAAACCTGATTTCCACTGGTCCTAATTTATGTAATCCAGCAAACATGACCCCTGTCTCTCGAATGTATTTCCTGCATGACATCAGGACATGCTCCACTGTCTCCATTTCCTCACACAGACTGCAATGTCCAGTCGGATGTTTCCCCATTATAAAAAGTGTACTGTTCAACCTACTGTGACCAATTCTCAATTTGCTGATAATTACTTGTTCTTGTCTGTTAATCCCACTGTAACTCAACCCTCCTACTTTATTTTGTATTGTATGCAAGTGTCTCCATTTATTTCCATCATCCCAATAGTGTTGCCACTGTTTGGAAATTTCTCTCCACGCAATACTTTTCCCCTCTGATTTTGACAGTTTACTATTCAGTTCTACACTTCCTTTCTTGACCGCCTCCTTTGTCAATTTATCCACTCGCTCATTACCTGGAATTCCTGTATGTGCAGGGACCCACATGAACACCACAGTTTTACCCTGATCAGTGAGCCTTGAATTTGCAGACATGCGTGCAAACATTAGCCGGTGTCGTTACAATATATCATCCGTTGTCTGGCGAGTGTGCACTCACTGCAAGCCACGGAGACACCCCAGATCGACTTGTGACATTTACATTACTAAACACTTCACCGTTAAAACAACACTGTATCTACATGTAATGTCTTACAAAATGTGTGGGATTTTGTAATCTATATCTTTAAAGGCCATTTTCTCGAAATGGGTTTTTCTCATACTCTGAGTCAGAAAACTCAACTTCAGCAGCACTTACACCAAGCTTTCCAGTTTCACTCCTATGTACTTCTGAAGGCATTTACAGAGGGGTTTGTTCAGATATCATTCAGAGCCTAATTTATGTAACATTTTATACCTGAAAACGTGGTGAAAATGGATGTTTTATGGCCGTTGACACCATATTCTGATTTATGCAGTGATAAAAGGATATATCTAAACTAAAATCCCCTCTGTAAAACCCTTTGACTCAAATGTCAACAAAATAAAAGAAGAATTTGGAAGCTGGCTTCTACTTTGTGAATATTTTTTACTAGGCATAGTGAAGTTTTGAATATTTCAAATTACACAATATCTGGAATGTTTTTTTTTTCTTTCATTATGGATATCTAAAATGAATTATTAACAATTGGATTGTAGATATCTGCAATTGTAGTGTTTCCTAATAATTTTATTGCAGATATTCTGACATTCAATAACATAAGATATACTTGATGCTGTCTTATCTGGATGAATGAGTAGACATAATGCATATTAAATACTGTGGCTGTGATGAGCCTTTAGCTTTTAACATAACACATTTACATAGCCTACAGAAATATAATTACATTTCTATTTTAAATGCCTATGTATCACAGCGGATCACATTTTGCCACAGCTGACAGCTGTCTCCACGCTGCGTTCAGCTGGGTGTAAAAACCTCATATGTAGCTTATGTTTTACTTACAGGCTGTATTTAAATATGAACAGATCTCAATACACTTAATCCATGTTGTACTGTTATTGAATTATCTTGTGATGCCGTTGCAAGAACAAAGACTGACAACGTAGGTGGCTGTGTCGATGCATGTTCACAATTGGCTACTGCAAACGTCAGTGTGTTTTCCAAAACTTTTCTGTTATCAGTGTTATATTTGTAGCCTATCATTCCGTTATTAATCTGACTTAAAGTCGAACTCTGCAGTGCCAACTTGTTGTGAGGCAGAAGTTCTAACCACTGAGCCACCGTGCAACAATATAGCTAAGGCTAGCGAGCAGTAGACAGTTGACGGGAAGTTTTTTTTCGCCGTTGGCTAATGTTACTGCCAACAGTAGACTGTGTTCAGGTCAGAAATAAAGTTGCAACAAACTAGCTAATGTCTCACTGTCTGTTTATTGAGGGATGTTACAATATATATATTTTTAAACGTAATACGTTAACATTATGCAGAAATCTCTTGTGGCAAACTGATAGATAATTATAGTCCTCTTGTGTTTATCCAGACGATTCCCCACATATAAACAGGATGTCAACACCAGCAACCAATCAGGCCTCTGGAAAGTTAAGTGCATTTGTTTTCTCTAAAACCCAATGTGTCCAAGGTCCAGAAACATATAGATGGAATGAACTCCTAGCATTTTGGTGTTTGTCAGATGCAATTGTTTTGTGATAAAAAATTTTTATTCCTTACTTTTAAGCAACGTACAAAACATACAACTCGCACCATGAACACCCCCCTCCCCGCCCCCTTCTTCATCGCCACCCACCCAGATAAAAACCAAGAAAAAATGATACAGTAACTACAATATTCAAGACCATTCAACAAAATAGTAACAAAATAGACAATAAATCAGAAACATATGTATAAATGACAACACCATAAGCCCATCAAACACAAAGTTCAGGTACTGTCCCCATTTTCTAGTAGAGACATCCAATCTGACAAACCGTTTATAAAACATCTTTTCAAACGCCGCCACCCCTAGCCATCTCACAAGCCCACTCCTGGATTGAAGGCGGCACCCCCTTCATTCTTCCATCCTCTGTCTGGCTATCATTAAACTAGTCTGGACCCAGCTTCTATAATCTTCTACACATCATTAGCTTATACAGTGTCTTAATGGATAAAAATGAAAAAGGGGGATTGTTGAACACCAAAGATACTCAGCTCCAGGCAAGACAAAAAATAAATTAGATTCATTTAAATTCACTCCAAAATGTGTGTTACTTATTGTTACTTCACCTAGTGGACACTAGTCGGGGGCTGACCCTACCCTTATCACATTTGTTAAAGGTCCCGTGGACGCATATTTCATTATTGTAATCTGTTAATTGTTATATAACTTTTTCTCTCAAGCCCCAGCAGACAAGTAATGCTAAAATAAAATACACAGACACTATGCATGGTTCTTTATTGTTAAAAGAGAATATTAATAAATCAGCCCCAATGATTAACAACATTTTGGTCTGTGACCTGAAACCTGAAGCCTGCAGGTCACAAACATTAAGAACAAACTTTACAGTGAAGTAGGAGACTTCTCGTGTTCAGCACTTACACATTTATAATGAACAACATTTACTTATTCAAAGATTCAGAATTCTTCAAAGACGAAGAAGGAGCAGATGTAATTTAAATATTATTTAAACAGGAAACAGGGCTAAAATATTTCAGATGCTAAACATTCAAAGCAGCAGAGTATTTGATGTCTTAAACATGTAACATGCAGGTGTGTCAGGAGAGCATCATGATATATATCACTATACAGCAAAACATAGAACACAGATCAAATATACATGTAGATCACAAGATGAGAGTTAATATGTTAAAATATTACAATGGAAGTTTTATCAACACTTTGTTTTTTTGTGTTTTTGTTATTGTTTTTTAACTTAAAGTTTTTTAACTTAAAGTTACTATATAAAAGAGTGTTGTTATGATTGTCAGAACTAAGGAGGACAGGAAGCTATGCTTTCCGTCTTTTTATTTGACAGGGCAAGAGCTAAACGTAGTTACTAAAACAAAATACCTGGGCCACATTATCAGGGATGATTTTTGTGACGATGATGACATACAGCGCCAGTGCTGTCAATTATATGGACAAGCAAATATGTTGGCACGCAAATTTCATATGTGTACTGAAGTTAAAACGTCTCTTTTCAGAGCATACTGTACACCACTTTATACAGCTCACCTATGGTGCAGCTATAGTAAAGCTAAGATAAAGGTGGCATACAATGATGCACTTAGAATTTTGTTGAAGTGTCCGAGATGGACCAGTGCTAGTCATTTGTTTGTGACGAGTAATGTTCCCACCTTCCATGCTGTGTTGAGGAATCTTATGTACAAATTCAGGTACCGATTAACGGAGTCAAAGAATACAATTTTAACTGCCTTAACTAACCCTGCACTTAGTGATACCAGATATACTTCTAAACTCTGGAAACACTGGAACACGCATCTGCATATGTTTTAAGTATTGTGCATAACCATCTTTGTGTCTGTATATGTATGTATGTATGTATGTTTTGTATGTTCCCTTTATGTAATATGTGGTAGACAGTATGTCTGTATGTTTTTATGTCTGTGTGTACCCTTCCTGTAATATGTTATGTGTACTTTTATATTTGGACCTTGAGTCTGTAAATAAAGTTATATATAAAGTTATATATATGTAACTTTTTTTTTTAAAGATTATTATTATATATATTTTTTAAGATTATTTTTTGGGCATTTTTAGGCCTTTATTGACAGGACAGCTGAAGAAATCAAAGGGGAGAGAGTGGGGGGAATGACCTGCAGCAAAGGGCCGCAGGTCAGAGCGTCCAGGAGTAAACCTCTATATATGGGCGCCCACTCTACCAACTGAGCTATCCGGGCGCCCTTATCAACACTTTGTTTTTGAAAAATAAAACATTTCATATGCTAAATATCATTCAAAGCAGCAGAGTATTTGATGTCTTAAACATGTAACATGCAGGTGGAAAAGAGAGCCATGTGTCTACGTCACTGTGCAGCAAAACATAGAACACAGATAAAATATACATGTAGATCACAAGATGAGAGTAAATACCTTGTTGATAAAACTTGTATTGTAAAATTAATAAAAACACACTTTAAGTCAATCTTTAAACCCAAATATCTAAACTAACCTGCTGACGACCAGTGTTGGAGTAACGTGTTACAAAAGTAACGCAATTACAAGTAATGTATTCCTTTTTGCTGTAACGCAGTAATATAACGCATTACTAATTACATTTCGGTATTATTATACCCGTTACAATCTCAGTAACGCGAGTTACAACGCATTTTAACGCAACATTTAGTGGCGTTCTTGTTTTTTTTAAGAATTCACCAACACCGCCAAACATTTCTTCACAGGAAACAAAAAGCCGACAGCACTGCGGACAGCATTGTGTCCGAGCTGCTGACAGATAGAAACATGTCGGGAATTAATGTTTAGGCTTGCTACACGTAAATATCAGCCGTGGAAAGTTACTATGCCGTATTTCAATACAACTGTAAGGTACTTTTAATTGAGTATTTTTATTTTCTCCTACTTGCCTATTGTACGTTTTACTTCTGTATTTTTATAGCTTTAGTTACTTTGCATATTCATATTAATTATACAAAATATTATGAATAATCTATGATGTATTAAAGTGGATAAAGAGGAGACTTTATTGATCCGGTGGTGAAATTCACAAGCCAGCCGCCAAGTCAAACTGTGAGGAGGGCCCAAAAAGATGCTAGAATGAATAGCTGTGGATGCGCGGGGAGGGGCCCATAGAAAATGCCTTTCTATTTTGGAAGTCACTTGCCCGACGGCAGAGTGAATGAACCACGTTGACGGATTAGAGAGTTGAGGTTGTTCTCGATATTTAAAAAATAACTCTTTAAACCTTTGATTGGTTCATAATTTGAGTAAACAAGATTTATAAAAGTCGTCTGAACTTTTGGGTCAAAACACGGGTTAGGACGACCAAAACCTGTAAGTATTATATATGTAAGTATTATTATGAGATTAAAGTCGTGGCTACATACACGCATAAACATATTTGAATTGATCTTGTAGGTCTTGTGTTTCTCCAGCAAGTTATCCAGGTCCTGTACATATAAACTGATGGCAGCTTTGATAGACTTAACATGGTCTGATGCACGTTTACCAGTCTGAATATCCAGGCGAGCCTCATGGATCAACATCTGGACGTGGAAGGCGGCTCCGTTGACCCAGATTTTGAAGTCACAGTCGCTCATCTGTCCGTCATGCTGCAGGGAGTTTCTGAGGATGGTGAGATGGTTGCTCAGCTGCTGTTCCAGTCTCCTTATTTCCTCCCGTAATCGTTGGTCATCGTTCATGAACATGCGATGGCGTTTCAGATACTCTGACATTGTGTCTCGGACATTCGAAGCTTTCTCTTCACCAAACACACGTCGTAACATGCTGTAGGTGTTATCACGTGGCTGAGAGACGCTCTTGATGATGATCTCTATGATCATGGAAATCACCAAAGCTCCAAGTCCAACAGCATTCGGGACTGAAGTCAGTGAACCAACAGCAGATCCCAGTTTCTCAATGTATCCTGGCACTTTGTCGACCAGTGTCTCTGACAGCGTCTCATTAGAGTAAACCTGCAGCACCACGTTAGAGTCGGTACCAGAATATTTCAGCAGAGACTCATCTATGCCTACATCTGGTAGAAGGCATGGTTGATGCTTTAAAACATTATCATAAATCAAATGAGCAGACCTGTCAGAGTCCTCTTGTGAGTATGAATGGGTTTGGCCCATGATATTTCCTCTCGATCTGTGATCGCTCACACAAAGTTCAGATGTCCCCCGACCAGCAGACTGAACACTATAATCAGAATGCACTGAAATAAAATCCAGCCAGCTCCCTCACATATAACCAGGATGACAACTCCAGCAGCCAATCAGATCTCTGAAAAAAAAAAAAATATTGTGAAGGATGTAAATGTCATAATGTAAACGGTGTGGGCGCGGCCAGTAGCTGCATCAAATCAGACATAAACAGACCATCCAGGACAGGAAGTTTAGAGATGTTGCCTTCAAAATAAAACCGATGGAAAAGAAAATCCAGTGCTTGCAAAAAAGGACACACACACACACACACACACACACACACACACACACACACACACAGATTTCTGAGGACTATGGTTAACTGCGCCTCAGATCTCTGCAGGGTAAATCCAGACAGCTAGCTAGACTATCTGTCCAATCTGAGTTTTGCTCGCACGACTATTTTACAGCGGCTCTGTCCGGAGCTTAGTACCATCCAAGACGATTGATTGGTTTAATGAAAGGCCAATAAACCAGAGCACGTTTCTCTCCCATCCCAGAATGCTGTGTGGACTAGCCAGACCCTCCTCCGCTCTGCAGCGTGTGGATGGTCTGGCAATGCGAGACTAATGACAAAGTAACTTCTGGAACAACATGGTAGAAACATTTATTACAAACTTGTTCTGTTCACATGTTCCTATGTTTTGGACAGATTTTCAGTTGGATCTCCAAAAACCATTTCAGAAAACATAAAATATTTCACTCACAAAGAAACTGACTTGATACTAATATTCAAAAACAAAACAAATTTCTCTAAGAATGAACAGTAGGCTATACTGTAGTTAATTTACTCAGTATTGTAGTGTATTATTATATTCATAAAATGAAATATACATTATAAAAAAGATTCCTTATTAAAGCCATTTCAATTTTAGTGTTAGGGACCAAATCCATAGTCTCTCTCTCTCTCTCTCTCTCTCTCTCTCTCTCTCTCTCTCGTATAGGCCTAATAATCCCTACATTTATTTGGTATCTTTAGTTACAAGTAAATACAATTACACCCACCTTTTTCAGCAGCAAAATTTTAAAGGGGTGATTGAATGCAAAACCGATTTTACGTCATAGTCGAATAACGACAGTTTAGTGGGTAACTAGGACATACATAGAACCTCAAAATCCCATTGACACCTCTTTCCTCTGCAAATCTCACAATTTGAAACTGCCTCTGAAAACGGGCAAATCTCAACGAGCCGCCTAGTTGACGTCAACTCGGCAGCTCCTCCTCATTTGGCTCTAGTCTCTATCTTTGTCACGCCCAAACATTTACATAGGCTACACCACTGATCTGAGATCAGGTAGTCTTCTGAATAGGTCGAGCAGATCTCAGAAATTGTATACATTGTTCATCTGCTATTTTATCACTAAATTCACTTCTGAGACTTTTTTATGCGAGAAATCAACTATGTAGAGGTCAAATATGAGCCGTTTTACGAAAATTGATGGCTAATTGCAAATTTTGTCCGACTGTGTGTCGCAGTTCAGAAGGAGCTCAGCAGACTACGTAACAGCGGCCGGTGCTGCCTCGCCGCCCGGCGTGTCCTACTTCATAGACTCCGGCTCGCTGTGAGCTAGCTGGATCTCCGTCACGAAGGGAAGCCCGCGGCGCTCCATACCCGCGCAAAGTCACCGGTTCTGGGTTACTGGACTACAAAATGCCGAGGCCCTGATGGAGCTCTAGGGCCCGCAGCTAGCCGCGATTCATAGGACTGAAAGGACAGTAGCAGCTAACGAAATCCCTAATGTTCACAAAAATGCATTAAATTGAAATCGGACACCATAGTTAACTTTATAAGACCTTGGGTTAGATGTTATATAAGTGGAGTGATGAAATTCAAACTGTAAATATACTTTAATTATGCCGAAAGTGATGCTAACTAGCCGCAATCTGTAAACATAGGATTGGAGGGACAGTCGCAGCTAACGAAACCCCTAATGTTCACAAAAATGCATTAAATTCAAATCGGACACCATAGTTATCTTTATAAGACCTTGGGGTAGATGTTATATAAGGGGCGTGACGAAATTCAAACTGAAAATATACGGAAGTTATGCCGAAAGTGTAGCAACGATCTTTTCCCATAGGATTAAATGGGACACATAGCCTAGCTTGCAGCTCCAGAGCTCCGCGGAGCCCCGAGCCCCGGTCGTCCAGTACCCAGGGAAACGGTGACTTTCACTGGGTATGGAGGTTGCCGCTTTCTCGTCAGACTGTGTGGAGCTCCTAAAGTCCGACACGTCTTACTAAATTTGCAATTAGCCATCAATTTTCTGTAAAACGGCCCATATTTGAGCTTTATATAGTTGATTTCTCGCTTAAAAAAGTCTCAGAAGTGAATTTAATAACGAAATAGCCCGACAAACAATGTATAACTTTGCAGTGTCTGAAATATGCATAGACTGTATATAAGAATGGACCAACAGATCCCGTGTCTCTGGACGGAGACCAGTGAAGGCTGTTGGAAGCACTTTTCCGGTGAGCGCTGAGCGTTACTGCGCAGCCTCCAACTGCGACGTAAATGTGCCGTGAGCAACCTGTCTTCTGGTAGCTGTGCCAAGAGAAATCTCAATCATTCCCAATCTTGCAGAGATGGAGAGCGTAGGTATATGTAAGGAGATAACATAGGCACAGGCTAATTATTGCTAACTAAAATGCTAGTTAACATTAGTAAGTCCAAACTGCCTGAGAGCTTCTCCTGTACTATACGGTAATTCCTCTACTATGCGACAGTAAGTCGCGTGAGTTATGACACAATTGTTAGCCTATTTTTACAAAAACGTCTACTACGGAGCCATAACGTGAGGTACAAGGTAATGGAGCCTTTTATACATTGTCGTGTTTCTTTAGAAATAAACAATGGACAAATAGAGTCTTTAAACGCTTTAGATGTGAAGTTATTCGCTGTCAAAGTGACGTCAAAATGAATGGCAGTCAATGGAATGCTAACGTCGGGTGATCGCTTTCTAGCATCAAAATGGCGCCATAGGAGGTTGGAGCTCTGAAGCGAAGCTTACCCCCTTGGAAATATGAGACCGCAGGTCTCGTCTCCAATGTGTTTCTATGGGGTTCGCTCAAACCAATCAGCGCGCAGCTCATCTAAATATTCATGAGCATACCATATTTGGAAGAAAAGCTCTTGTTCCAAATAGAACCATATTCACAGGGTAGTTAAGGGCCTAATAAAATAGCATTTGGGAATTTTCAGCCCAACCAATGTTATATACCCTATTAGGAGACCTTAAGGAACAGTGTAAAATACCCTATATAATCACTCAATCACCCCTTTAAGTGACATTTACATTAAAGGGTGAGGCTATTTGCACCCCTGGTACAATTACAAGTGAATGCTCTTCGTAACCTGGTGCACACAGCAATGTGTTCTATTAATACCCCGTCTGATACAAATATCAATGTATGCTATTTGCACCCCTGTGCATTTACCCTGGCATATTGATCACACAATGTAATAAAAAATAAAAAGTGGAAATACCTCAGTATTTTTAGATGTTTGCAGGTTCTATTAGTAGCAACACCTTCTAGAATCCTCAATGTTCTTTTAATGACTGATGCAGACAGTTTCATCCAGACAGAAATATCATAAGATCAATCTTATTTTTATGATTGCCGTTTGTCACAGTCTCACGGACTGTATCAGCAACAGAGGGTTTATTTAGTATTAACATCTTTATTTGTATTCACATCTATTCTTTACTTAAGTAATTATAATTTTACATAAATTGGTATTTTTATATGTATGTCACTTTGGATAAAAGCGTCTGTCTGCCAATTTTCTAGGCATGCGCAATGCGTTTGTTGTTACAGGGTATGATTACCAATGTATGCTACCAGTGACTTGCGCAATGGCATGCAAATTGTCCAATCCAAAATGAAAGAAAAAAGATTTCTTCACTGGGGAATCAAACCCCAGACTCCTGGGCTATAGCGCTCTGTTCCAACCACTCACCTAGCAGCTCCTGTGAAATGCAGAACATCCACTGACTACTTGGTGTCTTTAAGCTTCGGTTGTTAGGTAACCATACTGTATACAAAAAATAGGTACTAACTAACCAACTAACAGTTGTATGCGTTCACTGAAGACAGAAAGCGCACCTGTAGTATCCATTTTCCGCTAGAAATTCAATTGTTATAAACTTTAGAGACAAAACTTTCCTAATATGCCAGTTTCTGCTGTCAAGGAAGATGAATGTCGGCCATGATTTCGGTGCACGCGAGCAACGTGTTTTTGTTGTTATGTCACAGGGTGTGAATAGTTCAGCTGTGTGGCCGAGGCTATTCGTACCGGGGGTGCAAATAGACACTGCGGAATTTAAGTCAGATGAGTGTGCTCGGCTTATTTTCTATAACCAGTGTGTAGCATGAAAGAAGCTTGTTCTGGAAGCCATTTTATCAGAAAGTACAGTCAGTCATGGCTCCCCTCCCCCCTCTACTAACTTCACTGAAATTTACTTTCACTTTGAGTCTTGTTCATAGTCAAACTCACCTTCAGTGTGTGGAGTGTCAGCAGGTTGAAGCAGCAGGGTTGTAGTTTTCCACTTTTCTCTCCTGTAGCTGAAGATCTGAAGCTGAATCTGATCGTCTGTTTTTCCGTCTGTGTCCCTCTGTAGTGAGGATGAAAAATTGGCAGATTCGCGGTTCAATAAATCTTAGATGAAACGTGTTACTTACACAATAGGCAGCTCTATCTAACCGTAGTACGGTAGACAACAAGCAACAACCCGGTTTTTATCCCAAAGAACCGTCTACATATGTGGATAAATACAACGCATCCCTGTGAGCGTTCTGCTTTCAGCCGAGCGTCTAGGGACCGTCTACAAAATGGAAAACCGAAAGTGGATACAAAGATAAAATTCAACAGCTTCACTGTTATTGAGCCTAGTGCTTCCAAATTTACTCCACACATCTAGGGCCTCCATCTGAACATACTACACCCACTGAGTTTTGAAAATCTGGCTCAGCCTATTTTTAATGAATTTTTATTGTGAAAAAATTCAATACCGTCAATGTTATTAAGTCTAGCTCTTCCAAAATCACTCCACCCATGTAGTGTCTCCCTCTGAACATACTACACCCGCTAATTTTTGAAAATCTGGCTCAGCCTATTTATAATATATTTGTATTGGGAAAAAATTCAATACCGTCAATGTTATTAAGTCTAGCTCTTCCAAAATCACTCTACACATCTAGTGTCTCCCTCTGAACATACTACACCTGCTAAGTTTTGAAAATCTGGCTCAGCCTATTTTTAATGAATTTTCATTGGGAATAAATTCAATACCGTCAATGTTATTGAGTCTAGCTTGCTGTGGTTTCTTTTTCAGCCTGAAAATATAAATATAAAAAAAATATGAAAAATATAGCCACACCGCACTCCTCTCTGCCGTTCTTCTGCTCCGTCTCTGTCCTGCTTGCGATATTTTTTTCCCCACTGTGGCCACGCCAAGACCTGCCCTTCAATAGCTACTATTGGTCAGGCGTCCATGCTTACCAAGGTAACGTAACCTGATTTGTTCAGGTCCTATCCCCTGACCAATCAGCTATCCTAACCTTAACCACTCGAGGTCAAATGCCTAACCCCAACCAATCGACCACTATGGCCACGCCAATGGGTCTTGACCATTCAAAAAAAGTAAAAACAATTGACAATTAACCCTTTAGGCGCCGGGTATTATTTTTAAAAATACTAGATTTTGACACCTAAATTTCAAAAGGCTCTGGCTTGAAAGTGGTTTGAGATAGAGACAAAGTGTTAATGAGACAAATATTGAGAATGACCTAACGTTTATCTCAGGAGTAAATTTTCCCATCTAATTTGCATATTATGACGTCATATGGCGGCGGCCATATTGGATTATGTAATTTCCATGAAATACCTGATATTTTGAAAGAGAGTTGAACTTATTTCATCGGATTTACCCCCCTCCATCCATTTGTTATGTTGTCCACATATCAAATGAACAGGGGAAAAGTAAATTGTAAACCAACAGTTGTAAATTAGAACTATTACTACACCACAAAACTCGTGTAAACAGGCTGTTGGAGGACACTTTTCCTTTTCTTTTTTTTCTTCTTTTTTCTTCTCTTCTTCATTATTATCATTATTATTATACAGTACAGAGACAATATGACCAATATTGAGACCCCCCCCAACCACATAGCCTAACAAATGGACAGGAAAACTGTATATGGTAAAACCAACAGTTCAAAATTATGACTACTGTGCCATATAGTAGCACACACATGTAAACAGAAAGCTGGTAATCTGCCTTCAGAGGCCTAATGTGTGCCTATCTATCCAGATGACACTGTTTATAGTTTGTCAGAGTGTGGAACCTCTCATTACATGGCACAGCACACAGGCCTACCCCACACTGATTGCACCTGTATTGTGTCTGATGACGACCTTTAGGACGGGTACGATCGGAGCAAACGATGCAGACACACGAGTTCCCGTGAAGAGTGGACAACAAATGGAAAAGCTTTACGTCATGCCACGCACACGCCAACATTTTGCCATGCCTCATGAACACTGAGTCATCTCCTCTGGCCAAGGGCAACTCGGTCTTTCTCAGGGCCTTTGGCATACCTCGCCTTTGGCTACTGACTGTCCCACACAAACCAGTTTCCTCATTTGCCAACTCATTTGCTACAGCTGGTGATGTGTAGTAGCTATCCATATACAACTCATGCCCTTTCCCCTTGTGCTGGGCCATCAGCTGCCGAACTAGAACATGGGTGGCACCTAAATCAGTGACCTCATCACCATGCTGTCCAGTGTACAAAGACCACTGCAGAACGTATCCTGACTTGGCTTCACTCAAAACAAATGCCTTATAACAATATTTGTCTGGTTTGTTTGGATTGTACATTTTCAATGTGGACTTTCCCTTGAAAGCTATGGTCATTTCATCCAATGACAGTTGTTTGCGTGGGCCATAGACAGCTGAAAAGCGTGGAATGATCAGGTCAATTATTGGGCGCACCTTGAACAGTCTATCATAACCTGGCTGGCCCCTCTCAACATACTCATCATTATTGGCAAAGTGGAAGAAAGACAGGATAATTTCGAATCTGTTCCTAGACATCACTTTCCCAAATCCCGGTGTAAAAGTTGGACAAAATTCTGCCCAATAATCCTCAATCTCTGATTTATGTACCAGGCCCATGCTCAAATGCAGTGACAGGAAGGCTTTCATTTCAGGGACAGTGACATCATACCATTCATGAAACCGTGAACTTGGCATTAGTTCATGAGAGCCTAAATACTGATGAGCGTACCGATTTGTCTCCATTGTAATGTGACTCCAGAAATCATCAGTCAGAAAGAGGGACAAAAAATCTATAGACCTTGAATCACTGCTAAGCTCTGTGTCACCACGATATCCAATTTGCTCATCAAAGGGCTTTATCCATTCCTGATATACTTCCTCATCTCTCAAGTAAGCCCAGCCACCATTACCATCATCATCATCATCATCATCATCATCATCATCATCATCATCATCATCATTTCCAGCCCTGTTCTGCCTTCCCCTGTTGCCTCTACCACGTTCACCTCTCCTATGGACACTGCGACCTCGTGTACCCCTGCACCCTCTTCCATTTTGCAAAGTGTTGAAAGACTCATCATCACTACTTTCAGCCCTATTTAGACCACCCCTGCTGCCTCTACGACACCCACCAGCCCTTCTACGAACACTTCGCCCACGTCTCCCCCTGCTAGTGTTGGGTGCTTCGTGAACACTGCTGCGTTGCATGGCTGCACCACTGCCGCGTATTGACGCACCGTGACCGGCGCTGTAGAAAGTGCGAACACTAATACCGCTGGTCCCAGCGCTATTCTCACCACCCCCGCTACTTCTACTAGCACGCTCACTAATCGACCGATCATCATCTCCCAAAGGTGGATTTTCCCCTTCAGAATCAGGATCAGCGAATAGGAGACCCATCACTTCACTAAGTGTAAACTTTTTGCTTGCCATTTTCTCTCAATAACTCATAAAGCCAGCAATACCGCTTCAGCAAATAGCTTTGTGGCACACTATCTCCGATTTCTCACCCAACAACTGCTCAGTAAGGAAAGTAGCTATTGGCTGTCCTAAAAGTCGCCTAATTTGCATAATTATTTTGTGTGAGAGTGAAGAAACATTTACATTTACACCCATTGTTTACATCCCGCTTTGTATGCTAGGGCGGGAACGTCGGCGGCCATGCGCATGCGCGATTCATTTGCAGCCAGGATGCGGAGTGGTGTGCGTCTGCTCTCTGCTCTGACTGCAGGTTGGGACTGTTGACCGCCTGTGAGTGCTTTTGAACGGGGGAGGGGCTCACGGCAACACCCGCTCTTCGTTGAGCACAGTAATACGTGCTTTCACGAGTCTCCAAACACCACAAAAGTCTCCAATAACACCAGAAAGAGTCGCTAGTCACTTTTGACAAAAAAAAGTCAAGTTTGGATGGGATTTTCTCGAACACTTTGCATTGAAGCATGACGTATATCTGAGCTACGGTCTAAGTAGTGGAGTGTGTGTCTCCTCTCTGCTCTGACGGCAGGCTGTGAATGCTGCGCGAGGCTGACACTGACCGCCTGTGAGGGCTTTTGGACGGGGGAGGGGAGTAGCCTACGAATGACATATAACACTGTATTCGGAGAAAACAGCAGTTTGATTCAGTACCGCGTTGTGTCCCTAATTATTTTGTGTAAGAGTAAAGAAACATTTACATTTACACCCCGCTCTGTAAGCCAGGGCAAGAACAGCGGCGCATACGTGATTCAATGCAGCCTGGACGCGGAGTGCTGTGTGTCTCCTCTCTGCTCTGACGGCAGGCTGTGACTGCTGCGTGAGGCTACTGAGACACTGACCGGCTGTGAGGGCTTTTGGACGGGGGAGGGGCTCACGGCAGCACCCGCTCCTCGTTGAGCACATAACTGCAGAGTGATACGTGCTTTCACGAGTCTCCAAACACCACAAAAGTCTCCAATAACACCAGAAAAAGTCACTAGTCGCTCTTGACAAAAAAGTCACGTTTCGATGGGATTTTCTCAAAAATTTTGCATTGAAGCATGACGTATTTCTGAGCTAAGGTCTAAGTACGGGATGTCTGTCAACTAGTGGAGGGGAGTATGAATGACATATAACACTCTATTCAGAGAAAACAGCTGTTTGGTTCAGTACCGCGTTGTGTCGCAATTTTGCGACTTTGGCGCTTAAAGGGTTAAAGCTGCAAGCAGCGATGGACGGGCTCCTCTGCGCGTGTCGGGGTCACCGGCGGTCGCTGCTCCTTGCGACCCTGCATTTGCGCGGCACTCAGACACCGCAAATCGTCACCAATGAAAAGGGAACTCCCTGCTGCGTTCAATGATACCTCACACAAGACTCTACCTTAGATGGGTCAGCATTTATGAAAGGGGGCGTTGCTTGAACATAGGGGGCGGGCCAAACCATCACCAATGAAGAAGTAACTCTCTGCTGAGTTCATTGATACCTCACACAATGGTCAACCTTAAATCGTTCAAATGTTATGAAAGGGGGCGTGGCTTAAGCATAGGGGGCGGGCCAAACCATCACCAATGAAGAAGCAACTCTCTGCTGAGTTCAATGACACAAGACCCTACCTTAAACGGTTCAAATGTTATGAAAGGGGCGTGGCTTAAGCATAGGGGGCGGGCCAAACCATCCCCAATGAAGAAGCAACTCTCTGCTGAGTTCAATGACACCTCACACAAGACTCTTCCTTAAATGGGTCACCAGTTATAAAAAGGGGCGTGGCTAAATTATAGGGGCCGGGTCAACCCATCACCAATTAAAAAGGAAGTCTCTGCTGAGTTCAATGATACCTCACACAAGGGTCTACCTTAATCGGTTCAAATGTTATGAAAGGGGGCGTGGCTTAAGCATAGGGGGCGGGCCAAAACATCACCAATGAAGAAGGAACTCTCTGCTGAGTTCACTGATACCTCACACAATGGTCAACCTTAAATCATTCAAATGTTATGAAAGGGGGCGTGGCTTAGCCATAGGGGGCGGGCCTAACCATCAACAATGAAGAAGCAACTCCCTGCTGAGTTCACTGATACCTCACACAATGGTCAACCTTAAATCGTTCAAATGTTATGAAAGGGGGTGTGGCTTAAGCATAGGGGGCGGGCCAAACCATCACCAATGAAGAAGCAACTCTCTGCTGAGTTCAATGACACATCACACAAGACCCTACCTTAAACGGTTCAAATGTTATGAAAGGGGGCGTGGCTTAAGCATAGGGGGCGGGCCAAATGATCACCAATGAAGAAGCAACTCTCTGCTGAGTTCAATGACACCTCACACAAGACTCTACCTTAGATGGATCAGCATTCATGAAAGGGGGCGTGGCTTAAGCATAGGGGGTGGGCCACCATCACCAATGAAGAAGCAACTCTCTGCTGAGTTCAATGATACCTCACACAAGACTCTACCTTAAACGGTACAAATGTTATGAAAGGGGGCGTGGCCTGAGTAAGTGGGCGTGGTTATATTATAGGGGCCGGCTCATTATCACATGTAGACCACACATTCTAAGTTTCATGTACATCGGATGATGTTTGTCATATAAGGCGCATTTCCTGTTGCCAGCGGGGGGCGCTATGACCAAAAGTCAAATATGGCCTGTAGGTGTCCTCAGGCCTGGACCCTTGTCAATCGTGAGAATTTTCGGGCAGATAGGACAACGTACACTCAAGTTACAACAATTTATTTGTTCATCTCTCAACACTCAAAATGGCCGCCACGCCACGCCCACACCGTCAGACGAAAAGTTTTTCTTTTAATAACTTTTCATCTTTAAGGTGTTGGGATGATAGAGACCAAGTTTGAAGTACATCGGATGAAATCTCTAGGAGGAGTTTGTTAAAGTATAGCACCTTGACTTTTAGGCCTACTTCCTGTTGCCACTAGGGGGCGCTATGACTTTAAGTAAATATCGGCCTTTATTTGTCCTCAGGGTTGGAGTCTTATGAATCCTGAAAAGTTTCGAGCCAATCGGACAATGTACACTCAAGTTACACCCACTTCCTGTTTCGGCGGCGAAACGCACAAAATGGCCGCCCCGCCACGGCCACGCCCTATGACGAAAAGTTTTTCTTTTAACAACTTTTCATCTTTAATGTCTTAAGATGGCACAGACCGAATTTGAAGTTGATCAGATGAAATCTCTAGGAGGAGTTCGTTAAAGTACGACATGTGGAAATGGCCAAAATCGCACTAATTACGAACTTTGAAATCAAAATGGCGGACTTCCTGTTGGGCTTAGGGTATGGCTTCAATGACGTTTTTTGTACAACTTGACATGTTACATATGTGTACCAAGTTTCGTGAGTCTACGTTAAACGCACTGCAGGGGCTCAATTTTTTTAACATTGTAGGGGGTGCTAGCGAGCCATTTTTGCGCGCCTATTCCCGAAACCCTTAAAATACGTAAATTTTCAACAGACTTGATGCGACCGCCAAATTTGGTGAGTTTTTGAATATGTTAAGCCCCTCAAAAAGGCAATTCATTTGCCGGGAAAAGAATAATAATAATTCCTTCAGTTCCAATAGGGCCTTCGCCGCTGGCGGCCCTAATAAGACCATTCAACAAAATAGTAACAAAATAGACAATAAATCATAAACATATGTATAAATGACAACACCATAAGCCCATCAAACACGTCTCTCCCCAGCACAAAGCTTCTTAGGAGCCCTCCAGAAAGTTCAGGTACTGTCCCCATTTTCTAGTAGAGACATCCAATCTGACAAACCATTTATAAAACATCTTTTCAAACACCGCCACCCCTAGCCATCTCACAAGCCCACTCCTGGATTGAAGGCGGCACCCCCTTCATTCTTCCATCCTCTGTCTGGCTATCATTAAACTAGTCTGGACCCAGCTTCTATAATCTTCTACACATCATTAGCTTATACAGTGTCTTAATGGATAAAAATGAAAAAGGGGGATTGTTGAACACCAAAGATACTCAGCTCCAGGCAAGACAAAAAATAAATTAGATTCATTTAAATTCATTCCAAAATGTGTGTTACTTATTGTTACTTCACCTAATGGACACTAGTCGGGGGCTGACCCTACCCTTATCACATTTGTTAAAGGTCCCGTGCACCCATATTTCATTATTGTAATCTGTTAATTGTTATATAACTTTTTCTCTCAAGCCCCAGCAGATAAGTAATGCTAAAATAAAATACACAGACACTATACATGGTCCTTTATTGTTAAAAGAGAATATTAATAAATCAACCACAATGATTAACAATGTTTTGGTCTGTGACCTGAAACCTGAAGCCTGCAGGTCACAAACACTAAGAACAAACTTTACAGTGAAGTAGGAGACTTCTCGTGTTCAGCACTTACACTTTTATAATGAACAACATTTACTTATTCAAAGATTCAGAATTCTTCAAAGACGAAGAAAGAGCAGATGTAATTTAAATATTCTTTAAACAGGAAACAGGGCTAAAATATTTCAGATGCTAAACATTCAAAGCAGCAGAATATTTTATGTCTTAAACATGTAGCAAGCAGGTGTGTCAGGAGAGCATGTCAGATTAATGTTACAAAACATTACAGTGCTATAACCCAGTAAATCTGTATTTACCACTGTCGTTTAGCAATCGGAAAAAACTGTTATATGGACGGAGATTAGTTCTGCTACTGGAGCTAAAACTCTTGTGTGGACGGAGATCGTTTTTGCCTCAAAACTTCGCTTAAAAAAAATGAAAATGTAGCCCAGTGACGGACTGGACATCTGGAATTTGGGCAAATGCCAGAAGGGCCACCCCCCTATGGACTCCTATGGGCCACTACTGATAATTTGTTTTTGGTTAATTTTTATAAGTTATTTTATGCATGCAGCCACACATATTCAAAGTGCGTGGAAAGATACACTCGGAAGGCAGTTACTAATTTCCAAGCTAGGTTATTGACAAAAATAAGGCTGGCGTGCTGCAAATGCTATGGCCATGTTTTGATCCCAGTCCGTTACTGATGTAGCTTCAGGTGTTATAGTACCCCTAGTCTATCCATGACGTTCCACTTCCAGGATAGCTCAGGAAATTCCACCGGATGCATGTATTTTCCGTTACCTTCCTCTTTCTCTGTGTTGGTGTTCTAACCTCTGGTGGATTTCTGAGGACTATGGTTAACTGCTCCTCAGATCTCTGCAGGGTAAATTCAGACAGCTAGCTAGACTATCTGTCCAATCTGAGTTTTCTCTCACATGACTATTTTACAGCGGCTCTGTCCGGAGCATAGCACCACCCAAGACGATTGTGATTGGTTTAAAGAAATGCCAATAATATCGACTTCATTTGGCTACCAGAGTCATATTGAAGTGAAGTCTCATATTAGCTTCAGATAAAGTTTATTTTTGCACAGAACGTTGACTTTTGTCCCTTACATTGGCCCCCTATGAAGGGATCTCTGTATGGACCAGTAAGAACAGGAGGAACGATCACAGCCAGTTAAACCTACATTACATTTGTTTAGCTGATGCTTTTATCAAAACAACTTACAATAAGTGCATTCAATACATGGATGCAACCCTAAAACATGCAGGAATCATGCACACAAGTACAACAACTTTATCAAATATGCTACAAGTTCATATGGACACAGTGGTGTAGTCTACGTGATACGCAGGTATACCCACTAAGAAAGCTCCAGGATTTCCATATACCCACTTAAAAATGCCCAATGACATGCAACAACATACTTTACATTATATTTTTGATATATTCTGAATTGTCATCTGTGTTTTTCTTCTTCACATAGGCTAAATAAAGGTATCATGCACACAAGTACAATAACCTTATCAAATATGCTACAAGTTCATATGGACACCTGACTATTGTATCAAGACAGACTTCAAAAATGTTACCTATGATGCTATCCTTTAGGCTTTTACTTAGACAAATCTTAACCGGAAGTTGTACCTGACTCTCATCTCGCTTCCATCGCTGACTGTAAATATTACCGTCTGTGTATGGCTTACACACTTCTTCTTGTCATCTTTACGTTACGGTAACGGAGCTTCCTTCATTCCCGTCCGACTGAGTTCAAAACAGCGGAGAAATGGACGACCAAGACGAAGACCTCGGTGAGCAATGAGCATGTTTTAATAACTGGAGAAAATACTTTTATATTAAGTCCAGACTTTTGTCAAACTGCCACCGTGGTCACATGTTACAGTCACGTTACGGCCGTAAATTAAACGTCATAAATGTTGTTTTGGGAGTCATTGGCAATCGACCTATTCTGTCGTTTAGGAAATTCTTAGGCGAGTAACACTCATGATGATTTTGTCAACTAATTGATTAGTTGATTTAATCGATAGATCTGTACAAAGAATCATGCAAAAGCAACACTTTAAATCTTGTGTCATTCAGCATGTGAAAGCATAAAGATGTGACTAATCGACTGAATTTCTTTAGTCGATTGGTCACTTTATGCTTTCTTATGTGTTGCAATTTCACTTGTTGACTTGTCAAAAGAGAACTTAAAGGTCACCAATGACAACTTTTTTGAACATTTTGCTGGAAAATCACAATAGGTCTTTTAAAGAAGCAATTTACAACAAGAACCTGACAAACTGTTGAGTTATCAATTAGTTGATTTAATCGACAGATCTGTAAAACTGAGTTCCTCCACAAAGAATCATCCAAAAACAATACTTTAAATCTTGTGTTTACCGGAGATGTACTAAGTCATTGAGCAGGAAAAAAACATTAAATGACTTATCTAAGATAATCTGAGTGGACTAAGAACAAAAGGACAGATTCATTAGTTGACTAATTGACTCAGAGGGGGCAGCCCCATGAGGATGTGTTGCCATTTCACAGTGTTTTTCAAGGCTTTGTAATACCAGTGTAACCGTTCTGCTGCAGATGCTCTGCTGTGTCCTGTAAATGAATATTTATACCACAAGATGGCAGCAGTCTGTAGTCCACTGATGGTATCTCTGTTGTACTGACAGTGTAACATGCAGGCTGTCTGTGTCTAAACACCTGAAACTAACTGGATGCAGCACTGGAATCATGCTTCAAAATAAAATGCATATTAAGTTGCTATATGCAAGTTGAATTATGGGGTATAAGGTTACTGGAATGATTTTTACTTTTCCTTAAACATGTTCTAAGCATTTATTGGGGTCACCTGTAAATGGAGAGACACTTAACCACACGCTGTTCTCATGAACCATTTGTACATATAGCTACGAAGAGTAAAATACCTTTAATTAGTATATATTCCATTTATTTTTTTGCTGTATGCACCACATTGACTGCTGCTGTATAAGAACTCTCAGGGCTTTAGTTTAATCCAAACCACCATCTTTTTACTAAACTTAACTAGTCATTTTGATTTGATCTAAACTTAACTGTCGGCGCCTCATGACGCTTACATTTTGTGATTGTACTGGCTTGCTTGTTTTTGTTGAAGGTGCTATATAAATAAATTGGACATTAACATCTGGTAACATGCAGTGGTCCTTTAAAGCACATTTCACTGCAAAACTACAATCTGGTCTCAGGGTATAGTGGTTTTTATTCTTTAATATTTATTAACTAACTTTAACGTTAACTAGCATTTTTTTAGTAGCTTATCTTAAAGCTGATAACAGGTGACGTAATATCTGCAGCCTTTTTTAATTTTGCAACTTAGTCTGTGTTGGTTATGCAGAAATGTGTTGTGGCTAGATGACTAGTACAAATTTAAATCACTGAGGTAAACTGCAGGACAATCATAGTCCTCTTGTGAGTATCTGGAGGAGTTCCTCACATGTAATCAGCATCCAGTAACAACCAATCAGGTCTCTGGAAAGTTGGGTGGGTTTGTTGACCTTTTCTCTAAAGTCCAATGTGTATAAGGCCCAGAAACGTAGATGGAATGAACTCATAGTATGTTGGTGTTGTACATATTACAGTTTTTAAGGAATCTTCTACACAGCAGTATAAGTCAGGTCCTGATCAAACACAGTCACCAGATAAAAAATGAAAAAGTGGGATTGTAGCACACCAAAGAAACTCAGCTGCAGACAAGACAAGCAAAAAAGTTGCTTATGTTGGATTCCTAATTTCAGATCATTTATGCGTAGGTATGCACAGGTCATATTTTAAGTTCAATTCTAATCATTTATATGGACTTATGTGGACTGTCTGACATGGTCTTGCAGTGTCTGGCAACACATTTAATATTGTGGAGCCACGAGACGATAACGTTAATCAAGTTAGTATTAGTCATTTATATATTAGTATTAGATGTATGCTGTTTTAAAGCAAAAGTTAAAGAGGGGATACACAAAATATCGTTACGTTTTTCACCTGATATTTTGTGTATCCCCTATGTAACTTTTGCTAGAAAACAGCAGGCATCTCCATATTAAGTTATTTATTGTGACCTGGCAGACACAGAAAATAGCACACATGATGGCAGGACAGACCCTTTGCATGTTAGGTGCAAAGGGTATTATATCAGGTGAAAAACGGCCCGATATTTTGTGTATCCCCTATGTAACCATTGCTAGAAAACAGCATACATCTCCATGTTATCTCAGGTTATTTATTGTGATCCGGTAGACACAGAAAATAGCACACATGATGGCAGGACAGACCCTTTGCATGTTAGGGGAGAGGATACACAAAATATCAGGTGAAAAACGGCCTGATATTTTGTGTATCCCCTATGTAAGTTTGGCTAGAAAAAAGCAGACATCTCCATATTATCTCAGGTTGTTTATTGTGTCCTGGTAAAGTCAGAAAATAGCACACATGATGACAGGACAGACCCTTTGCATGTTAGGAGAGGGGATACACATTATAGCAGGTGAGAAACGGCCTGATAATTTGTGTATCCCCTCTGTAACTTATATGGTAGACAGGTGAACAAAGCGGTTAATTGAAAAGCCATATTAAGCTAAATTCAATTAAAACAGAAATCACGTTAGAGGGCAGGGAGGGACGGGTTAGCAAAGACGAGGAAAAAATATTATTCATTAACCTGCATGACTAACGTAGCTAGGCCTATAGCTAAGGAGCCTGTCAATATGGAACTTTGGAAAACACTGTCGATTAATCCACAATAATAAACAACGCATTAAACAATTCACACGTCGCCTTAATGTAACAGACAAATACACGTATTTATGTAGATAAATGAGACCCTTACTATGGAAAACCCTGTTAAGTCTTCCACTATGTAACTTTTAGCTGCAGCTGTAGTTCCAACGAGACAAACTGTAGGGGGACCGAAGCTCCTCTCCGAGTGCACGCACGCTCCCGTGGCCAGGGGATACAAATCCTGGCGGGGATAAGTACCATGGCACAACACCGCCAGTTACCTTTTATACCAGTTTACCATTTGTTGTGTAGGCTGTGTTTGTTGTGTGCTAATAAAGCTCTTTTTTTGAATAAACATCACGTTCCTGGCAAATTTTCCTTTCCTCAATAAATTCATGTCCTTGATGGTAATATAGTGTAGTCCATAGCATAACAATGACACGTATATACAACATAATAGCATATGCATATATATATATATATATATATATATATATATATATATATATATATATATATATATATAACGTGATGTTCACAGCCTGTAAACAGTCATTAACTGCTGAAAATTAGGGATATTTGTGGGCGTTTACGGGGACGAAAATCCCACTTTTCATGCAGTGACGTGTCAAACTCGAGGCCCGCGGGCCAAATCCGGCCCCTCGCAGATTATGACCCGGCCCGGATATCAATTTAGGTTCATAATACATTTTGGCCCACCTAGTTTTTGGCGCTTTTTCTGACGTTTTTGCCACTTTTTCCGACATTTGTCAGTTTTTCCAACGTTTTTGGGCGCTTTTTTTCTATAATGGCTGAGGAACTTTTTCCTGACTTCTTTAGGACTTTATGTCGACCAAACTGTAAGTGAGAAGACTATATGACACATACAATAATACAGTCAAAGATATTTGACTTTTTCAATAAACTAAACATGTCTGGCCCTTGATGTGATTCTTATTTTCCAGTGTGGCCCTTAGTGAAGTTGGGTTTGACACCCCTGATGTACATTGTAGGAAGAAATCTCCAATGAAGAAGTAGTTCAGTTTAAATACCAATGCATACAACCCTTGTCCTAAGTGCATTTACTCAAGTTTACTCTTTTCTTATCCTGCCACTATTTACTTCTACTCTACATTTCAGAGAGAAATATTGTACTTTTTACTCTTCATTAATCTGACAGCTTTTGCTACTAGTTACTTTACACATTAAGATTGTTTGGATCGTTATCAGTTTTAAAAATGTGAGGATATTTCTGCATTGAGTACTTTTACTTTATACTTTAGCACATTTTCCTGATACTTACATACTTTTACTTAATATTTTCAATGTAGGACTTTTACTTGTAACAGAGTATTTTTACAGTGTTGTATTAGTTATTTTAATTAAAGGTGCAATATGTAATACTGACAGTTAGTGTTTGCCAGACCCTCCTCCAAAGCGCGCTGAAGGAGCATCCACAATAATGTTGCTAGACGCTTGTCTCACATAGCCAGACATTACTCCAAAGCACAGCGGAGTAGCTAACGTTAGATGCTGGATATATTGACATAGAAGCCCGTGCTCACGCGGAGCTCTGTACCCAACTGACAGAGACACACAGTTTTTCTGCTTAGAATTACGGTAGAAACTGCTAAAAATAACACTACCTTGCCGTCCTCTCCACCCGACTGAACACACTTTATTGGCCTTAGAATTACGGCAACAGTCACTGAACACACTGCAAACTCACGGTCCTCTCTTCCCGATTTACAGCCTCCCTCTCTTGGCTTCAAATAACTCACTGTTGTTGGCTATGGCCGCTGAACACTCTACACATTGTAAAAAGCTGCGGCCCGCTTGCCTGATCCATAAGTAACGTGAGCAGGGTTAGCATGGCGGCGTTAGCCTTAATATCTGATGATGCATTGGGGTCATTTTTAGGGGTCCAAGCCCAAGGGGGCTGGGAACCGCCGTAGCAAAGCTAGGATAAAAATTGCGCATATTACGCACGAACAAGTTTGTGTAGCTAACTATGAAAACACCAACTTTTGCCATATCTCGATCAAAATGAAGGCTATCAATGCGAAACCTTTAGATTATTGTTTGCCATGACCCTCTGAATGTCCCCCGCACATTTTATGAAAATTGGCCACTATGGGGCGCTACAAGTACAAAAAGTTTATATCTCATGAACAGCTCATCCGATTTTGACGAAATTTGGAGGGTACCACGTAGGGCCACTCCTGAGGCCACCCCTGGCCTATGGGACCCACGTTTAGATTCACCACTTACACTAATGTGAACAACTTAAATTTACAGGGTAGATGTACAATGGGTCATGGACCTCACGGGCCAGAAATTACACATTTGGACCACTAGGTGGCGCTATACTGTGTTTTTGCCTTTAACTCTCACATTATACATCGCACATTAAAAATCCTTACATCAACGTGTTCACTGAATTAAGCTGAATCACATGATATAGGCCACGCCCATTTCTGCTAAAAAGTTTTTTCTAAATATTGCACAATGCGCAAAACCAACTTTTTTGAACTCCTCCTAGGCTGTCGACCAATCTACACAAAACCTGGTAAATAGCATCTCCAGATGTCCCTGACAAAATGTTATCAAAAGAATTTTGCTACGTTAAAGTATGTGCATTTGATGACCAAACAAATGTTCCAAGCTAGCTACCTAACACATATCACATCATATCTCGCCAAATTAAATGTTATCGGCAAAAGACCTGAGATTATTGTTCATGGTCCGACTACGATGCTCTGTACCAAATTAGGCGAAGATCGCCATTAGGGGGGCGCTATAATCAACGTTTATTTGTTTTGGCTGATAACTCAATTCATTTAAATGGGAAATTTGCGAATGCAATATCTCTGCCACAGTAAATGCTATCGACATGAAACTTGTGATGCTTGTTCTGCATCCCGCTCTGAGGCTTTATACTAAATTTGGTGAAGATCTGCCATTAGGGGGTGATGTAGCCAACGTAGACCAGTTTCGGCCCTTCTACTCAATTAATGTTAATGGGATATTTGCAACGGCAACGTACCGCAGACCTTGAGGCTCACACCTCTCGATATTTCCTGACATTTGCCTCCCCACCGTTACGCTTTGGGTCCCACTTTCAGTCCCGCTTTCGCGCGCTCCCCGGGTCGTCGGGAGGCTTGGAACCCGTCATAACTGCTTGCAGTTCTAGTTGGATTTATTACACCAAATATATAACATATTCAACCTTTTAAGTCAAGGATCTGCATACTTCTTCCACCACTGATTTAGAGTCTTAAATGCTGCTCTTTGTTGATCTAAAAGTGGTTGGCTGAAAATTTGCAAACTGTTGTCCTCACTAAACCTTGTAACTCAAGTGTGAAATTTAAAGGTCCTTAATGCTCCTTTGTGAGTTAAGAAAGGTTAACTACCTGAATGCATCCATGTAGATACATTTTAGCCTAATGTAAAGCTGATTCTTTGGAAATAAAAGTTTTCTGGAACAGCAGCACTTTAAGTATGATGTGATGATGATTATAATAATTTTAAGTTTATTACATTGCTGCTTCTCCTTTCTTATTTTTAGAGATTGTTTTGCTATTCAGGAAAACACATTTAGTGTAACAGTTGTACAATGACAGAATTACAAAAAGCATTTACACAACAGATACATTTAAAAATAAAGTTGCTCAGCAAAGCAGAGAACTTATTGACTACAAAATGACAAAACAACTCCCACCTTGGTTTTGGAGCAATATACACGCATGATGCAGTCATTATAAGCGACCCTTGTTGAAGCTGGCCTTTTTTAAACATGACCCACAAAGTGACAGTGTATAGATGAGTACAATATGCTCTAAAGAGTTTTATCCTAACATTATTTGAACACCATGAGAACTTCCAAGTAGAAGCTTAGCTTGTATATATAACATGCGGCGCTGCCTATACATGTTATCGTGGCATTTGATCGGTTATGATGTGACCCAGATAATTAATATTACAACAATAACACCTTAAGCTTTCAGCCAGTGTTTTATCTCACTTTCACAGCATCTGGTTGACAACTAATGGTGGGCGGATTGATCCAAATATCGATAATATCGATACCAACGTTGGTATTGATATTGATCAATACCAGTGTAATGAGATTGATACTTCAGTTTTAGTTTCTCTCCAGTATGCACTGCTGTGGTTTCATCACAGAGGCGACTTGGCTGTCTGTGTCTGTGTCTGTGTCTGAGTCTGTGTCTGTGTCTGAGTCTGAGTCTGTGTCTGTGTCTGTGTCTGTGTCTGAGTCTGAGTCTGTGTCTGTGTCTGTGTCTGTGTCTGTGTCTGTGTCTGTGTCTGAGTCTGAGTCTGTGTCTGTGTCTGTGTCTGAGTCTGAGTCTGAGTCTGAGTCTGAGTCTGAGTCTGAGTCTGAGTCTGAGTCTGTGTCTGTGTCTGTGTCTGTGTCTGAGTCTGAGTCTGTGTCTGTGTCTGTGTCTGTGTCTGTGCCGCTGCTTTAAAGAAGTCAAGAGCAGAGCAGGCACACTTTGCTCCTCCTCCCCCCCTCTTGTGATTTGATGTTGTACCGTCACGTGACTCAGCGGCGCCGGGCAAACAACCAAGCAAGCAGACAGGCCCAGCGGCGGCCAGCAGCACACACACACACACACACACACACACACACACACACACACACACACACACACACACATGCAGGACAGAGACGGAGCAGAAGAATGGCAGAGAGGAAGAGGAGGGCTGTGTGGCTATATTTTCAGGCCGAAAATAAAACAACAGCAAGCCGTATCATTTGTAAAAAGGCTGTAAGATACAGTGTTAACACAACAAACTTATACAAGCATATGGAAATTCTGTCTTCTTCTGATTTATTACCTCAGTAAACATTTTCATAATGAGTTTATGGTCTCAATCGCTAGTTTTAAGTCTTCTGCATACCAGAATGATATTCATTTTTTGAACTATGGTCTCGTTGATTTTAAAATCGGCGATAAAGCGGGGGGTGTTTTAGGGCGTGGCTATGATGTGATTGCCAGTGAAAGTGTGGAACATAACGTGGCTCCTACCTCACTCCTCCCTCTCTTCTAAAATCGTCACATCCGCAACCGAGATGGCTGCGCCCGTAACAGCAAACTCCACGACTCATAGCAGATCTCCACAAACCAATGGGTGAAGTCACACATGCTCTGTCCATTAATATTATACCATCTATGCCGTGGACCCATATTTTATTATTGTAATCTGTTAATTGTTATAGAACTTTTTCTCTCAAGTCCGAGCAGACAAGTTATGCTAAAATAAATATACACAGACATGATACATGATCCTTTATTGTTAAAAAGAATATTAATAAATCAATAAATCAGCTCCAATGATTAACAACGTTTTGGTCTGTGACCTGAAACCTGAAGCCTGCAGGTCACAAACATTAAGAACAAACTTTACAGTGAAGTAGGAGACTTCTAGTGTTCAGCACTTACACTTTTATAATGAACAACATTTACATATTTAGGAGGAAGAAGGAGTAGATGTAATTTAAAGGATTTTTAAACAGGAAACAGGACTCAAATATTTCAGATGCTAAACATTCAAAGCAGCAGAGTATTTTATATCTTAAACATGTAACATGCAGGTGTGTCAGGAGAGCATCATGACGTCACTGTGCAGCAAAACACAGAACACAGATCAAATATACATCTAGATCAGAAGATGAGAGTAAATACGTTAAAATATTACAGTGGAAGTTTTATCAACACTCTAAGTTAATCTTTTCCTTCACAATGGGTGCCTGGGTGGCCTAGTGGTGGAGCGCGCGCCCATATATAGAGGCTTACACAATGAATTAGTGAGAAACTCTTTCACTCAATCAGTCACTTTACAAATCTGTAATAAAAAACAAACAATTATCTATCAATTGTTTTGCTAAACATTATTTTTTATCCATTACTGTGTCATGTTCATTAGTGATATTTAAAGGTCCAATGTGTAGGAATTTCTCCCATCTAGCGCTGAGATCATATATCAATCAACTCTCTCGCACCACGCAGTTCAAAGTACGTATTACAGCTACAGTAGCCTTCACGCTTCAAAAAGCCGGTCTCTTACTCTTTTCACTATCCTTTTTCTTTTTCTGGAAGAAGAAGAAGAAGACTCCTGTTCCTGAAATTTGGATTTTGAATACGTGTGGTCCTCCATGTTTTCTTCTTCAAACTTTCCGGGGCCGAGAAGCTACGATACCCGTTAGCAGCATTAGCAGCACCTGTTTGAGGTGAGTTTATCATGTGACAGCGAAAACGCGAAAGACGGAGCAGTATGTTCTGTATGTCCCTTACTGGCTAACGTATTTCAAGATGGAGCATGAATATGGAGCGTCTACCCCGGTTCATGCAAACGCAAATGTAAAATGTCAAGCCAATAGGAATAATTGGAATTGATGGTGGTGGTAAATAGTCATGAAAAAGGACAACTTTGTGAACGGGCAACACAGATTTTGATAATGAACAACTAAACACGTTACACACTGGACCTTTAAGGTGAGTAAAACCCAAATATCTAAACTAACCTGCTGCTGACGGCACAGTGAATGAACCACGTTGACGGATTAGAGAGTTGAGGTCGTTCTTGATATTTATAAAATAACTCTTTAAACCTATGATCGGTTCATAATTTGAGTAAACAACATTCATAAAAGTCGTAATCATTTGTGGATTCCTACAGTCAAAGTTATATTGAATCTGTAATCCACAGTTTTTGATTTCATCATTTATCATAAAACAGAAGTTTGGAACATATCCCGCACCGCCAGCGAAACCAACTGTATACCTGAAAAAGTTAGAATTGATCTTGTAGGTCTTGTATTTCTCCAGCAAACGATCCAGGTCCTGTAAATACAAATCGATGGCAGCTTTGATAGCATCAACATGGTCTGATGCAGGTGTACCAGTCTGAATATTCAGCCGAGCCGCATGGATCAACATCTGGACGTGGAAGGCGGCTCCGTTGACCCAGATTTTGAACCCCCGGCTGCTCATCTGTCCGTCATGCTGCAGGGAGTTTCTGAGGATGGTGAGATGGTTGCTCAGCTGCTGTTCCAGTCTCCTTATTTCCTCCCGTAATCGCTGGTCATCGTTCATGAACATGCGATGGCGTCTCAGATACTCTGACATTGTGTCCCGGACACTCGAAGCTTTCTCTTCACCAAACACACGTCGTAACATGTTGTAGGTGTGATCACTTGGCTGAGAGCTGCCCTTGATGATGATCTCTATGATCAAGGAAATCACCAAAGCTCCAAGACCAACAGCATGTGGGATTGAAGTCATTGGAGCAAAAACGGATCCCAACCTGCCGATGTAACCTGGCACCGTGTTGACCATTTCCTTAGAGAAAGCCTGCAGCACTCCGTTAGAGTCGGTACCAGAATATTTCAGCAGAGACTCATCTATGCCTATATCTGGTAAGAGGCATGGTTGATCCTTTAAAGCCTGGTTATAAAACCAAAGAGACCTACTGTCATAGTCTGGTGAGTATGAGGGGGCTTGGCCCATGATTTTTCCTCTCGATCTGTAAACGCCGACACAAAGTTCAAATTAGTGGTAGGAGGATCGATCCAAATATCGATAATATCGAAACCAAAAGTTGGTATTGATATTGATCAATACCAGTGTAATGAGATTGATACTTTAGTTTCAGCTTCTCTCCAGTATGCACTGCTGCGGGTTCATCAAAGATGCGACCTGGCTGTCTGTGTCTGAGTCTGTGTCTGTGCCGCTGCTTTAAAGAGGTCAAGTCCTGTTATGGAGCAGAGCAGGCACACTTTGCTCCTCCTCCCCTCTCTTGTGATTTGATGTTGTACCATCACGTGACTCAGTGGCAGCCAGCAGCACGCACACACAAGCAGGACAGAGACGGAGCAGAAGAATGGCAGAGAGGAAGAGGAGCACTCTCTGGCTTTATTTTTAGGCCGAAAATGAAACGACGGCAAGCTGTATAATTTGTAAATAGTCGGTAAGATACTGTGTTAACACAACACATTTATACAAGCATATGGAAATTCTGTTCTGGGTTTTCACTTATTAATAATCCAAAGGTAAAATCACAAAAACACTTAAATGTCATGCAAATGTATTCAGATTTAGCAATTCGATGATGCATCCACCTTAAGTACTGAAAGGTATCAGTATCGGTATTGTATCGGTATCGGCGATACCGGCCCTGTATTTACGTGGTATTAGATCGATACCAAATTTTGCACCAATCGCACCACTATCGCACCACTAGTTCAAATGTACCCCGACCAACAGACTGAACACCAGGTAATCAGAATTTATTGAGATGAAAAAATCCAGACAGCTCCCTCACGGTAAATTCTAGATCGGATCCGCTAGATGTGTCGACGTCACAGGACGTGTTTCGTGGCCCGCCTTTTATTTTTGCCTTATTCTGCCGGCAATACGCCACCCGAAGGAAAGGTCTCCTCAGCCGCGCTGCCTAATGTGACCAGCTTATAGGGCCATGGTTACCAGACGTCCCCCGTTTTTGGTGGCCTGCGTTTATAACACATAGCATTGCTATTTTGAACAACGTGTCAGTAAAAAACAGGGTCGACGTGTCAATCGCGTCATGCTCTTTTTTTCTTATACAGTCTCTGTGATCGCCCCACAGACAAGCATAAGTGAGAACACTTCACTGTCCCGTTTAATTGTAGGAATTCTGATTTGTGCTGCTCTGCAGTAGTGGTGTGCGATACTGCAATATTTGGTACTGATCCGATACCAAGTAAATATAGATCCAGTATTGCCGATACCGATACTTTTTAATAATTAAGGAGGATGAATTTTCATGACCTTTAGCCTAAGTTTCTTTGTGATTTTCCATTTGGATTATTAATAAGTTAAAACCAAGGACAGAATTGTGTGTGTGTGCTGCTGGCCGCCGCCGGGCCTGTCTGCTTGCTTGGTTGTTTGCCCAGCGCCGCTGAGTCACGTGACGGTACAACATCAAATCACAAGAGGGGGGAGGAGGAGCAAAATGTGCCTGCTCTGCTCTGTGACAGGACTTGACCTCATTAAAGCAGCGGCACAGACACAGACTCAGACACAGACACAGACACAGACACAGACTCAGACAGCCACAGCCACAGCCACGTCGCCTCTTTGATAAAACCGCAGCGGTGCATGCTGGAGAGAAACTGAAACTAAAGTATCGATCATTGCACTACAAATTATTTGGCTCTTACCAAGATAAAAAAACTTAGATTTAGAAGTGTTAGATCATTTATCTTGTTTTAACAGTGAATTTCTTATTTTAAGTGTTCAACTTTACACTATAATCTTAAATCAAGCACAGTCTTATATTTTTTGTCTCAAATAGGCAGGAAATCTTAAAATGAGGTAAATAACTGTTACAAGATATATTATATAAGATATTACATATCTCCCCCAAATTCTCATCAAAATAAATCTTGTTTTAAGATTCAGTGACAAACTCAAGTTGCTTAATTCAAGAGTCACACAAAAAGCATTGCTCTGACTTCAAGTATGTTCAGACAATGTGAAAGATAAATTATACAGCCTTCACCACAACTCATCAACTCATACAATCCATGGAATGTTTTGATGACCAATGTTTAACAAAACAGGCACAGGAAACAGGCAAACTCGATCAATGCATCCCTTATCGTTCCTCCAGATTAATGTCTACTTCTGTGCGCAATAATATCACAAAGATTATATTTTATTGGCACAAACGTATGTTCCTTGAAACTAACTGAAAAATAAGAAATACTGTCAGTTCATGTAGATATTCTGTAGCCTGGGCAACATTGGGAACTGCCACCTCATATGCCAGCAATTCTGGACTCAAATTCAGTGTCTCATAACGCTGGTACTCAAAAGCAACATAAGAGGAATCAATCACAAAGATATCTTTTATCAGTCCAAACACTGGGAAAGCACCATCTACATCTACAATAACCATAGATTTCCCACTAATGTACTTATTGCCATTGAGGATGTACCATTTCACTGAGACAACAGATTGCATGATCTCTATGCCTAAAAAATCTTTGACTTTTCTCTTAACATAATCAATATTTTTGACAGCTGAGACAGGCCCCGATTCTCTTTCACTAGCAAAAATTGGATGCTCAATGCCTATTTCATTTTGACAACATTCTAGGAACTGATTGTGGTTGGCAAGCGATTTACAGACATTTTTGAAATTTAACTTAGAAGCCCACTGCTTAAAATAACTGTGCTTAGCTTCAAATCGCATACACATACTTCTAATTAAAGGACCAAGAGATATGATTTGGCTAGGTAGATGTAGCATGTAATGCTGCTTGGGTATTACATTGGCTTCAGAAAAAAGTTCTTTGAACTGATGCAGATGTTGCTCAATCATCCGTCTGAGCCGTAATACAGTTTCTAAAGAAATAACAGGAGCAAGGACAATTTGAACAATCTCAATTAACTTGAGAATAAATTTGACATACTCATTGTGCATATCATTCAAAACAAAAGGTAGTATTTTTAAAAGTATTAACATTTGTCCACATGACTCTTTTAATTTATTGTCATTAGCAGCTAAAGTGCTGACACTAATAGGACATGGTTTATCTCGTATATCTAGAGGTGAGTAAGGAAAATTTAGAATAGCTGAGTTAATCTCATCTAATTCTATCTGTCCTGACAGAATCAGGTTTTTTAATACAAGCTTTATTTCCATTGGTGCAACGCCTTCAAAAATTACATGCATTATATCCTGTGGAGTTTGTTTGATCAGGTCAAATGCTGGAACATCAACTAGTCTGCTTCTTCTGTTAATCCCGTAAGTGGTTTTGAGAGATGCTTTCAATGTTTCTGTGCTTGCTTTGTCTATTTCAAGACACTGCCTGATGTGCTTTTCCAAAGTTCTTTCAGCAAACCGATTCTCCTCAAAAATACTTTGCATATCCTCAAAGGAGCATTCACAATGCCTACATTTGCTATAAGCAAAACCAACACCTTGTTTAAACCCAGCAAGCTCATGTTGGGCAAGTGTGTCTCCACATATGGCTATCACAGCACCAAATAACTCAATTTCACCATTTGGGGTGTCAATCCTAACACCATTGTAAAGAAGTGTCAGATCTTTTAGGATTCTTTTTAGTATAACATCAACACCCCACTGGGAAATATCGTTTGCCTTGGCAATAGCAAGGAGTCTTATTGCAGCCAACTTCGACCTAAATTTTGGATCAATATTCCCTAAACTATAATAAAACATCAGTAATTTATTTGCAGAGGCATGCGGGCCTAAAGGGTTACATATTTCAATTTCATCAGTGTACAGTAGTATTTGCAATGCATTTGGCCTTTGAGAATATAATGGATGGGATGTAAAAAGGGCTCCATCAGTAAAATCATACAAGAATCCCTCTCTACTTCTTTGTGGTACAGTGTTCAACATGGTGAAGATTCTGGAATTGGTCAGTAACTGCTTAAGACTTTGAATGAGTGGTACATAGTAAAAACTTTTGCTTCTTAAGGCCATGACCCTTGAAAGACCACGCTTTACCCAACAAATCTTCTGGGACACTACAACTTCCTCTGGGTTGACTGGATTGAATAGTTCCCGGATGGTTTTATTCTGTCCATATGCTGTGGTTGAGAAAGGATCCATGAATGTATCAAATGTAGCCAAAGCCTCATCTTGGAGCTGAGCAGTTGTCTCTGGATTCTCTTCAAACACCCTTCTGATTCTCTCCTTTAGCGTGTCAAGGAGAGCAGCTTGGTACTGTTGCACCCCTGAGATGACACTGTTGACAGTTGTCTGTGAAAATATTTAAAATTTAAATTATTTCTTCACCCATATAATTATTGCTAACAGGCCCATAGTTTACATTCAAATATTGAGAGGAATTAATTATATTTTAATAAATATTGTTTCAAGGAATTATTCACAAATATGATATTAATAGTACCATTAAAGCATTTGCCCATCAAGACAAATGTACCTGTGACAAGTGGCACTGTTCCCGGACACTGATGGTGAATGCCGCTGCAGATCTGGCAATATCAGGTCTGGTTCTGGATGTCACAGCAACAGCTTCTTCCTTTAGAAAATGAGAAGTAGGCTATACGAGTAAGTAGATGGACACAGTCAGGACTGTTATTGATTTGAAATGGGTTTTTTGACGAACAGGGCACACAAGAGGGGAAAAACTTAATTTTAATCCCACAATTCGCTTCACTGGTCTAGGACCTGAGCAGCTCGTCTATATCCAAGGTAAGAGGAAGCATTGTTAAAAAAATTATATTAACATTTTTTCGTTCGGATAGCTCCAGCTATGTGCAGAGCGCACATCATTTATCGAGTTGGACAGGTATTGCAATTATTGTTGCCTGTCTTGTATTACGGAGATAACTAACTTAGCTAGCATTCACTGGAGACAATAATTTGAAAGAGAAAGTGTACATCATATAGCTATTCAAATCCTACATGATTAACGCGCAGACTCGCAGTGTGGATTCAAGGAGGCCACGCTTTGAATATGCAATTATATATATAGGAAAAAAAGTAATAAAACACTTTACACAGGTCAGCATAACACAGAGAGCAAACTAATTGGCATGATAAACACTCAGAGGTCAAAATAAATTGAATTGTGGAAACTTACGGACTCAAGGCGGCCGACAGCATCAGGCTGTGTTGACGGTTCAGGTAGAGAGGCAGCAGGTGGGACAGCCACAGTGCTGGTCGCTGCAGGAGTGCTACAACTGGCAAAAACTGAAACGCCAAATGTTTCCTGTCCCAAAGACCGAGATGAAGGCGTCGTACTCCATCCACTTGGTGGGCATCCAGTCCTCAAATACTGAAGGTGAGTCCGTTTAATGTGGCGAAAGAAAGAGTTGAAAACTCTAAAGTCCTGTTCACATCCGTCAATACCACAGTAAACCCAAAAATCCGGGCTGCGACTGTGACTTGCATTAATGTGGCTAAGGAGTACTTTAAGACTTAAAGCAACAAAGACGACACATATCATACACCTCCACGCCGCCATGATGCACCGTTTGCGCGCGCGATGTCGTTGTCGCGGGCGAGATATTACTAATCCCACTATGGCCATGCCAAGACCCACCCTTCAATAGCATTTATTGGCCAGGCGTCCATGAGAATGCAAGGTAACGTAACCTCATTTGTACAGGTCCTATCCCCTGACCAATCGGCCTTAACCACTCGAGGTGAAATGCCTAACTCCAACCAATCGAGCTGCTTTGTAGGGCGGGTCTTGGCGTGGCCATAGTGGGATTCGCGGGATTCGTAATTTTGCGTCGCGGACTAATGACCCTAAGGTGGATGGGGGAGGTGGGCACTCATGCAATAATTTGTATTTATTATTTTAACACTACATTTCTCCAAATTATATATGCAACTTCACTAATGTATTGGTAAATGTTTTGTTTTAAAAATATTTTATTAACAAGTTCATGTTTACATACGATATTTTCTGCGCATCCTCCGTTCATGTACTCCATCGGACCCACCTCAATGACGTCAGTGATTTCGGTTCTCCGTTTGAGTAACGTTAACAGGCGTGTTATTTTGTGGCAGAACAGCGGCTCAAGGTCAGTAAACTTTATTGAATTGTTAAATATTACTTGCCAAAATGATATTGGTTATTGCTGTGATAGTTATCGTTTTTCAAACGTCGTCCACCTGGGTATTTGCTTAGCAAGCTAGCTGATGTTAGCTGTAACGTGCACTTTTGCATGCTAGCTAACGAGCTCTGTTTGGCTGTGGATTTTTGCCAGGTACGGTACCGCCTGTTAATGCTTCAGGGAGCTGATGAATCCAGGATGGATATTTTTGACGATGTCACTCTATTGGTATTGGAGGGTATGTCACGAATAAAGTTTATATTTGATGTATTGGTGCTATTTATATATTCACTGCTGTACAGATGAAGCTTCTAATTATTATTATTTATATATTAGAGTGCACATTATTAGCTGAATACATTATTTTAAATTCAAATTTTTTTCTGCTTGCTGGATTTTTCCTCAACCTTCATTTGCTGAACGAATTAAATTTAAAACATGCTTAGGATGAAAAACTATACGTAAGATTCTGAATTATAAAGCTAAATATATGGTTGTGAAATAGAAATCCCACATTTAAGATAAAACCCCTTGTCATAAAAAAGTTAAGTTTACTTTGTTATAGAACAGAATAAATATGGGTGTATTGAGTTTTTCTAATGATGTGTTTTTAGATTATAGAAATAATAATAAAAACTGACAGCTAAAGAAAATCCAGTTAGTAATTTTGCAATTCATTATCTGTTTTGTTGAGGCACCTCTTTATGTTGCTTGGTACTGTAGCTTGCCATTGCTTTATCTAAAGATAGGTATTTGTCATGTATCTTTCAGCGGCCAGTGTTGATGAGGAGGCTTTGAAAGGCCTTAGCCGGGATGACCTGAGGGATCTTTTTCCTGGCCCTGAAAATTTTTTCCGAAGAAAGAAACTTTGGGATTTCATTAGTCAAAATGTAAACACAAATTGGAATAAGTAAAAATTAGTAAAGTCTGAATTGTACCATATTTTTAATGGTCCTAATGCATTTTGTTTTCATCCTACATAATCCTAATAGTGTGAAAATACCACAGACCAAGATGCCAGCACTTGTAGTGGAAGTGGGATTATGCCCTCAACTAGTGCCATGCCACCATGCCAGCCTCAAGCCTCAACCCCCATATCTGCTGAGAAAACAATGAAAATGCCAGACCCTCCAGAGTATGTGGTGTACACAGATTCTGAGTTAGAAATGGTGCGTAGTCAGTACTTTGCATTGCTCTGCAATGGAAAGGAAAAGAACTACAAGATGTCAAAGGAGCTATGCTGCAGACTTGTAAGGAACACAATCACCAGCATGGTTGCAATCCTGCGTGCTAGTCCCATGGGGAAAGAAGTAAGATACCCTTCCAAATTGGAAATGAGAGCCATGTCACAGAAGATTGTCGACTATTACCCAATGTTACGTGATGCTGATCCAAATATGCTATATGTAAGTAATATTTTTTTATTTATCTAAACCAAAACTGTGGGCAGGTCAGCAACAGGACAAACAACTTATCTAACATTCTTTTACTACAGCTGACCATCTACACCAAAATGTACAAGCGACTCCAAAATATGAGATCCCCAAGGAAGAGGCAGGGCTCCGTACCACAAAGAGGAGTGGCCAAGACAGCTCTCTTCAGTGCAGACAACCAAGACATGGAGACAGATTGGACAGACACAAGCAACTCGAGTGATAATACCATACTTCTTGAGAGCAATGATGACATCAGCGAGGACAACTCCAGTGCAGGTGTACAAATTGTGGGCAAAAAATGAAAGGTTGCTGTCGTACAACTTGTTTTTGTCTAATCATGTAATGAAACTATAGTTTAGAGGTCGACCGATATGGTTTTTCTCTGGCCGATGCCGATCTTTAGAAATCAGGGTCAGCCGATGGCCGATTAATGCTGCCGATTTATTTTGGCCGATATTTTGCCGATATGTGCTTGTTTTTAAACCTCTGTTTGAAAGATAAAATGTAACACTAATATACACAGAATTTCTCAACAGAAACATTTATTTAACACTTCACCAATCTACACTTGTAGCCTATACTTCAATTAAAAATGTATAATGTAAAAACATACTGTATATTGTATAAATAATGTATGAAAAATATATTAAATAAATATATATTAAATTATGTTAAAAAATGCCAAAAATCAGCCGATTAATCGGTCGACCTCTACTATAGTTGTCCACATTTGTTGAACCAGAGTTCATGGCTAGGGATGCACTGTGTTTATATCTGCCTGTTTTTGCTTGTCATCATGCTTTTAATTGTATTAAGAATGTTTTCATTATTTCCCAAAAAAGCATCCCCACTGCAACTACCCTCCTCTGTGCCAAGGAAGCCAAAGAGTGGGACCAAAACCTTACTGCTGCCACCCCAATCAGCCTCAGGCTCCTCACCCAGGACTGTGATCGCTTCACCAACCACACCTGCAAAGGATGTTGTTGGTAAGTCCACCTCAGCACACCTCTCAGCCTGTTATCCATAATGGATAATGGCTTTCAGAGTGGCAAATCAGAGTCTAAACTTTTGGAGATTCAATTTAAATTATTTATCAATTATTTCCTAAGATTGTGGATGTTGATGAACACACTTTTTTCAGACATAAATCAATCAACTCACTTTGTTCATATTGATGTAAACAATATCAAATGATTGTATTGGCCTTATTTCAGTTAAGTTCATTGATTTGATTTGGCTCAGCAATTATTTAACGATGAATCATTTCAAACATTCATGTATAGTTTTTTGTTTGTTTTAAATAACTAATTAGTGACTAGTTCAATCATTACATATCATTTGTTCAATCAGTACATATATATACTTATTTTATTTCCTTTCCTCTGTTTTTCCCCCACGTATTCAAACATAAACTTCTAAACATTTTTTACTGCTACTGTAAGTTTACAAAAAAATAGGGCATTATATTTTAACCACGCTTTATTTCCCCTGTGTTGTTGTTGAAGTGTTTACATTGATATGTCTCAGCTCTGTTTTTTATCATTTCAGTCGGCCAGGACAATCTGAAGATGCAGGCTAGGCACTACAGAACCTTGAGCAACATGTACAATAAGCCCAATGCAAAACCCAATCACAACGATGTTGCTCAACTTTTGGACCTTGAGTTTGAGGCCAGACGGGCTTTCATTGACGCAGATGTTACAAGGGAAGAAGACCGACCTGCAAAAATCTTTGAGGCATATCCATGTTTCAAAGATGTATGTTTTTTTTGTTTTTTTTACTACCCGCACTTGAATTACTGTCTATCTGTGTTCTAAATGTATAATGCATTGTGAATGGTTGAATAACTGTGTACAATGCTGTCTTAGGCAATGGATGAGCTGCGGCGCATAGTAGGTGGCACCAACAGCAGATATGTCGAGGAAGTCAAAGGAAGATGGGCAGACTTTTGTGCCAAGGTACAGTTCTATGGCGTGTGGAAGAAAGCCCTGAAACCCCCTTTCCCTTTGGATGTCCGTGGAGGTAAGTTGCTGTTTCATATGCAAATGTATTGTTATTTATACCATATTCAGACCATTCAGTTCATCTTTCTATTCTTTAGTGGAGTTCACACTCGCCCTCTTCAATGCACTCCCATCCCTTTTCCCCTCACCAACTTCACCACCAAAGAAGCTTGGAAATAGCTGTGAGGCACTTCTTCATATCCTGAAGGTAAGAACATTTTTGTGTTGATTCCTCACTGTCCTCTTTGAAGTGTCGTATTTTCTCACGTTGTTGTGCATGTTCAGATTTACAGTAACAATACACCCACAATCACAGATATGACCTAATTTATGCAAAAAGGGGAAAACAGAAGTGCCTCTAGTGTCCCTCAAATGGTGTGTATAGAAAGGAATACAAAGAAGTGTTTTAAAACCTTTGATTAATTAATCCATTCATTCATTCCAGAAAAAATAGAAATATACCACCTTGCATCAGCTTGTATCAGTTTTTAATCCATCCTAAATTCCTACACCTTGATCAAGTCAAACAAATGTTTTTTAAACACGTCCCCCCCGCCCCATTGTAAAGTAATTAATATTTATTTCTTCCAGTCTGATCCTAAATCAGTATGAGTTTTTAAACGTGAATTTAATTTAACAGTGTTCAAGTCATTGGTTGCAACCTGATCATTTAATCTAAAAAATATTTTTATAATGAACATACACTTTCAATACATTTTTATGTCTTCTCACTCTCTACACATTGTTCTTTTTATTCTGTTCCAGTCAGGCGAAGACCCTGGCCTGTACCTGGAGAAGCGTCCGCTCTCCTCCCCAGTTCTGCTTTCTGATGGATCAACCACCATCGTGGCTGTGGGTAACATACCTGTGACCACCCTCCCGCAGGAAGATTTCTCAGATGGGATGTTGGTGTTAATGGCATACTACTACACTTTGCACTTAACATATCCAAAATGTGTTGCAACGCTCCTCTCTGTTATTCAAACAGAGGTAATTGGTGACACAATCCACGACCAAGATGCCACTAGTGCATACAAGAAAGCAATGGTTGATTGGAAATCTTTCATTGAGAAGTAGCTGAATGTCAAGGAGTATTTTGTCATGTCAGTTGTTCTTGTTATTGTTAGTTGTGCCTACAATAGTTTTGTGTATTCCGCAATCTTATTACAGTGTCCCTTAGTTATTTGCTTAAATTACTCACAGGGGTTCCAGTAGTAGGGCTGCTCCCTCTTAGTCGATGAGTCAATCTTAGTTAATCGGTCGTTTTGGTCTTAGTCATCTTAGATTTCTTTAGTCGATTAGTCATGTTTCATGCTTTTTTCATGCTGAATGACTTATTTCCAAGAAACGTACGAGCACATCTCTGGTAAACACAAGAGTTAAGGGTTGACATTTTACCTAATAGATATCACAGTGAAACGTACTTTGATTACTTTCATTAAGGCAGTTATTTGTTGTATTACATGTTTTCTGAAATGTTGTGTTTAAATATGCAAAGGCATTATCTTATTCAATATATGCATCCTTTTGCATGGCTCTTTGCGGAGAAACTCAGATTTACAGATCTGTTGATTAAATCAACTAATCGACTAGTTAATGCAATTGAATGAGTGTTAGTCGACTAAGAATTTCTTCAATCGAACACAGCCCTATCCAGTAGTAAGTTTTACCTCATCGAGGCCTGTATTTCAAAGGATGCGTTCATTGAAAAATGCTGATACATAACTGAGAGGGCTGAGAATTGTTTTTTGCTCTTTTGTGGATTGTGAAAAAAAAATATTCAAATGTCTTTATTGTAAAGATTGATTGATTGTAAAAATGCATAGCAACCCTGACTCACTGCTGATGATGTTAAGTGTTAAATAAATGTTGACAGCGCTTATAAGCCATCCTGGTTGTGATTGTACCATTAAGATGTATATTCTAAAAATAAGGACAGGCTTTAGGTTTTAAAGTGCCCATATTATGAAAAAATCACTTTTTCTGGGATTTGGGGTGTTATGTTGTGTCTCTGGTGCTTCCACACACATACAAACTTTGAAAAAAATCCTGCTGTTTAGAGTGAGATACAGTTTCTGAATGTGTCCTGCCTTCAGTCTCTGGGTGAGCTGTTCAAAATCGACACGGCTTGTGACGTCACAAGCCGAAACGAGCAGGCTAACCGCAACCATTAGCTCGTAGCGTTAGCATGCTAACGCTAATGCTAACGCTAGCATGCTACCTCGTTCTCAGTAGCAAAGCACTGCTACAACACACACAAGTTCACCATAATCTACAAAAGAACTACTTCCATGTGCGCCCTCATTTAGAAGTCTCCCAGCTAATCCTGCCTTGTAACTGACCGAAGTTGTAGAAACAGCCTTTCTTTTACTGTCTATGGAGCTAGCTAGCTGACATGATCTACATCTGAGCTACTGGGCATGTGCAGTGCAATCAAAGATAGTACAGAAGAAGAAGAAGAAAAGAGGTCTCACTCTGTAGCTAAAACAGAGACCAGCTGAAAAGCAGCAGTGAGAGAGAGCGGTGCAGTACAACAACAATATGGTGTTTTTTGAAAATTAAACCATGTAAACCTATTCTGGTACAACCTTAAAATACAATTATGAACCTGAAAATGAGCATAATATGGCTGCTTTAAGGTTTAGTTTTAAGATGAAGTAAGCCTTGTTTCAAGATAAACCAGCTTGCATTAAGACAGAGCTTAGTCATTCTTCACTAATACTGAGTTTTCTTTTTCTAAATTAAATTAATTTTTTTTTTTTTTTTTTTTTTTACAAATTTTCAGCTTAATTTGTTAAAAGTAAGAAAACTAAATATGTAATTGCTTATATTTAGTATATTTCACTTATTTTTAGGCTGTATAAAGTTAAAATGTAAGTAATCTCATCTTAAAACCAGAATTTTAGGGTTATATTTAGTGTATTTTACTTATTTTGGGGCTGTAAAAAGTACAATTTTAAGTAATCTGATCTTACAACCAGCATTTTAGGCTTATTTTAAGCCTTCCAAATACCTCTGTAGACATGCTTATTTCTAGATTTAACAATCTTAATTCAAGAAATCTTGTCAAGTGAAATTATCTTGCTGCATGGACAGATAATTTCACTTGTTTTGCCTGCCTACGGACTACTTTAGACTCGGTTGCTCCTCTCAAAAAGAAGATGATGAAGGAAAGGAAACTAGCACCTTGGTATAACTCCCAAACTCGCAAATTAAAACAAATCTCACGAAAACTTGAAAGTAAATGGCGTTCCACCAAACTGGAAGAATCTCGTGTGGATTGGCAAGATAGTCTAAAAAATTATAGGAGGGCCCTCAGAAATGCCAGATCAGACTATTACTCAACACTAATAGAAGAAAATAAGAACAACCCAAGGTTTCTTTTCAGCACTGTAGCCAGGCTGACAGATAGTCACAGCTCTATTGAGCCATCTATTCCTATAGCTCTGAGCAGTGATGACTTCATGACCTTTTTTAATGATAAAATTATAACAATTAGAGAAAAAATTCATCACCTTCTGCCCACAGCTTCCAACGACTCACCATTGGGCGCAGGAGGGCTAGAGAGAACGATAAGACCTGATACTTATTTAGACGGCTTTTATCCTTTAGACCTCCAACAATTAATGTTAAGGGTCTCTTCAGCTAAGCCAACTACCTGTCTCTTAGACCCCATTCCAACGAAGCTACTTAAAGAAGCACTACCCGTGGTCAACACCACATTACTAGATACGATCAATATGTCCTTATTAACGGGTCACGTACCGCAGTCTTTTAAAGTAGCTGTGATAAAACCTATTCTGAAAAAACCCACCCTCGACCCTGAGGTCTTAGCCAACTATAGACCTATATCTAACCTCCCGTTTCTCTCCAAAATCCTTGAGAAGGTAGTCGCTAATCAATTGTGTGACTTTCTGCATAGAAATAGTCTATTTGAAGACTTTCAGTCAGGATTTAGAATGCATCATAGCACAGAGACGGCACTGGTGAAAATCACTAACGACCTTCTAACTGCTGCTGACAAAGGACTTGTCTCCGTACTTGTCTTATTAGATCTTAGTGCTGCATTCGACACTATTGACCATACCATCCTCTTACAGAGACTGGAACATTTAGTTGGCATTAAAGGAATCGCACTAAGCTGGTTTAAGTCCTATTTTTCTGAGCGATCCCAATTTGTTAATATTAACGATAAACCATCCAAATACGCTAAAGTTAGCCATGGCGTTCCTCAAGGCTCAGTGCTTGGACCAATTCTATTCTCTTTATATATGCTTCCTCTAGGCAATATTATTAGGAAACACTCAATTAACTTTCACTGTTACGCAGACGACACCCAATTATATCTGTCAATCAAGCCAGACGAAAGCGGTCAGTTAGCTAAACTTCAAGCGTGCATTAAAGATATAAAATCCTGGATGACCCACAATTTTCTGATGTTAAACTCAAACAAAACGGAAGTTATTGTGCTGGGACCCAAGCACCACCGAACTTCATTATCTAAATATATAGCTACCCTAGATGGTATTGCCCTGGCCTCCAGCACTACTGTCAGAAATCTAGGAGTCATTTTTGACCAGGATCTATCCTTTAACGCCCACTTAAAACAAACCTCAAGAACAGCCTTTTTCCATCTTCGTAACATTGCCAAAATCAGGAACATCCTGTCTCAAAACGATGCTGAAAAACTAGTCCATGCATTCGTAACTTCCCGGCTGGACTACTGTAATTCTTTACTATCAGGCTGCTCAAATAAGTCCCTCAAGACCCTCCAGCTGATCCAGAATGCTGCAGCACGTGTTCTGACAAGAACTAACAAAAGAGATCACATTTCTCCTGTATTAGCTTCTCTGCATTGGCTTCCTGTAAAATCCAGGATTGAATTTAAAATCCTTCTCCTGACCTACAAAGCACTAAATGGTCAAGCACCATCATACATAGAAGAGCTTTTAGTACCTTATTGTCCCACTAGAGCACTGCGCTCCCAGAACTCAGAGCTACTTGTGGTTCCTAGAGTCTCTAAAAGTAGAATCGGAGCCAGAGCCTTCAGCTACCAGGCTCCTCTCCTGTGGAACCAGCTCCCAACTTGGGTTCGGGGGGCTGACACCGTCGCCACATTTAAGAATAAACTGAAAACCATCATCTTTGATAAAGCTTATAGTTAGGGAGTGAGGAGTTGCAGCATAGTAGAGAGTAGAGGGAGGCAGGAAGTACAAGCCCGTTCCGGCAGGGGAGAGTACGAGCCCGGTCCAGGGCCCCTCTCTTTAGCCTGCCTCTCTTAGTTATGCTATTATAACTCTAGACTGCTGTGGGAAGCTCCTTCCAAGGACACAATGAGCCGCTCCCTCTTCTCTCTTTTCACTTGTCTCCTTTTGTGTGCATCTTAGTCCCAGAAATGCCTGTTACTAACCTAGCTCTGGGGAGTTTTCTCCCCGGAGTCCCTTTGCTTCTTCTTCACCCAGAACATCGCCTTGGAATTGGGTGGCACCTACACCGGGGTCCTGGGTGCAGCTGACGCTATGGACTTACTACACCCTGCTACGCTCTGCGTTTCCCCGCAGTGTCCGACTGCGTCCTGCCGCGTCCAACCGCGTCCACCCAGGCTGCTGTGCCACACTACACCCCGTAACGCCCTGCTGTGCCCTACTATGACATGAACTACTATGACTACCATTGTGATCACTGCTTCACTATCTTTATTATGACTATTATTGCCACCATTCACCACTCCCCCAACTGGTGCCGTCAGACACCGCCTACCAAGAGTCTGGGTCTGTCCGAGGTTTCTTCCTAACAAAAAAAAGGGAGTTTTTCCTTGCCACTGTCGCAATAGCTACTGCTAATGCTTGCTCTTGAGGCAACCACTGTAATAGTTGGGGCTTCGTAAAGTACAGAGTTTGGTCTAGACCTACTCTATCTGTAAAGTGTCTCGAGATAACTCTTGTTATGATTTGATACTATAAATAAAATTGAATTGAATTGAATTGAAATTGAATTGTTTTGAGTACCTTTTCCCTCAGATTTAGTGTTTTTATCTTGTTTTTAGACACCCCTTTTTTGCAGTGTGGCAATTTTAGACCCTTTTTAGAGGGGCTCAATTTCATCTCAGCCCCCCTAAAAATTAGAAATCAATTTTAGTGCTTCAAATTAGAGCTTGCGAACTTGGACTAATAATTCCAGGTTCAAAGGGCTTGAAACAGGTTTAATATCCTGTACGCAGCTGTAACCCCGTCACGGAAAGGGTTAACAGAAACATAGTGTTGGCCAATTGGAGGTGGTTGTGCCAGACTCCCGCTTTTGGTTGAGTCTCTGTCTGATCTGTCAGAGGGAGAGCAGGAGACGGTTGTGATGTTTAACGTTGGTAGTCCCCAGAGAAGAAGTTGGTCATTTCATGGCGCAGATTAGAACCCAAATTGAAACGTAAGCAACTAAAATTGCTGAATGTTAGAACATTGAGTCAAATTGGTCGTTATTACTGTGACTTATAAAGTGTCAGGTTTAGTTCCATCATAGTGTCAAAAAAACGTTAGCTGACGTTGTTGTTCGGTAACTAGCTCAGAGATTATCGCCTAATGAAATTACTGATTAAGCGGGGGGGGTTAACACTTTTGCAAGGCACTGTATCCGTGTCACATTCTCATTAAGGGTTAAGCCCCCCTAAAGGTCTGATCCTAGAATCGTCCCTGGTATCGATCTTATTACACTGATATTGATCAATATAAATACCAACGTTGGTATCGATATAATCAATATTTGGATCGATCCGCCCACCACTTCTCTGCAGGGTTTGGTAAAATTGTAGGCCTACTTTAGAGCAGCTTTTATAAACATCTTTGTCTTTCCATTTTCTTTAGTACTGTATCCAATATTAGGGCTACATATGGTTTTACATTAGTCACTTTTTTATAAAATGTAAGTTTTTAGGCTAAGGCCTACTAAGGTTTAATTATTTAATCCAAAAAAAAAATAGGCTAGTACCAAATTTTACCAGTATGTCTGCACATCAGTTTATTGCAGCACAACAACAGTTACAATGGTCAAATTACATTAAACTGGAATTCTCTCCCTGTTTTCTTTAATAGTTAAGAACATCAGATAGGCCTATTTTAATGATATTGGGCGCTCAACTCAAATTGCCCCCGGTTTTCATTTGAGAAATGGTCTCCTTATTATAGGCTACTGTACATGCATGCGCTTAAACCCTCTGAGACCGAGCTTTGTAATATATGATAACAAAATGCGCAGTTTATTGATTTAATAACATTGGTAAATGCTGGCTCCTTACCGTCTTCCTTCTCTGAAAGCTAACAGCTGTGGCTTCCCAATGCTGTCCCGTCCCCGGGGAGATCGAAGCCTGTACAAAATATTTTCTATCCAGTCTGGAACTTCTGTTTCTTTTCGGGGACTTGGGTACAATAAATCCATACTCTTAGATCAAGTATTGATAGTCTTGTTGTCCATATTTTATCCATTATCTACCATCCATTAACGTTTACTGTCGTTAGCTTTGTTGCTAAAAACAAACAAACAAACAAACGTATTACCATTCCCGTGAGACTCTAGTCCATTCCATTTACCTCGGAACTCGGAAGCCGGAGCTGGGAATGACGTCATACCCAAGTTGAATGCGTTCTATTTACAAGTAAGATTTGTTATTGTTTCCATTAGCTCTATCCAGGTTAGCCATTGTTAGCAATACCAGTTGATGACAACGCATTAGGCTGTTTTTTGTGCATACAAACAGAGTAACAACATGTCCACAGAGAGAAGTTGGACAGGACTGTGTGAACGACTGATTTAGTGAGACACAAATAAGACAGAAGTGCTTATAACTTACTTATGCAGGGGGCAGACATGTTGGATTTTGAACTCGGGCTACTTTGAGGTTGTCCAAGTTCCGAGCTCGGAAATTCAAGTTCACGGGGCACGTTTTCGACTTTGACCTCAGAAAATTTGAGTTCCGAGTACAAATGGAACGCACTATAACCAATGACGATTTAGAACCGAGACGCCCCAACTCGTGCTAGTTTCCTGTCTCTGCGCCACGTGGGCTCCGCCACGGCCACGCCTCTTTAGGAGACTAGCGGCAGGTCCGAGTGTATTGATTCCAATGGGAGAAGCTGTGTAAATGCTAACATAAAATACACAGTCACGTGAAACAATAACATACATGATCCTTTATTGTTAAAGAGAATATTAATAAATCAATAAATCAGCCCCAATGATTAACAATGTTTTGGTCTGTGACCTGAAACCTGAAGCCTGCAGGTCACAAACATTAAGAACAAACTTTACAGTGAAGTAGGAGACTTCTGTTGTTCAGCACTTACACTTTTATAATGAACACATTTACATATTAAGGAGGAAGAAGGAGTAGATGTAATTTAAAGGATTTTTAAACAGGAAACAGGACTAAAATATTTCAGATGCTAAACATTCAAAGCAGCAGAGTATTTTATATCTTAAACATGTAACATGCAGGTGTGTCAGGAGAGCATCATGACGTCACTGTGCAGCAAAACACAGAACACAGATCAAATATACATCTAGATCAGAAGATGAGAGTAAATACGTTAAAATATTACAGTGGAGGTTTTATCAACAACTGACACTTTATGTTAATCTTTTCCTTCACAATGGGTGCCTGGGTGGCCTAGTGGTGGAACGCGCGCCCATATATAGAGGCTTACACAATGAATTAGTGAGAAACTCTTTCACTCAATCAGGTGACTTCACAAATCCGTAATAACAAACAAACAAGACAGCTTACAATTGTTTTTACCTTAATATAATTTTTTGTCCATTACTGTGTCATGTTCATTAGTGATATTTAAACCCAAATATCTAAACTAACCTGCTGCTGACGGCACAGTGAATGAACCAAGTTGACGGATTAGAGAGTTGAGGTTGTTCTTGATATTTAAAAAATAACTCTTTAAACTTTTGATCGGTTCATAATTTGAGTAAACAAGATTCATATAAGTCAGGTCCTGTAAATACAAATTGATGGCAGCTCTGATAGCATTAACATAGTCTGATGCAGGTGTACCAGTCTGAATATCCACTTGGGCGCCATGAATCAACATCTGGACGTGGAAGGTGGCTCCGTTGACCCAGATTTTGAACCCCCGGCTGCTCATCTGTCTGTCATGCAGCAGGGAATTTCTGAGGATGGTGAGATGGTTGCTCAGCTGATGTTCCAGTCTCCTTATGTCCTCCCGTAATTGTTGGTCATTGTTCATGAACATGCGATGACGTCTCAGATACTCTGACATTGTGTCTCGGACACTCGAAGCTTTCTCTTCACCAAACACACGTCGTAACAGGCTGTAAGTATTAGCACTTGTCTCAGAGCCGCTCCTCATGATGATCTCTATGATCAAGGAAATACCAAAGCTCCAAGTCCAACAGCATTTGGGACTGAAGTCTGACTGATCCCGGCCTGCCGACGTAACCTGGCACCAGGTTGACCATCTCCTTAGAAAAAGCCTGCAGCACCGTGTTAGAGTTGGTACCAGAATATTTCAGCAGAGACTCATCTATGCCTATATCTGGTAAGAGGCATGGATGCTTTAAAGCATAGTTATAAAACCAAATAGATGTCCTGTCAATGTCCGCTTGTGAGACGGTAAGGCCCATGATTTTTCCTCTCGATCTGTGAGCGCTCACACAACGTTGAAATGTATCCCGACCAACCAACTGTACACTAATCGGAATGCACTGAGATCAAACCCAGCCAACTCCCTCACATGTAATCAGGATGACGATTCCACGGGTCTCCTCCCGTGCTGAGCAGTGACGCACATGTGCCAAAAACTGCAGTTCACCGAGTGGCCGCTTGAGGCTGGCTGCAGAAGTGAGTCAGTTACCATAGAACCCCATGTTATAAATGCCCAACTTTACAGCAGAATTTTTTATTTTTTTACACATAAGATTAAGTTATATTCAGGCTTAAAGTTCTGCATAATTAATAACTGTAGTTATAGTAGTATAAGTGAGGGCTAGAATAGGACTATTTAAACATCTTTATATCATGGACGGACATCTGATGTTTTACTCTGATTTGTTTTATTTATTTAACTTAACTTATAACCATCAACCTGTCACGGACTTTTTAGCCTTCGAAAATGCTCATTAATATACACTGTCCCTTTTTGAAATAAAATAAACTTAAACTTAACTTCTCTCCTTTGATGCTTTATTGAGAATAAGCAATAGTACAAACATGGACGTGGGTAGCTTTATAAGGGTGTGTGTGTGTGTGTTTGTGTATGTGTGTGTGATGTGTGTGTGTGTGTGTGTGTGTGTGTGTGTGTGTGTGTGTGCATGCGTGCGCATGCGTGCGTGCGTGCGGTTATGCAAAGAAATGAATAACATTGTAAAGGCTACCATACACAATGCATGGAAATTATATATAGCAAATAACAACAATAAACCCACTATTAATTACATTATCTTAATGCAGTGTAACTACCTTAGCATGTAAATAATGCACCTAAAATACAAATGTGAGCAAGCTATATCTAATCAACAGTCAGCCACATGCAATTCAGCTAGCCGGTGAAGAATACAAACAACGAAACATTATATTATAACCGGGGGGGAGGCTGGTCTACATGTTGCCCATCAAACAACAAATTTTGTGCATTCTGGTGAATTTTTATGCAAGAATTTATAGTGCAAATGTCTATTTATGTAAAAGGAAGTTATTATTCTCCTGTGTTGTTCAAAACGGATGTTCACTCAATCCGATCAATTCACAAAGCCGTAATAACAAACAAACAATTATCTTTTAAATTGTTTTCCTTAACATTATTTTATGTCCATTACTGTCATGTTCATTAGTGATATTTAAGGAAAGTGAACCCAAATATCTAAACTTAACTAACCTGTACTGACTGATCCTGATTAGACAGGGTATTGATCTACTAGGTTCGGACACAAAAAATAATATATCATCCGCATAAAGCATAAGTTTGTGCACTACACCTCCTGCCATAACAAAATAATGGTTAACCTCCTTTCTGAAATCATAAAAACCAAGGTGTAAGCTAACAGAACTGTTCTGTTGCTGGGAGAAGACAACTGACGTAAACTTCTAGGTCAACTGCTGCAATTGTGCGTTTATGGTCCAGGGCAAAAAGTGGAAGATGTGACTGTGTACCAAAATAGGCAAACGCTATCTGCTTAGATTTGCTGGTGGAATATCAAGCATTGACTTGAATGGCCATTGCTTGTGGGGCCCGCGTTGCCTCCAGAACATATCGCAGATGAGCCTGGTGGAAAATACCGGCTGAACTCAGTGAAGTGAACATGTCGTCAGCAAGTGAAAGGGAGTTGCGGCAAATAATACAATCTTTGTCTGTAGCTATTGATTTACACCTATTTACCACCTTATCTCCATATATTCTGTTTTAACTCTCAATTTTAATATGCCTGTATGGCTCTGTGATTATACTTGAACATTCTTGGCTGACTGTCATTGTGTCCATGGTTCTTCTTGCTGGTATCTGCTGTCACTGTGCTTTATTGTATTGTCAGCAGGTGTCGCAGCAGTTCACTCTTCTCTGCCACCCTGTCTATGACAACATCTGTGTCCAGGGCCATAAGTATTTCCTTTTCAGTTGCCATCAACATAAATGCCTCCAAGTGATCATTGGATATGGTGCTCCTGAGTCGATTTTTTATAAATTTGAGTGTTGAGAAGCTTCTCTCACAAGCTCCCTGGGTTACAGACAGGGTGAGTAGGAACTTGTACCCGAGGCCTATAACATGGTAAGCATCTGTTAACAAGTTGTATCGCCGTAAAAGTTGATAACAACACACAGCACAGTTCTTACATGTTGAACAACTTTTATTCATAATCTCTACTTGTTCTTCATCAGTTCCATCTGTAGGTATCTCTCTCACAATCCTAGTTGTGTACTGCTCTACTGCAGACTTTTTCAGTCTCTCCCATTGACCAGCGAGACTAGTCAGCTCACACTGCAAAGTGACAACAGTGGCCCGATTGTCAAACTTTAGTAAGCATGTGCTTAGTTCTGTGAGCGACGTGTTGGGCAATCCACTATCTCTGATCTCTGAGAATCTTCTAGGGTCCAGATAAGCAAGGTCAGCAAACAATGTGTCATGTGTTGGAAAGCATTGATGGATGCTTTCAATGACAGTGTCCATAATGACATGGTGTACCTTAGTCTTGTAGGCCATTTCCACGTCCCTTACCACCTCATCCTGTGCCAACTCCCCTGGCATTGTCTTCTTTTTCCTTAACCTTTTCTTAGGCAGCTCAGTTTGCACTTCCAGTTCGGTGTCTTCATCCTGTTCTTCTAGCTTGACAGTAGCCCACTGCACAAAGTTGTCTGCTGCCCTTTTCACAGAGTCAAAGTTTCTAACATTCTTTTGTAGAGCTTTTTGTGTTTCCACAACCATCCGATGCGCTGTCAGAATGTCCAATCCACTGGTTTGTAGGTACTTGGAGAGAGGAGATGTTTTCTCAAATACAAAAATGTTTGGGCAGTGAGGATGGTTTCATACTTGAGCAGGGCCTCTTTTAACCCTCTGGCTTTGACACGTACATTTGGCTTTTGACTTCCCACCTCTTCAATAGTTGTCAAGGTGAGAACCACATCCACAAACAATGCATTTTGTGGGTTGCCAAAAAATCCGAAGACCTTCATCAGAGCAGCATCCGTGGCCCACCAGCGTGTTTCTCCTTGGGAGAGAGCCGTCTGTGGTGAGGGTCCTGACTCTTTTTCTCCCAGACATTCATTCTTTGATAGGACTCTCGAATGAAAACTGCTAGGTCATTTAGTAGTGAGAATAGTGATGCACTTTCTACAACTACTCTTGTGGTGTCTCCCATCACAAGATTCAGGACATGTGCGTAACACCACACATGTACTTGGTTTGGAGAGTGTGAAGAAAGCAAAGCAGAAAAGCCCTTGTACTGGCCTTGCATGTTTGCAGCTCCATCAGTAAAATTACCAATACAATTACTCATGTTCAGTTGTAGTGTATCAATGACTTCTTTAACTAACTGACTAAAGTCTTGGTGCAGAATTACAGCCACTAGAGCCAGTCCCACAATGAGCTTTCCTTAGTTTGGGCCATTTCTTTGTCTGTAGCTATTAAGGAGGTGAGAGGGAGGCCAAGGTGGAGGGTGGGGGTGTGGCCTTGACCAACTGCCACTTTGCTCGTTTGAAAGCCATGATGTCTCTCTCTCATGGGTGGGCCAAATTCTCTGGGCGGGCAAAGCAGAGAAAGGGGAGGTAACCTTTCCCCTTATGACATCATAAAGGGAAGATTCCAGATTGGCCCATCTGAGCTTTCATTTTCTCAAAGGCAGAGCAGGATACCCAGGGCTTGGTTTACACCTATCGCCATTTCTAGCCACTGGGGGACCATAGGCAGGTTGGGGGAACGCATGTTAATGTTAAAAAAAACCTCATGAAGTGAAATTTTCATGCCATGGGACCTTTAAGCTGCTATAGAGCTTCACGATGCGGGCTAAGGAGCTCCGTCACAGCTCAGTCCTATCAGTGGCAGTGAGTTTAGCCGAAAAATAATTCAATTTTATTTATAGTATCAAATCATAACAAGAGTTATCTCGAGACACTTTACAGATAGAGTAGGTCTAGACCACACTATAATTTAAGCCTGGTAGCTGCAGGCTCTGGCTCCCATCCTACTTTTAGATACTCTAGGAACCACAAGTAGCTCTGAACTCTGGGAGCGTAGTGTTCTAGTGGGACAGTAAGGTACTAAGAGCTCTTCTAGATATGATGGTGCTAGACCATTTAGTGCTTTGTAGGTCACAAGAAGGATTTTAAATTCAATCCTGGATTTTACAGGAAGCCAATGCAGAGAAGCTAATACAGGAGAAATATGATCTCTTTTCTTAATTCTTGTCAGAACACGCGCTGCAGCATTCTGGATCAGCTGGAGGGACTTATTTTAGCAACCTGATAGTAAGGAATTACAGTAGTCCAGCCTGGAAGTAACGAATGCATGGACAAGTTTTTCAGCATCGTTTTGAGACAGGATGTTCCTAATTTTGTCAATGTTACGAAGATAAAAATAAAAGCTGTTCTTGAGGTTTGTTTTAGATGGGCGTTAAAGGATATATCCTGATCAAAAATAACGAATTAAGTTCGGAGGTGTTTGGGGCCCAGCGCAATAACTTAAGTTTTGTTTGAAATTCATCAGAAAATTGTAGGTCATCCAGGATTTTATATCTTTAATGCATGCTTGAAGTTTAGTTAACTGACTGGTTTCGTCTGGCTTGATTGACAAGTATAACTGGGTGTCATCCGCATAACAGTGAAAGTTAATTGAGCGTTTCCTAATAATGTTGCCTAGAGGAAGCATAAATAAGGAGAATAGAATTGGTCCAAGTACTGAGCCTTGTGGAATGCCATGGCTAACTTTAGCGTATTTGGAGGATTTATCGTTAACATTAACAAATTGAGATCGATCAGAGAAATAGGACTGTGTTTTAGTAGAAAATATCATATTTTGTAACAGGTCCCATACTTTATTATTGTAATCTGTTAATTATTATTTAACTTTTTCTCCCAAGCTCACAGCAGACAAGTAACGCTTAAATAAAATACATATACATGTGGAACAATAACATACATGATCCTTTATTGTTAAAGAGAATATCACAAAAGCAAACATTAAGAACAAAGTTTACAGTGAAGTAGGAGACTTCTCGTGTTCAAAGATTCAGATTTCTTCAACGAGGAAGAAGGAGCAGATGTAATTTAAAGATTCTTTAAACAGAAAACAGGACTAAAACATTCAAAGCAGCAGAGTATTTTATGTCGCAGGTCGGAGTCGAACCCAGGCCCGCTGCATTGAAGAGTACGCCTCTATATATGTGGGCGCGCACTCTACCAACCAACGAGCTATCCGGGCACCCTTTGTTTTTGAAAAATAAATTATTTCATATGCTACACATCATTCAAAACATGATCATGACAATCTTAGGGCCCTATTTTAACAATCTGAAACGCAAGTATAAAACGCCAAACACAAGTAGCTTTGTGGGCGGATCTCGGGTGCTTTTGTGCCCGACGCAAATCTAAAATGGGTTGGTCTGAAGTAGCTAGGTGTGGTTTGGGCGTAACATGCAATAAACCAATCAGAGCATTAGCTCACATTCCCTTTAAGAGCAGGCGCGCTTGTTCCATGGCAGATTACTATTATGAGGGCGGATTTGTCTGGCGCACGCCAGCGGAAGCTGTCCGGGATGCGGCAAAGTAAAAAAGGCCCGTCTTGACCGGGTGGTGATGTTGCTGCGGACTCTCGGGCGCATCTCCTCAAGTCTGGAGAGGATTGCTGCAGCCATGGAGCGTGGGCCTCCCAACGCACCATCTGCTCCTGTTGTGCCCCTTCCTCCTCCCCCCACTCCATCTGCGTCCACCCGCCCCTGTGGAGGGAAAAGTCCGCTGTGCGTCTGGTGCAAAATAGGAATGATACACGCGTGTACAAAGGAAATTGCGCTGGGTGCAAGATAGGGCCCTTAAACATGTAACATGCAGGTGGAAAAGAAAGCCATGTGTCTGAGTCAACTTGCAGCAAAACATAGAACATAGATAAAATATTCACGTAGATCAGAAGATGAGAGTAAATATGTTGTTGATAAAACTTCTATTGTAATATTAATAACACACTTTAAGTCGATCTTTAAACCCAAAGATCTAAACTAACCTGCTGCTGACGGCAGAGTGAATGAACCACGTTGATAGATTAGAAAGTTGAGGTTCTTGATATTTAAAAAATAACTCTTTAAACCTTTGATCGGTTCATAATTTGAGTAAACAATATCCATAAAAGTCGTCAGAGTTTCTGGGTAATGACACGGGTTAGGACGAGGAAAATAAACATTACTTCTACAGCGTTTCATTTCATTATTTTTCATAGAACATACTAGATCGCCGTAAGGAAAGCTGAAGACATATAAAGTTGTAAACATCATTGACTTGATCTTGTAAGTCTTGTGTTTCTTCAGCAAACGATGCAGGTCCTGTAAGTACAAATCGATGGCAGCTTCGATAGCATTAACATAGTCTGATGCAGACCAGTCTGAATATTCAGGCGAGCCTCATGGATCAACATCTGGACGTGGAAGGTGGCTCCGTTGATGCACATGTCCGTCATGCAGCAGGGAGTTTCTGAGGATGGTGAGATGGTTGCTCAGCTGCTGTTCCAGTCTCCTTATTTCCTCCCGTAATCGTTGGTCATTCTTCATGAACATGCGATGACGTCTCAGATACTCTGACATTGTGTCTCGGACACTCAAAGCTTTCTCTTCACCAAACACACGTCGTAACAAGCTGTATGTATTATCACGTGGCTGAGTGCTGTTCTTGATGGCGATCTCTATGATCATGGAAATCACCAAAGCTCCAAGTCCAACAGCATTAGGGACTGGATCCAGTGAACCAATAGCAGATCCCAAATTCTTGATGTATCCTGGCAGGTGGTGGACATGTACCTGTGACAGCATCTCATTAGAGTAAGCCTGCAGCACCACGTTAGAGTCGTTACCAGAATATTTCAGCGGTGACTCATCTATGCCTACATCTGCTAGGAGACATGGTTGATGCTTTAAAACGTCTTCATAAATCCAAAGAGCAGCCCAGTTATAGTCATCTTGTGAGTATTCATAGCCCATGATTATTCCTCTTGATCTGTGATCGCTCACACAAAGTTCAGATGTCCCCCGACCAGCAGACTGAACACTATAATCAGAATGTACTGAGATAAAATCCAGCCGTCTCCCTCACATATAACCAGGATGACAACTCAGTATATCAGCCAATCAGACCTCAGGAAAAGTTAGGAGTATTTGTTGACTTGTCTATAAAGTCCAACGTGTCCACGGTCCAGAAAAACAAGTTGTGCCACATGAATCTACATTTATAGTTTGTTTGCTATTCAAATCCAACCCACATGTAATGATTTTAGATTGTTCCTTCATGTGCATTATAAGAGTTTTATAAGCTACTTAAATAAAGAAAACCTTCCCAGAATCCACCTCAGAAACAGGACAAAGACAGAAACATCAACAGGATATTGACTTAACCTACTTCAGCATGTTTTAAATATTAACTGTGGGGAACAGTTTGTTAGAAATGGAAATCCTGTCTTGTATCAACGCATTCTCGTGAGCCAGTTCATATGATATCGTACGATATTGCGGTGATCTCAGGCCAGTCACGTGAAGAAGTTTAGCCAACCCGTCACATGCCAGTTAATTTTACTGGTCTTTACAGTTAAGTTTAGCAGATAAGAGGCACCAAATTTATTAGTTAAGATTACAAACAAGTTTGTACACCGGTCCTCTTAACTTCTTCCGGGACACCAACACCTGTTTCCTGGGTGAAAGTCCTGTATTTTCTCCTTAACTTCTTCAGGACATGAACACCTGTTTCCTGGGTGAAAGTCTTGTGTTTTCTCCTTAACTTCTTCAGGACATGAACACCTGTTTCCTGGGTGAAAGTCTTGTGTTTTCTCCTTAACTTCTTCAGGACATGAACACCTGTTTCCTGGGTGAAAGTCTTGTGTTTTCTCCTTAACTTCTTCAGGACGTGAACACCTGTTTCCTGGGTGAAAGTCTTGTGTTTTCTCCTTAACTTCTTCAGGACATGAACACCTGTTTCCTGGGTGAAAGTCTTGTGTTTTCTCCTTAACTTCTTCAGGACACCAACACCTGTTTCCTGGGTGAAAGTCTTGTGTTTTCTCCTTAACTTCTTCAGGACATGAACACCTGTTTCCTGGTGAAAGTCTTGTGTTTTCTCCTTAACTTCTCCAGGACATGAACACCTGTTTCCTGGGTGAAAGTCTTGTTTTCTCCCTAACGTAGAAAAAAAAAAAATTACTTTAAATCTTGTGTTTACCGGAGATGTACTCATACTTCTTTTTTTTTAAATAAGTCATTGAGCCAAGCATTTAAAAAATGTCTTATCTAAGAAAATCTAAGTCGACTAAGAACAAAACGACTTGACTCAGAGGGGGCAGCCCACTGTGTCAAGGCTTTGTTATACCAGTGTAACCGTTCTGCTGCAGATGCTCTGCTGTGTCATGTAAATTAATATTCATACCACAAGATGGCAGCACTCTGTAGTCCACTGAAGGTATCTCTGTTGTACCGACACTAACATGCAGGCTGTCTGTGTATTAGGGCTGGGCAATATATCGATATTAACAATTATATCAATATATTTTTAAACATGATATGGAATTAGACCATATCGCACATATCAATATAGTTCAAATTTGCGCTGTGATCCTTGCTCCAAGCAAGCTGCTGACCCGGCGGAGCTCTCTGCACTGCTCCCCGCGCCCCGCCCCTTCTCTTTCATGCACAGAGGGGGGAGGGGCAGGAACAGACACTCAGCCAGTCTTCAACAAACATGGAGGAAGCAACAACGTCTGCGGAGTGTGCGGAGGAGATTGAAGATTGGAGGAATTGGTTATTAAAAGAAAAAGCAGTGGCTCAGTAATTTGGAGATGGTTCGGATTCAAAGTATCACATGAGCAACAAAATCACGTTATATGTAGGCAGTGCCATAAACAAGTTACAGCCAGGGGTGGAAGCACTACAAATCTTTTTCACTACCTAAAACAGTGGCAAACTGCGCGCTGCAGAAGCCCCAGCCGCAAGCCATCGACAACCCGAAAAAGCTCCAGCCCTGAAACAAAGCTCACTGCAAACTTAATTTTCCCGCAGTGTGCCTTATGAAAAGAAAAGTGACAAGTGGTGTACTATAATGGTGTCACGGACTAGAGCTGAAAACTACTTGACAAAAGTCTGGAGTTGACGGAAATATGCGTGGTCAAGCCCCGGCTGTGAACGGTTTCATTTCCTATAAGTTCTTCGCAATAAAAATCCTCCGTTATTTTGGTATTTGAATGTTTTTATTATGAAGCAGCAAAATCTGGAAATGTTGGGGATTCATTAGCAGTAACGTAACGTGACTCCTATAAGCATTGTGCATTGTTACTTAGCAACAGCATTCTTTGACAAAAGCTGTCCAATCCGTTACAAGGAACGTTTTACAATCCACCCGCCACTTTGAAAAAATACCCGCCATTGGCTGGTGCTAATTTCCCACCCTGTACATGTCATATTTGGCTTTGACTTTGACTGAACATTTGCTCTCACTTTGTGGAAAAAATATCGGGATATATATCGTATATCGATATTCAGCCTAAATATATCGGGATATGACTTTTGGTCCATATCGCCCAGCCCTACTGTGTATAAACACCTGAGACTGACTGGATGCAGCACTGGAATCATGCTTCAAAATAAAATGCATATTAAGTTGTTATATGCAAGTTGAATTATAGGTTATAAGTATGGCTGTCAAACGATTATTTTGTTTTAGTCGTGATTAATCGCTGAATTTCTATAATTAATCGTGATTAATCGCATGCTTTATCACATGATTAAAATTCTATTATTTTGCATTTCAGAACAGTTTTTAAGTACATATTAACAATGGAAAGCAATTATTACCAGTGTATCTTGATTGGGAATCAAATCAATGCAAGATTTGTATTTGTTTATTATTTATTTATTACTGTACTGTAAACAAAAGAAAAATGTGTGAATCTGTCATTATTGCACAATTCCTTCAAGTACCCAATTAAAAAACAAAAAATCCCTATCTAGATGGGATTTTTATTGTTTACCCCAATTAAGGCCCAATGAGGCAAAATTGTGAAGTAGAAATTAACAAAACAATTAAAGAAAACAGAAAAATATATACTTTCAAGGAAATAAAATAAATTGACTTGGGTGTCAAAACAATAAGGTAATATAAATATACAACTGTTCACTAATTGACCTTAACTCAAGTCATCACTCTGAGGATATACAACAGACTTATGTCCTCCTCCCTCAGGTGTTCCAACAGCTCTCCCTCCTAGAGCAAATACTACTGCCACTCTATATAGCCTGAAGCCTGTCCCTCAAATTGGAACATACCAACACAATACAATGCAGGGGTGGCTCAGGTGAATAGACAGAAACGGCTCCATACAGCCAACATTAATATATCTAAAAAGCTAGACATTTACAGCATATCAGTTATATGATTCACATTTAAATTAGACAAAGCCACAAGACATCTTGATGGCTGCAAAATGTAATACTTAAAATGCCGGTTAACTTCCTGTTACCCCGGAAGTCATAGACCCATTTAAACCCGAGGATCGCGGCAAACTTTCCTTTAGAACAAAGAGCGCACATGCTGGTAAGACAAATATTAGATGTTACCCTCTATTAGCCTTTAAACTCAATAAACAGACTCTAGATAACAAAGACATAAGTGTTGCGTGTTGTTATTGTAACTGGACATGTTTGTGAAATAAACTGTATGGTTTTAAACAATAGAAAATAATGTATTGATGGATGTTGCTATAGCATTTAAATCACTGCAGAATTAGATGTTAAATATGTGCGCAAGAAAACTACGGGATTACTATGTGGAATTAGATGAATGAATGGCTATGCTTAACAGAACATATGAACCCAGTATGATAAGTAACAGAGCATATTAACAGGCTAACAAAACATATACCGGCAACATTTACACTCAGTCTTTGAGAGAAAATAGGTAGCGCATCGCTACCGTGGCGGCAGCCATGCGCCCCGTCACACCATGGTCAAAATTCAAGATTTTATAATGGCGTTTCAGATACTCTGACATTGTGTCCCGGACAGTCGAAGCTTTCTCTTCACCAAACACACGTCGTAACATGCTGTATGTGTCATCATTTGGCTGAGTACCGCTCTGGATGCTCTTGATGAAGCCTGCAGCGTCGCGTTAGAGTCGTTACCAGAATATTTCAGCAGAGACTCATCTATGCCTACATCGTAAGAGGCATGGTTGCTGTAAAACGTTAAAAAAAATCCAATGAGCACTACTGTCAAATTCCTCTTGTGAGTTTTCAGAGCCCATGATGTTTCCTCTTGATCTGTGATCGCTCACACAAAGTTCAGATGTACACTATAATCAGAATTGTACTGAGATAAAATCCAGCCAGCTCCCTCACATATAACCAGGATGACGACTCCAGCAGCCAATCAGACCTCTGGAAAAGTTAGGCGTAGCAGCAACCCATTCTCATTCATAACTCGTAAAATAAGAACGTTTGGACAGTGGCTTTCAGTATCTGATGCGACGAAAAAGGCGTCTTTCAGCTTGTTTGTGTAACGCACCGGGGAGAGCAGCAGTCTGTGGGACACGCATAGTCCCTGGAGAGGTTTCAGGGGCGGTCTCAGGGACGCCGGACACCGGCAATGTCTCAGGGGCGGTCTCAGGGGCCCCGGAGACCGGCAAAGTCTCAGGGGCAGTCTCAGGGGTGCTGGAGACCGGCAAAGTCACAGGGCCAGCCGGGGCCCAGGGAGGCTGGGCGTCAGCCGGGGCTCAGGGGGAGCGGCCATAGCCGATTCAGGGCGGCTAGACGTCAGCCAGGGCTCAGGGGGAAAGGCCATAGCCGATTCAGGGTGGCTGGACGCCAGCCGGGGCTCAGGGACGCTGGTCGTCTGCCAGGGCTCAGGGGGAGTGTCCATTGCCGATTCGGGGAGGCTGCTAGTCAGCCGGGGTTCAGGGATGCTGCTAGCCAACCAGGACTCTGGGGAGCTGCTAGTCAGCCGGGACTCTGGGGGGCTGCACACCAGCCAGGACCCGCGCAGAAACTCAAGTGAAGATAATTACTTCTTTGTTGAACACTCAGCTCCAGGCAAGACAAAAAATAAATTAGATTCATGTAAATTCACTCCTAAATGTGTGTTACTTAAGGCGTTTTTCCATTACATGGTACCTGCTCAACTCGCCTCGACTCTACTCGCCTTGACTCGACTCAATGCACTGTGCGTCCGTTTTCCATTGCAGATTTTTGTACTGCCTCAGCGTAGCTGGTCATCAAAGCGACACCACAGGAAACTGCTGTGACATAATTTTCAACACGACTCACGCAGTGTTCTCTCGACGTTCTCTTATTACATCCATGGTACACAACAATGGAGGACGTCGAAGGTATGTTGTTTTTGATTCTCGGCATGTGGCTATTTGCAACAACCAGAACAAGTTACGTTACCTGGTAACGTTAGCTAACATTTGCATGTGTTCAGGGTCACAGTCAGTATTTACTATATGCTATACAAGGTATTACATGAACTTTAGCAACCATTATTACACACTAAAATATGTATGCTGTGTACCGTTTGTGTTTCAGATCATTCACGCTTTGCAAAATCGCCGCTGCAGACCATCTGTTTGGGCGTTCAACCGAGCTGCCGAGTGGTGGGATATTATTGTTTCCGGTTTCACACACACTCAGTGGGTTCAGAACTTCAGAATGTCCAAAGAAACCTTTATCTACCTCTACAACAAAATGCGTCCAGCGATGGAGAGACAGGACACAACCTTCCGCAAGTGTGTACCTCTAAAGAAGAGCATTGTGGAAGCTTGCGACCGGCTTCCAGTTCAGAACTGTTGGCCATCTTTTTGGAGTAAGCATCGCAACTGTGTGCCGGTGTGTTCAAGAGTTCGCTGCTGCTGCAGAGATGATGTTGGTGCCGGAATAAATATGTTTCCCAGACCAGGAGAAGTTTGCAGAAATGGCTGCCTACGCTGAGAGAAGATGGGGGAACCCGCAGTGTATTGGCGCTATTGATGGATCACACATACCCATCATAGCACCACAAGAGTACCACTGCGACTATTTCAACCGTAAAGGGTGGCACTCCATCATCCTTCAAGGTGTTGTTGATGGAAAGGGACTGTTTATGGAACGTGTTTGCAGGAATGCCTGGCAGCTCGCATGATGCTCATGTTTTGAGACTGTCCAAATTGTGGTAGTTAGCCAGCAGTGGCAACTACTTTCCTGCTTCCACCAGGAACATCGGTGGGGATAATGCTGGCTACTACATCCTGGGGGATTCTGCCTACCTATTATTGTTACTTCACCTAGCTAGTGGACACTAGTCGGGGGCTGACCCGGTGCACCAATATTTTATTATTGTAATCTGTTAATTGTTAAATAACTTTTTCTCTCAAGCTCCCAGCAGACAAGTAATGCTAAAATAAAATACACAGACACGTGGAACAATAACATACATGATCCTTTATTGTTAAAGAGAATATAAATAAATCAGCCCCAATGATTAACGATTTGGTCTGTGACCTGAAACCTGAAGCCTGCAGGTCACAAACATTAAGAACAAAGTTTACAGTGAAGTAGGAGACTTCTAGTGTTCAGCACTTACACTTTTATAATGAACAACATTTACTTATTCAAAGATTCAGAATTCTCCAACGAGGAAGAAGGAGCAGATGTCATTTAAAGATTCTTTAAACAGGAAACAGGACTAAAATATTTCAGATGCTAAACTTCATTCAAAGCAACAATGTAACATGCAGGTGTGTCAGGAGAGCATCATGACATCACTGTGCAGCAAAAACACAGAACACTTAAAATATATAGATCACAAGATGAGACTAAATATGTTAAAATATTACAATGGAAGTTTTATCAACACTTTGTTTTTTGTTGTTGTTTTTTAACTTAAAGTTACTATATGTAACTTTTTTTTTAAAGATATTTTTTCTTTTTTTAACATTATTTTTGGGGAATTTGTAGGCCTTTATTTGACATGACAGCTGAAGAAATGAAAGGGGAGAGAGAGGGGGGGAATGACATGCAGCAAAGGGCAGTAGGTCAGAGTCAAACCCAGGGCCTGCTGCGTCGAGGAGTAAACCTCTATAAATGGGCGCGCACTCTACCAACTGAGCTATCCAGGCGCCCTTTGTTTTTGAAAAATAAAATATTTCAGATGCTAAATATCATTCAAAACAACAGAGTAGCTTTAACAGTCTTAAACATGTAACATGCAGGTGGAAAAGAGAGCCATGTGTCTGCCTCACTTGCAGCAAAACATAGAACACAGATCAAATATACATGTAGATCACAAGATGAGAGTAAATACGTTGTTGATAAAACTTCTATTGTAATATTAATAACACACTTTAAGTCAATCTTTAAATCCAAATATCTAAACTAACCTGCTGCTGACGGCAGAGTGAATGAACCACGTTGACGGATTAGAGAGTTGAGGTTGTTCTTGATATTTAAAAAATAACTCTTTAAACCTTTGATTGGTTCATAATTTGAGTAAACAAGATTCATATAAGCCGTCAGAACTTCTGGGTGATCACACAGTCTAGGACGAGCAAATTGAACATACATTTCACAGTTTTTAATTTCATAATTTTTCATATACATACAGTGTAAAAGTTTAAACTCATATGAATTGATCTTGTAAGTCTTGTGTTCCTCCAGCAAACGATCCAGGTACTGTAAATACAACTTGATGGCAGCTCTGATAGCATTAACATGGTCTGATGCAGGTGTACCAGTCTGATTATCCAGTCGGGCCTCATGGATCAACATCTGGACGTGGAAGGCGGCTCCGTTGACCCAGATTTTGAACCCCCGGCTGCTCATCTGTCCGTCAAGCAGCAGGGAGTTTCTGAGGATGGTGAGATGGTTGCTCAGCTGCTGTTCCAGTCTCCTTAGTTCCTCCCGTAATCGTTGGTCATTGTTCATGAACGTTTGATGACGTCTCAGATACTCTGACATTGTGTCTCGGACACTCGAAGCTTTCTCTTCACCAAACACACGTCGTATCATGCTGTATGTATGATCACTTGGCTGAGTGTTGACCTTGATGAAGATCTCTATGATCATGGAAATCACCAAAGCTGCAAGTCCAACAGCATTAGGGACTGGATCCAGAGAACCAATAGCAGATCCCAGTTTCTCAATGTTGCCTGGCAGTTCACTGACCAGTGTCTCTGACAGCATCTCATTAGAGTAAACCTGCAGCACCGCGTTAGAGTCGGTACCAGAATATTTCAGCAGAGACTCATCTATGCCTAAATCTGGTAGGAGGCATGGTTGATGCCTTAAAACGTCTTCATAAATCTGAAGAGCAGAGCTGTTATAGTCCTCTTGTGAGTATGAGGAGCCCATGATCTGTGATTGCTTACACAAAGTTCAGATGTCCCCTGACCAGAAGACTGAACACTATAATCAGAATGTACTGAGATAAAATCCAGCCAGCTCCCTCACATATAACCAGGATGACAACTCAGTATATCAGCCAATCAGATCTCTGGAAAAGTTAGGAGTATTTAATGACTTGTCTCTAAAGTCCAATGTGTCCAAGGTCCAGAAAAACTAATTGTGCAGCATGAATCTACATTTATAGTTTGTCGTTCATCTACAACCCACATGTAATGATTTCCAGAGGTGGAAAAAGTAGTAAAAATATTGTACTCAAGGAAAAGTACCAATACTTTGATGAAATATTACTCAAGTACAAATGAAATTACCGCCTGAGAAATTACTCAAGTAAAAGTAATAAATACTTCATTTAAAATGTACTTTAAGTAAAAGTTACTTAGTTACATTAAAAAAACCTGTAAAATGGGGCGGGGGGTCTCTCCCATGAAGTGAAAATAGGACAAGGGTCATAAACCCAAAACTACTTTGTTTTTAATTAAAGAAAAATCTATACAAATGTATACACATGTAATAACAACATAACACATGTCACACATGACATTTAAGACCCTTAGAAAGGTATCCTGTGCAATTGTAGTTCAGACCATCCCATAAAACATTTTCAAACAGTTGAAAGTGAAAGTACCATTCATTGTTAGTTCTGAGGGCCATCCTTTTCTTCACAAACATAAACAACAGTTAATAAGCACATCAAATCACTTGTTCGACTCCATAAATGTCCAAAATAATAATCTCTCCCATTTAGTGAAAAGAGGATTTTATTTTCTTCCTTTCGGTTTTCGTTTTTTTTCAAAGTTTTTTTTTTTTTTTACTCAGTAACGGATGGAATTTGTAATGTAGCGAAATACAATACTGAACTCAAAACGTAATCAAGCACATTTTAAATTACCGATTTTAATAAATACTTGAAAAATACAAAATACACAACAAAACTACTCAATACAGTAACGTGAGTAAATGTATTTAATTACTTTCCACCTTCATGTGCATTATAAGAGTTTTATAAGCTACTTAAATAAAGAAAACCTTCCCAGAATCCTCCTCAGAAACAGGACAAAGCCAAAAACATCAACAGGATATTGACTTAACCTACGTCAGCATTTATAATATACAATATACTGTATATAACGGGAATCTTTGACTTTTCTTTAGGTCTTATAAAGGCATCATCTTTTTACCACTGGATCTGTGCAACTGAGGATTTTTTCACACACACACACACACACACACACGCGCGCACACACACACACACACACACACACACACACACACACACACACACACACACACACATACAGCCTTTTTGAATTTTGCTATTTAGTCTGTGGGGCTCTTCTGGCCTGTTCACCTGGCTTTACTGCACATTTACTGTATATTGTAGTGAACCGTGTGGAACTGTTAATGTTCATGTTTAAATATTAACAGTGTGTCACTGTTCGGGGACAGTCAGTCCAGATTAGTGATGTATTATAAAAACGTCCAGATTAGTGATGTTGAGTGAAACATTATTTCCACTGGACGCGCGTCTGTGCTGGGTTCCGGTTTTGTTCCGTCCTCCGCCCCGCGCCATACCACACAATATGACGTACTTACATACCACATACAAATACTTACAGTTTTGTCCAACTGCTTACACACAAAATCTTTTCATGTCAAATGGTTTTTGAAACCTTTCACTCAAGATGCAAAACTACACACCAAATCTCCAAAACCAGAATCTATTTCTCAGCCTTTCACTCAGTTTTCAATAGCATGAAACACTTGTGGAGGATACACGCTCTCCCTCACAGCTGTTGCCTGGTTCTGACTCATGACAAAAACACAGGAAAAATAAAAGACACCGCATAAACTCTGCTACTGTGTGTTTATTTAAATATAGGTACACCATGTAGGCCTAAGAGATTGCAATATAAGCCTGTATATTACTACTAGAACTATAGCATATATATGTCAAGGATGTATACAATAAATATACTTCAGCTGGAGTCTGATTTACTACGGCAACACTGTTGACTGCATCAGTGATCTCTTTCCATTCCACATTCTTTCTACAGCCTTTAATACCAGTTTTCAGACTGCCAAATAGTGAACCTGAGATATCAGGGTTTAAATCTCCACCTCTGAAAAGTGTCTCTTCTCAGCCGGATTACGTATCTCCATGTTGTAAATTGTAGGGGCGAGGCCTCAAAACCCAGAATATATTGGAGTGTGATATTTAAATTGCGATGGTTTCCAGCCGCTGCATTTATCAATGTATGACCATCCTTACGCTCTGATTGGTGTGATACGAACGTTTCATGAATCACACGTGAAGCCTGTCGTAAGAGGATTTCTGCGCTCACATCTGCGCTGGTTTCTACGTTACGTTGATAAATGAGGGCCATTATGCTTAACTGAACACTAACCAATCACTGCTGTAGTATAGGCCTATACATAGGTCAAAGGTCAGATTACCTGTTTTGAACAATTATGCCAAGAATAGACAGAGAGCAAGAGGAGGAGGAGGGACAGACAGGGGACAACAACGAGGAGGAGGAGGAGGAGGAGGAGAAGGAAAGAAGAGGAAGGAGAGCCATCTCTGATGAGATCAGGGCCACACTTATTTGTCATGTGATCAACCACAGATTGACCAATGAGAGAAGCCCATCTTGAGGAGCTTTACGGTGGCGTCCATACTTCAAACCTTCAGAAATGAGAACAGGCATGCAACTATCTATGACTATTTCAGCATTATAAATCAATGAGACTTCGTTTAAAACATGCATACAATACCCCACACACGCCCCAACACACACACACACACACACACACACACACACATACTCTTTATTCTAAAAATGATAGAACTGTAGAACATTGTAAATGTAGATATAGGCCTATGAAAACAGGTGCGTAGCCAGTAATGGGCCAGGGCGGCACTGGCCCGCCCAGCCAAGTTTGATCAATACATTTTGTTTTGTTATGAAAAATATTCAAATGTATGTAAAAAAAGAAATAGTAACAGAACTAGTTGTGTGTGTGTTTAATGTGTCTTCTCTTCTGATTAAAACGAAACTGTTTAAACCATAGAATAAGGATCAAACAATTAGGAAGCCTTGGAATGTAGGTGGTTGCTACGGTAACAACAGGCAGACTCTCCGGGCTGCCTTCAGCAGCTAAAGTTAGCTAGCTGGCTGTTTAGACAATGTACCATGGATGTGTTAAGCAATGCACTGTTAAAAGTTACCGCGACAACAATGGCTTCTCTTTAAAGTGGTATGGACAGTTTTCGTGGATGGAATCCAGTGTAAATAAGGACGAGCTCTTCTGCAGCATGTGCAGACATTTCCCCAGCGGAGCTGACAGTCAATCAGAGAGAGAGGAGTTAGTTTGAGTTCTGGCCCTCACAGAGGTAACATTAAGTAAAATGGGTTTCATGCTTCTTGAGTTATTATTTAAGTAACCTAGTAACCTTCCTATTTAGTAAGAAATGGTGAACACTGATGATGGCTTCTAGCTGAAACGTGTTTGTGTTTTGCCCACATTAAATAAGAAGATAACTTATCTGTGAGTGACATAGTTTTTAGTTTTCTTTGGTCCTGTCACTGCCGTGGACTCCATACACTGTCTATGATTTGGCGCCTTGCTGGCCACTTTTCAATATCTTTCATAATTCAAACAATGCTAGGCTGGAAGTTTTGGCCACAAGTACTGCTGGTAGCGCATTTGCTGCTCATGATCTGACCATAGTCCTGAAGCATATGGATAGGATATGTTACATGTGCCTACATTGTCTGATGTAGGCTATTCTATGTCATGCAGTATGTAATTTAGATGCCTTCTCTGCTGTTTGGGTTCATGATTAGTTGCCACTTTGTGCAATAAAAGGGTTAATTTGATAACAGTGCTGTGCAGAGCCAATGCTGCAGGGGCCTGTTTCACAAAACCAAGATAAGGGATTAAGCCGGGATTTATCAGTTATCCTGGATGATTTAAGCCTTGACTCGGTTTCACAAAAGTGGAGGCACATAAATCACCATGGAGATTTATTCTGTGCAGCTAGCCTGCTCCCGACCAGGCTAACAGCCAGGATTTATTAATCCTGGAGCCTTTTCTGATCACCCAGCAGTGGTTTTACCCTATTGTTATCAGCTGGATTAAAATACAACAGGTGCATATTGCTGTTCATTTAAGTACTGTTATTATTTAAAGTTGGGACCATAATTGTTTTTAATAATTATTCATGTGACAGTCATTGTTACTGTTATATTGCTGTATGAAGACTGCTGTTCATATTGTTGTTAGAAGTTTGATGAATATATTATGACAGTTGTTGAGATAATTAGAAAAGGCTGATAACATTTCAAATGTGTTTTAAATGAAGTCTGTTACTAAGGGCGACACATACAACGCTGTACATTTCTATAGTTGACCAATGCACCTTGAATTATTTTAGTTGATTCATTTTTTTTAATTCTTTAACAATAAGGATCATGTTTGTTCCTCTTCCATGTGCATTGTATTTGGCATTCTTAGCACACAAATTGTGTTGTCCAGTAAACTGGGACTATAATTTGGGAGGATTGTACAATTTAAAGAACATATCCTAATTGTACAATCCTCCCAAATTATAGTCTTAGTTCACTGGACCAGTAACTATCTAGTGATGTAGACTACTGTACATTCATGTAACAACAGGGGGAGGACACCTCAATGGTTTTTGACCTTATATTTTGCTGGGGGGGGGGGAATAACTGATGAATATACTCTGTTCCATTCATGTTTACAGTGTGCATGGAATTCATCACTTAATTATCTTTATAATGATGGGGGTTCGCCTTCGCAGCCGGCCTTCAGAAGGGCTTCGCCTTCGCCGCCGGCCTTCAGTGGGGTTTCGCCTTCGCCGCCGGCCTTAAGAAGGGTTTCGCCTTCGCCGCCGGCCTTAAGAAGGGTTTCGCCTTCGCAGCAGGCCTTCAGAGGGGTTTCGCCTTCGCAGCAGGCCTTCTGATGGGTTTCGCCTTCGCAGCCGGCTTTCAGAGGGGTTTCACCTTCGCCTCCGGCCTTCAGAGGGGATTCGCCTTCTCCGCCGGTATTCAGAAGGGATTCGCCCTCGCAGACGGCCTCCAGAGGGGTTTCGCCTTCACAGACGGCCTCCAGAAGGATTCTGCCTTCGCCATCGGCCTCCAGAGGGGTTTCGCCTTCTCGGGCGTCCTTCAGAGGGGCTCTACCTTCGCTGACCTGTTCGGCCACCTGAAGGATTCTGCCTTCGCCGCTGGCCTCCAGAAGGATTCTGCCTTCGCTGCTGCCCCAAGTGCCCATGGTTCCTGTTTGTCGAGGCCTCTCTGTCCCCTGTTGACGAGGCCTCTCTGTCCCTGTCCCGGTGCCTTCCTGTTCCCTGCCCTGAGTGGCCTCTCCGTTCCCTAGCCCCGTTTGACTTTTTGTTAATCTGTTTGTTTGTTGATGTTGTTCTCTGTGCTGTTGTGGATTCTGTTTTTCATTTGTTCCTGCCTGGATACCTGCCTGAGGACACTTTGTGTAAGACTCTTTTTGTTTAAATAAATCACCTTTAACTGCATTTGGGTCCAAGCCTAGACTTTCCTGACTAAACGTGACACTGTTAATGTTAACCGTGTTGAACTGTTAATGTTTAAATATTAACAGTGTGTCACTGTTCGGGGACAGTCAGTCCAGATTAGTGATGTATTATAAAATCGTCCAGATTAGTGATGTTAAGTGAAACATTATTTCCACTGGACGCGCGTCTGTGCTGGGTTCCGGTTTTGTTCCGTCCTCCGCCACGCGCCATACCACACCGGGGCGTCTCAGAAGTGGAGCGTATTTGCTGGCTGACTCGCAGGTTTTATTGTCTCTACAAGTCTTTTTCTCAAATCTTTTCATGTCAAATGGTTTTTGAAACCTCTCACTCAAAGTGCAAAACTACACACCAAATCTCCAAAACCAGAATCTATTTCTCAGCCTTTCACTCAGTTTTCAATCGCATTAAACACTTTTTTCAAAAACACTACACACAATTCTCTACCTAAAACAAAAAAATCTAACAGGAAGTGACTTGCTTTCCTTTTCTAAACACAACCATTCAAAATGGTACACTTATTTACCAGGGCACACACACTCCACATTTGCAAATACATTATGTCATAACTGAACACTAACCAATCACTGCTTTAGTATAGGCCTATATAAAGGTCAAAGGTCAGATTACCTGTTTTGAACAATGGATGCCAAGAATAGACAGAGAGCAAAGGGAGGAGGAGGGAGAGACAGGGGACGACAACGAGGAGGAGGAGGAGGAGGGACAGACAGGGGACGACAACGAGGAGGAGGGAAGAAGAGGAAGGAGAGCCATCTCTGATGAGATCAGGGCCACCCTTATTCATCATGTGATCAACCACGGATTGACCAATGAGAGAAGCCCATCTTGAGGAGCTTTACAGTGAGAAATGAGAACAGGCATGCAACTATCCAATGACTATTTCAGCATTATAAATCAATGAGACTTTGTTTTGCATAGTGCATACAATCCCCCCCCCCCCCCCCACGCCCCGACACACACACACACACACACACACACACACACACACACACACACACACACACACACACACACACACACACACACACTTTATTCTAAAAATGATGCCTTTGGTTTCCATATGTTTGTAGTTTGGTTTTCTTGTTTCATGCTACTGTATACAACACTGTGCTAGTCTTACAAACGTAATGTTTTGTCTTTTCTGTTTTACTGTAACATTACATTGTTTTTTACAGTGCACTTTTCAACCTCTCAGCAGATGACTTTCTCTCTAGAACATTGTAAATGTAGATATAGGCCTATGAAAGACAAAAGAGCTTAAGATTTAGAACAACAGTGTGTACATGGTATATCCAAAAATTTAGTATTATGAAAAAAGTGTTTGCCATTTGATGCAAATGGCTCATTTTGAGATGTGTTGATTTAATTTTGAATGCAATTTAATTTTGAAGATGTGAGGCATTTTGCATTTTGTGTGTGCAGTTTTGGGAATTGTGTGTAGAGTTTTTGAAAAAAGGAGACATAGTGTCCCTGTGTCAAATGTCTTTGTTTAGTTGGTTTCATGTTTTCTGTTGGTTTTCCCATTTCCTGTTTTATTTTGAAGTCTGTCTTTTCTCCCTAGTCTTGTCTGGTTTTACTTCCTGTCTTTTGGTTTTCCCGCCCTTGTGACTGTCTGATGTGTTTCACCTGTTCCCCAGCCCTAGTGTCACCTGTCCCGTGTTTCCTCATCACCCTGTGTATTTACTCTCTGTGTTTCCTTTGTGTCTTGTGGGATCATTATGTTTCGTTCCGTGTTTTGCTGTTCTGTGGTGTCAGGTATTGTTCTGAGTTTTTCATGTTTTTCGAGTGGTGTACTGTGCGTGCCTGCTCATTCCTGGCTTCCTCGCTTCCTGGCCTGCGTGCTTTTGGGACTTCTTGTTTGTAAGTTTTTTTGCCTTGCTATCCTCTTGTTTTTTGGATTTTCTCTTCTTTAATAAACTTCAAACTCTGCATTTGGGTCCAAGCCTCATCCATCCGTGACACATAGTTTTGAAAACGTGTGTAAGCAGTTGGAAACAACTAACAGAACAATCACGTGTTTATTAAACTAGTATCTACCTTCCACTCAAAGCACTCCTGCAATTACTCCATGCCTTCTCTTTTCTGTCGTTGTCTTTATAAAAAATATCTGTGGTTTGGGAAATGGACTGAATTCTCTCGCTGTTTCGCTTCCTTCCCAGCAGTCTGATTGGCTTGCGGCTCACGTGAAAATAAACTTGGCGCCTATCTTTAGCAGAGCGAAGAGTCTCTTCTGGGACACGCCGTGGCGCGGCTGGTGGATTATCAAGCATTGACTTGAATGGCCGCCATTGCTTGTGGGGCCTGCGTTGCTTCCGGAACGTAGCGCAGACGCGCCTGGTGGAAAATACCGGCTGAACTCAGTGAAGTAGACATGTTGTCAGCGAGTGAAAGGGAGTTGCGGGAGATAATACACTGGCTGAGAGTTAGAGGGCCGGTGGCTGTTGGTATTCCTGCAGGAAGAAATTAGTTTGGTGTACAGGAAGCGAGCGGCTATAGAGAGTTTGTTTTGTTGGCGTTGGCTAAGGCCACCAGTAGCCTGTGCTCAGGTCAGAAATAAAGCTGCAACGAACTCACTAACGTCTCACCGTCTGCTTATTGAGGGACGTTACAATATCCTAACATTATTAGGTAACTATTACATTAACATTATGCAGAAACAACCATAGACTGTTAATATTAATGGACAGAGCATGTGTCACCTATTGGTTTGTGGAGATCTGCTATGAGTCGTCAAGTTTGCCATTTTTTTTAAACAAGTTTATTAAACAACGATATATAACACACACATACACACACACACACACACACACACACACACACACACACACACACACACACACACTCACTCACTATCTTTGTGGGGACCCGTCATTGACATAATGCATTCCCTAGCCCCTTACCCTAACCTTAATCATCACAACTAAATGCCTAACCTTAACCCTTACCCTCACCCTAACCATAACCTAATTCTAACCCTAACCCTAAAACCAAGTCTTAACCCTCAAACAGACCTTTGAAGTTGTGGGGTCCAGCAATTTGGCCCCACAAAGCTGTCCGGACCCCAGAAGTATACTGTATTCCTGGTTTTTGGACCCCACGAATATAGTTAAACAAGAACACACAGACACACACACACAGACAGACAGACAGACAGACAGACAGACAGACACACACAAACACTTGCGAAAAAGGACAGAAGGGGAGTTGTATTCAAAGCAAATACATTCAAATATAAAAAAATATGGGTATAAGAAGTCTTTAGTTGCTCTATAGGTCTCTATATTAGATTAATGTTACAAAACATTAGTGATATAACCCAGTAAACTTGTATTTACAAATATATACCTGATATTAATGACAAAATAGTCCATATCCTTGAAGTTCCACTTGTGTGTGTGAATGGTCATGTGATATGTGTTGTCACACATGTTAGTTTTTTTCTGATTGCTAGATGACAGTGGGCACAACTGAAACCACATGTGCAAACCTCTAACTCCAGTCTGCCCAGCAGCAGGTCATGTGGACCAAACTCTAGTTCGTTTGTCATTGCTTGAACACAGTTTTCAAAACTCTACACACTTATCCCATGACTTTAACCACAACGTGCACAACACTGTAGAGTTACAGCACTTTGTTCAAATGCTAACACAGTGCTGTCAAAACTGTTAACCACGCATTCAAAACTGAATAGATTTCAGTCTGGTGCCTATCAAACACTGCTGATTGGAATTTTAGCTGACCTGACCAGACAAACTGTTGAGTTATCAATTAGTTGATTTAATCGACAGATCTGTAAAACTGAGTTCCTCCACAAAGAATCTTCCAAAAACAATACTTTAAATCTTGTGTTTACCGGAGATGTACTAAGTCATTGAGCAGGAAAAAACATTAAATGACTTATCTAAGATAATCTGAGTGGACTAAGAACAAAAGGACAGATTCATTAGTTGACTAATTGACTCAGAGGGGGCAGCCCCATGAGGATGTGTTGCCATTTCACAGTGTTTTTCAAGGCTTTGTAATACCAGTGTAACCGTTCTGCTGCAGATGCTCTGCTCTGTCATGTAAATGAATATTTATACCACAAGATGGCAGCAGTCTGTAGTCCACTGATGGTATCTCTGTTGTACTGACAGAGTAACATGCAGGCTGTCTGTGTCTAAACACCTGAAACTGACTGGATGCAGCACTGGAATCATGCTTCAAAATAAAATGCATATTAAGTTGCTATATGCAAGTTGAATTATGGGTTATAAGGTTACTGGAATGATTTTTGACTTTTCCTTAAACATGTTCTAAGCATTTATTGGGGTCACCTGTAAATGGAGAGACACTTAACCACACGCTGTTCTCATGAACCATTTGTACATATAGCTACGAAGAGTAAAATACCTTTAATTAGTATATATTCAATTTATTTTTTTGCTGTATGCACCACATTGACTGCTGCGGTATAAGAACTCTCAGGGCTTTAGTTTAATCCAAACCACCATCTTTTTACTAAACTTAACTAGTCATTTTGATTTGATCTAAACTTAACTGTCGGCGCCTCATGACGCTTACATTTTGTGGTTGTACTGGCTTGCTTGTTTTTGTTGAAGGTGCTATATAAATAAATTGGACATTAACATCTGGTAACATGCAGTGGTCTTTTAAAGCACATTTCACTGTAAAAATACAATCTGGTCTCAGGGTATAGTGGTTTTTATTCTTTAATATTTAACTTTAACGTTAACTAGCATTTTTTTTTTAGTAGCTTGATTTAGAGCTGATAATAGGTGACGTAATACCTGCAGTCTTTTTTAATTTTGCAACTTAGTCTGTGTTGGTTATGCAGACATGTGTTGTGGCTAGATGACTAGCACAAATTTAAATCACTGAGGTAAACTGCAGGACAATCATAGTCCTCTTGTGAGTATCTGGAGGAGTCCCTCACATGTAATCAGCATCCAGTAACAACCAATCAGGCCTCTGGAAAGTTGGGTGCATTTGTTGACCTTTTCTCTAAAGTCCAATGTGTATAAGGTCCAGAAACGTAGATGGAATGAACTCATAGTATGTTGGTGTTGTACATATTACAGTTTTTAAGGAATCTTCTACACAGCAGTATAAGTCAGGTCCTGATCAAACACAGTCACCAGATAAAAAATGAAAAAGTGGGATTGTAGCACACCAAAGAAACTCAGCTGCAGACAAGACAAACAAAAAAGTTGCTTATGTTGGATTCCTAATTTCAGATCATTTATGCATAACACAGGTCATATTTTAAGTTCAATTCTAATCATTTATATGGACTTATGTGGACTGTCTGACATGGTCTTGCAGTATCTGGCAACACATTTAATATTGTGGCGCTACGAGACGATAATGTTAAAGTTAGTATTAGTCATTTAAAGGCATATTGCCTTTCAACAATAAGTCAATACAAGTTGTATGAATGAGGACGGATGAAGGCACTTCTGCTGCAGACGATGAGGAGACTGTCAGTAAACTCCAGAAGGCCGGAGGCATCATGTCAGTCTTTTATAAATACTTATTTGTCATATCAAATATATTGGTAACAAGGATCCCTGTTGTATTATTGTTAACCACAAAATGTGTTCTACTAATGCCAGATTAAATACACATAGAAGACCAACATACATGATCCTTTATTGTTAAAGAGAACATCAATAAATCCATAAATCAGCCCCAATGATTAATAACGTGTTGGTCTGTGACCTGAAACCTGAAGCCTGCAGGTCACAAACATTAAGAACAAAGTTTACAGTGAAGTAGGAGACTTCTGGTGTTCAGCACTTACACTTTTATAATGAACAACATTTACATATTCAAAGATTCAGAATTCTTCAAAGACGAAGAAGGAGCAGATGGAATTTAAATATTCTTTAAACAGGAAACAGGACTAACATATTTCAGATGCTAAACTTCATTCAAAGCGACAGAGTATTTTATGTCTTAAACATGTAACATGCAGGTGTGTCAGGAGATGACATCACTGTGCAGCAAAAACACAGAACACTTAAAATATATAGATCACAAGATGAGACTAAATATGTTAAAATATTACAATGGAAGTTTTATCAACACTTTGTTTTTTGTTGTTGTTTTTTAACTTAAAGTTACTATATGTAACTTTTTTTTTAAAGATATTTTTTCTTTTTTTAACATTATTTTTGGGGAATTTGTAGGCCTTTATTTGACATGACAGCTGAAGAAATGAAAGGGGAGAGAGAGGGGGGAATGACATGCAGCAAAGGGCAGTAGGTCAGAGTCAAACCCAGGGCCTGCTGCGTCGAGGAGTAAACCTCTATAAATGGGCGCGCACTCTACCAACTGAGCTATCCAGGCGCCCTTTGTTTTTGAAAAATAAAATATTTCAGATGCTAAATATCATTCAAAACAACAGAGTAGCTTTAACAGTCTTAAACATGTAACATGCAGGTGGAAAAGAGAGCCATGTGTCTGCCTCACTTGCAGCAAAACATAGAACACAGATCAAATATACATGTAGATCACAAGATGAGAGTAAATACGTTGTTGATAAAACTTCTATTGTAATATTAATAACACACTTTAAGTCAATCTTTAAACCCAAATATCTAAACTAAC
>NC_050178.1:24333402-24375902 GCF_008315115.2 Sander lucioperca | reverse complement strand
ACACACACACACACACACACACACACACACACACACACACACACACACACACACACACACACACACATACACACATATACGTTTGTTTCACTATCTTTGTGGGGACCTGTCATTGACATAATGCATTCCCTAGCCCCTTACCCTAACCTTAACCATCACCACTAAATGCCTAACCTTAACCCTTACCCTCACCCTAACCATAACCTAATTCTAACCCTAATCCTAAAACCAAGTCTTAACCCTCAAACAGACCTTTAACCTTATGGGGTCCAGCATTTTGGACCAACAATGCTGTCGGGACCCCACAAGTATACTGGACTCCCGGTTTTTGGACCCTAAGAATATAGTAAAACAAGCGCACACACACACACACACACACACACACACACACACACACACACACACACACACACACACACACACAGGACTTTTACTTGTAACTTGTATTATTACAGTGTGGTAATAATTTTAGACTTAGGATCTGAATACTTCTTCCACCGCTGTTTACAGGTGAAACTAGTAAACACCACTTAGTTGGTAACCTTTATATATTTTGTTTATGTTATCATAGAACTTATTTCTGTTACTTACAGTGACTAGGTGTTTGTTGGTGTTTAATTTAAAGGTGCTATCTTAGACGTTCAGAACATTAAGTTATTCCTATCAGGGCGCGAACCACAGACCGTTTATAAAGACGGACGACGCGTCTCCACTTCCTCCCGCTGTACAAAAGTAAAGCCAAAATCTCCCAGACACGGCGCGGCCGTCTAGTAACTTTGGAGTCTGAGTCTGTGCAGTAGAAATCTGGGCAGTGGAGCCGCGGTATCAAAGTCCCGTCCATACACCCGCCAGACCAATCATGAGTCTAATAAAAAGCAAACTGATCAAAAAAATGAACACTTGAACAAACATAGGCGTGATCAGATCTACCTAAAATGACAGAAACCAGAGCTGCATCTCATGTCGCTTGAATTGCGTCCTCGACTCCTCCACTTGCGTCCCTTCCTCGCGTCCTAGCCCCCTGCCCCTGCACCGCCCCCCCCCCCCCCCCTTTTGCACATGGACTATGGACTGTCTGACTACCTCTGATCACGATGCACTTTATTAATGCACCTCAACAATTCACTATATATGATCATACTGCATTCTGTCTCTACTATTATATGGTCTATGGACTGTCGGATTTCTCAGAACGCTATGCACTATATTTGCTAATGCACTGTAATGATGGACTAACATAATCATACTGCATTCTGTGTTTTATGTCTTTTTTAACCACTGCTATAAAGGAAAATCACTTTAATGATTTCACTACTTCACTACTAGATGTAAAACTGCATTTCGTTGTACTGGTTGTGCAATGACAATAAAGTTAAATCTAATCTAATTAGGGGTGGTACGGTTCATGAAAAAACATCCGAACCGTTCGGTTTGCTTGTCTCGGTTCGGAGCGTGTGTGCGTCACACGGTTCGTCAGTACACTGTTAATGTGCACTAACCACTTACTGCCGTAGTGCCCACTTTATACACCTATGTTAAAACGCTTACTGGAAACGACGAGGGGGATGAGCGTGACGAACGCAACACATGGCAGCTGATTGGACGAACGCGTCACGTGGTTCTTGCTGCTCCTGAATTTCAAAACAGACACTAATGGCGTCTCGTTCGGAATACGATCCCGTATTGTACTAAAATAGTTCACCGAAACGTGTTTCTGACAACATTTTAAGCGAGAAATAGGCCATGCAGTTGCTGAATCGGTCTGTTTTTTTGATCAACAAAGGTCAGTTTAAAAGATTTTCGTCAGATTTTGAGAGGCGCCGAGCCAACCGCTCCTCAGGTGGAGTGTGGAGTGCTGCAGGTCACGTCACGTGTAGAAATGGCAAGTGGGAGAGATAAGGAAGGCTGCCCGGAGTTGGAGGATGCTCCAGCGTCGTATATAGTCTGGTGTGTGGGAACATTTTAGATTTCATGTTACCTATGATGACAGCGGAAATCAAACAATAGATAGAACTGCCACTGTGTGCATGTACTGTGCAACATGCATTCAATATGCTAATTTTAGCTGTATATCATACGCTAAAGTGTATTTCTGGAGTGTTAAAAGATTAAAAGAAAAAATATCAAGAACCGTACAGAACCGAAAACCGTTACACGAACCGAACCGTGGGTTTTGTGAACTGTACCACCCCTACCCCTGCGGTGTAGGTCATAAACCAGGACAGGGAAGAAAAGACACCAGTGATGCTGCTCATCGATCAAACAGTCAGTCAAACCCAACATATGAAGAAGATCTTCTTCTGAGTTCACCGTTAGGTACTTCAAATAACAATCCTCACGCGATTTCATTAGCACTTATTTCTTTCATTCGTCAATCTGCTGATTGTTTCCTCGATTAACAGTTTGAAAAACAGTTTGGTCCTAAACTCTTGGCAGGAGATCCTTGTGTTGTTGTTGTTGTTGTTGTGTCATTACATCTGTACAGTCTGTACAGTCATAAACAATGTTTATCATGCTGCGCAGAGCAAGAAAGTGAATTCTGCTGGAGTATTTTAGATGCATTGTCCAGTCTAAGCCTCGCTAATCAGGTCGGCTTTTGTTCTCCCCTTTTTTTAAAAGCACATTCCTTCTCCCATTCCCCCCCCACCTCCCTCCCTCCCTCCCTCTTTATTTGTCTCTCTCTTAATAAGTCTCTCTGTCTCCCTCCCTCCCTCCGTTCTCACACTCCGTCCATCTCAACCCAGATCTTTTTAGGGAAACACCTTCTCGCTAGTATTTTTATCCCTCAGCCAGAGGTATTGTGTGTGTGTGTGTACAGCAGGACATAAGCACACTGACTCTGTTGTATTTTTATCTGCCGGGGGCGACGGGAGCTTGGAGAAAACACAGCGACTGAAAAACACTCCGAGGAGCAGACGCTGTTCAGCAAAACCATGACGTACGCGCCCCTAAAGAGCCGCACGGTGCCTCGGAAGTCTCTCAATCAAGGCTCTATTGTGTATATTTATGTAATAGTATGTTGTTGTGCAGAAAAAAACATTATATTCGTTGGTATTTTGTTGGATTTATGATGCTGATGTTGCTGCACAGCTGCAGTTAGGGAAGTCAAAGCTGGACTTAGTTACACTGTTGTAAAAATAGGTTAACAAGTAAATACAATCATGCATGTATTCTTACGGTTAATCAGTAATAAGATGCACGATTCAGTCAGAATTTATTGAAACTTTATTGAAAACGTGATGCTGATGCTGCCCTTGTGACGTCTGCTCTCCATAAAGGCCCTGACACACCAACCCGACAGCCGACCGTCGGCAGAAAAGGCAGTTGGACTGATCAGTCGGCTCCCCGAGGTCCAAAAAGTGCCTCAGAACACACCGAAGCGACGCCGACTTGAGCGTACGTTCTGTGCGTGCACAAGACGTAATACGTCTCCATAACAGCAGGCGGCGCTAATCTGTATTGTCGCCCAAAAAAATGAAAACTGATTGGACGAACGCGTCACGTGGGTCTGGCTGCTCCCGGATTTTTCAACCGGGCATAAAGGCGGCTTCGTTCGGAATACGTTCTCATATTTTACGAAGACAGTTCACCGAAACGTGTTTCTGAAAACATTTTAAGCGTGAAATAAATTTCAGATCGACAAAGGTCAGTTTAAAAGATTTTCGTCCGATTTTGAGAGGCTTAGTCACGCTCATCCCGCTCTTCATTTCCGGGTTAGCACTCCACCAATCAGATTGGTCATTGAGTCCGACTGCCCACCCTCCGACCCAACATGTCAGGTCGGCCAAAATGAAGGACGACGGCTCCTCCGATGGACGACGGCACTGAACACACCGAACAGACTCGAGTCACCGACCTCGCCAGACTGTCTGAAGGCCGATAATCGGGTTGGTGTGTCAGCGCCTTAAGAAAGAAAAAGAACAGCCAAATTAAGTTATTCAACCCTCTGAGGTCTAATGGCATTTTCACATAACATATCTTCTTAAATTCACCTTTTTAAGGTATTTGCATAAAACTGATCCCTGTGTGTTTCATATCAAAATGTTCAGAACAAACTCAGTACAGTGACGCCCAAATGTTTTCTAGAGCAATGTGTAAAGAGATAATTTGGCGCTAAAGCTGAAACGTTGATGTTGGCTTTTTGAAAGTCCTCAAAAAAGGTGATGCTATAGCAAGAGCAGAGTAAAGGATTTGTTCCTTTGTTTTGAAGTTGATGTTATCATCCAACGCACCTGCACAGAAGAATTTGTTTGGATGTGCGAGATGTTTCTCCAAAAAAAAATTGACTCTGGGGAGAAGAATCGATTTTTTAAATCGTCGCAAAAAAATCACAACACATACAATTTTGGATTATTTTTTTCCCTCCCATAATCCCTACGGTTAATCATTAACAAGATGCATGATTCAGTCAGATTTTATTGAAACTTTTAACATGTTAACAAATGTTTGATTGTTTTTTAAAAACCGACATTACAAAACTTAATTTTTAGACATTTATTATACATTTATCTACTATTTTTAGCATATATTAACACTACTTTGTGAACCTCATTTTTGTCTTTGGTAAACTGATTTCAAGCACCAAAACAAGTCAAGTCAAGTTCATCCATAGGAATGGAAAGTACAGTGCTCATACCCGCCTTAATGCCCATAAAAAGCATAAATACAACACAAATAGACCATAAATACAGAAGTTATAAAAATAAATGTTTAAAGTGCTTGTTTGTGCTGTCTGATAGCCTGAGGTATATTCTATATTGTATAAAGAGCATACCGCTTAGTTCGTGTTCGATATTGCGGCGAGATTGTAGAGTTGACTATTGGTGCTTTCACAAAACATTAACACAATGACATTTTTGATAAATAATCACCAATAATGTGTTACAATCACTAAGTGGGTAAAGACAAATAATAAAACAGCTAGGAAGTCTGGTAAGTTCAGATATTGACATCACCTTACTGTAATGCAGCCTTTAACACCAGAAACAGACTTGTATCATATTACGATATCCAAAATGTAAGACGATATCTAGCCTCATTTATTGATACAATTTTGATATATTGCCCATCCCTACATCTGAGTGTCAATGTTTTATGGGGGTGGTAGTAGCTCAGTCAGTAGGGAGCTGGGTTGGAACCGGAGGGTTGTTGGTTCAAGTCCCCATACGGAAGGCACCGAACCCTCAACTGCTCGGGGCGCGTTTCCATGGCCAGCTCTCCATTAGTGCATGTATAGGTACTGAGCATGTGTGTGTAATTCAGGCCTGTGTGTAATGTGTATAATAATAACAACAGAGTGAAAACTAATAAGTAATTTACCCTTGCGGGATTAATAAAGTATACATTATTATTAAAGCACAGTTGAATTTGCCTTGTTGCTGCAATGTGCTTAATAGGTAAACTTGCCTTTGCTTGTCTTTACATTTAACCTTAAAAAAGCAAAGGTGAATACACAGGGCGTGGGTGGAAATGACATTTGCAGTGGAGTTACTGCAGTTTGTTCTTCCTGGAAGGGTGCGCCAGTGTTAGAGTGGATTACCAGTAGAGAGAAGTCACGGGAAAGTGCAAAGGTCGGTAGTTCCTGCATTAGAAAAAAACTCAAATTCATCAACACATTGGAGAATGTTATTCATACTCTTATTTCGTCTTGTATTGACTACTGCAATTCCTTGTATTCTGGGATTTGCCAATCATCTTTATCACGCCTGCAGCTTGTCCAGAATGCGGCTGCTAGATTGTTGACTGGTACCAGAAGGAGGGATCATATCTCCCCGATATTGGCTTCACTTCACTGGTTAACGGTCAAATATAGAATCGATTTTAAGGTAATGTTACTTGTTTTTAAGGCATTACATGGATTGGCCGCTTTGTATAATGCTGATCTCCTTACCCTACATCACTCCTCCAGGAACCTAAGATCGTCTAATCAGTTCCTTTTAGCTGTTTCACAGTCTCGGATGAAAACAAAGGGTGATAGTGCCTGGGAGCCTGCCTATGTTCCCACAGCCCAATGGTCCCACAGCCCTATGTTCCCACATTTCTAAGATTATTTTTTTTCAATGAAAATTAGGCCCTATGTTCCCACATTTCCTTTTTCATGAATTTGTATCAGATTTTATCCCCCTAACCCTAGCCCTAACTCCTAACCCTAACAATAAAAAATGTTGTGGGAGGGTAGGGCTTAAATTGAAGGGAAATGTAGGAACACAAGACCTAATTTTGAAAATGTCCTAGAAATGTGGGAACATAGGGCCTAATTTTCAGTGAAAATAAATTCTTAGAAATGTGGGAACATAGGGCTGTGGGACCATTGGGCTGTGGGACCACTGGGCTGTGGGAACATAGGGCTGTGGGAACATAGAGCTGTGGGACCATTGAGCTCTGGGAACATAGAGCTGTGGGACCATTGAGCTCTGGGAACATAGGGCTGTGGGAACATAGGGCTGTGGGAACATAGGGCTGTGGGACCATAGGGCTGTGGGAACATAGAGCTGTGGGACCATTGAGCTCTGGGAACATAGGGCTGTGGGAACATAGGGCTGTGGGAACATAGGGCTGTGGGACCATAGGGCTGTGGGAACATAGAGCTGTAGGAACATAGGGCTGTGGGACCATTGGGCTGTGGGAACATAGGGCTGTGGGAACATAGGGCTGTGGGAACATAGGGCTGTGGGACCATTGGGCTGTGGGAACATAGGGCTGTGGGAACATAGGGCTGTGGGACCATTGGGCTGAGGGACCACTGGGCTGTGGGAACATAGGACTGACCCCATCGTGCCTTCTCTGTTGTGGCCCCGAGACTCTGGAACAAACTTCCCATTCATATTGGGTCCTCCTCCACTGCCGAGATGTCTCGTCTTAAAACACATTTTATTCTTTGGCGTATGATTTAGTTTAGGGACATTTGTATAGAAGTGTGTTGTTTTGTATGATGTTCATTGTGTCTATATTTTTATTGTCTTCCTTTGTTTTTATAACATAATATAACTTTGTACAGTACTTTGTTCAGCCTATGTTGGTTTTAAATGTGCTCTATAAATAAATCAATTGACTTGACTTGACATTCCAGTGTTTCCCACAGATTAGAAAGCAATTTGTGGTGCAGAGGGGGGGGGGGGGCAGAAGATACTTTTCAATTCTCATCTGGATTGAAGCAGCAAACATTCAGTGTGAGAGTTAAAAAAATGACATAACATTATTTATAATACGTTTATTTGATTCACAGCTGCTACATACTGTATAGTGTTTTGACCTCGACAACCCAACTGCATTTTACCGCAAACCTGCAACTAGTTAACTTTCTAAAGCAGGCGCAATCGCTTGGTTGCTAAGAGTCGGGTCGGGACTCCAACATTAACACACCGACAACATTGAATTCAGAATATTAAATATTTATATAGCACTTTTGAATGTGTTATTGTGTAAAGGTGATCATGAGATACCAACCTTTTGTGAACTTGTGAATTTCTAAAGCTATTCGCCATCACTCTCTCACTCACTCTACCACACGCACGCACGCACACACGCACACACACACACACACACACACACACACACACACACACACACACTCACGCGCCAGCCCTGCTATTCGCTTAAGGAAATCGACACACACACCTAAACTTCAGGCCACTTATGTAAGCTACGGCGAAAGCTCTGCGTGGAGCCTCCGCAGAACCATATATCACGCTTTAGTGGAGCTTGTAGTGTGTAAATAAACTACTATACTGACTGATGTTGACAAACCTGTAGAAATGTTAGAGTGACCTTTCAATCCTGAGCATCTGGTCTGTTACTATGGGCTATAACCAGTTTCCTGAAGAATGCATCCTCCCTTCCTGTCCTTTCTTCCTGACAGAAAACACTGTCTACCCCTCTTGGGCACAACTTTTTAATACGACAAAACATATGGGACGAAATAAGGAAAACTAAGCTTTAAGGAAAGATTTTAAACTGCTCTGTACTGAGACAGATACAGAGAGAAGGTCTGAACCTGAGGGGGAATGGATCAGTTGTTTGGTCTAAAAAAAATGTCAGAAAATTGTGAAAAATGTGGATCAGTGTTTCCCAAAAAGTCCCAAGATGACGTCCTCAAAGGTCTTGTTTTGTCCACAACTCAAAGATATTCAGTTTCCTGTTACAGAGGAGAGAAGAAACTATAAGATATATTTTTAATAATAAATGACTCCAACCGATTGAAAGATTATCAAAATAGTTGGCGATTAATTTATGAGTTGACAACTAATCCATTCATCTTTGCAGCTTTAACTAAAAATAACAAACTGTGGCTGACAAATGAAAATAGTGTGGTCATGTAAGCTCTACTAGCATTACTCCTAGTAAGGAGCTAAATTGAGAAATGTTCAGGGTGTTTACCAGTTAGGGTCCAACTTATATCTTTGAAGAGCAGAGATACCAATGGATTCATCTGGACTCACCCTTGCTCTCTATCTTAATCTGTGGCTGTCCTTCATCTTTTCTTCCTTTTCATCCCCTCATCTCCTCAGGTGAGTTTGACCCAAACATCCCAGAGGAGGGACCGTCAGCGCCCCCTCCTGGCTGGCTGGATGATGTACATGGATACCAGGTCCCCAAAGGAGGTGAGTCCTTCGTTTCTCTTCTCTTCTGTTTTTGTTTCTTTAACATGTCCCGACCTTCGTCATCTATGTTTTTGTGTTGATGTGTGTGTGTGTGTGTGTGTGTGTGTGTGTGTGTGTGTGTGTATATGTCTAGAGGGTGACAACCCGCTGTATCCACCCCCCCCTGACTATAACCCGCAGCCCGAACTCAACAAGAACACTTTGGTTCCCATTGTCAGGTAAACAAATGCGTTTTCTCACATGAACTCCGGACACTGTCCGACCCATCAGGTCCAGACTTTTTTCAAAGATTCCCTTTCACACGTGTTTGTGTGTGTGTGTGTGTGTGTGTGTGTGTGTGTGTGTGTGTGTGTGTGTGTGTGTGTGTGTGTGTGTGTGTGTGTGTGTGTGTGTGTGTGTGTGTGTGTGCTTTTGCCCCTCCAGGGTCCCCACTGTGTCGGAGGATGTGGCCAGAGATGCCTTGCTCAAGTTTGTGGAATCAAAATGGAGATACAGCTCCAAACCTGCCAGGAACCTCACCTTCAAAGAGCTCAAGCCCGTCACTGTGTACAGGGTAGGAGCACATCTGTTACACTAATACATGAATGAATATGTTACCTATCTAATATCTAACCTGGAACAACATCACATCACATCATGTGATGATGTGAGGCTATTTTAATTCCAAAGGCCAAGGGAACTTTATCAGGGTGCATAGTATCCTGGATCCATGAAATAACTGGCTTTTAAAAATAAAAGTCTGCCTGCCTCTATGGGAATTTAACATAGGGGTGTACTGACTTATGCCCCCTGTATTTTAAGGAAGAACATTTATTTATTTACGATACATTATTCATTCACAAAGACAATTGGTGTCCTTAAAGATTGTATTTTTCCTAATTTTTTTAATTAAGGCATTAAGATCATTTTGCAACAGATGATTTTTTTTTATTCCTCTTTTTAGTCAACTTTAGCATGGGTGTCCTAATTTTTTCACATGACTGTAGATGGATACTGTAGACTAGTTAGATAGTTAGATATAGACTAGTTAGATGATAGATAGATAGTGTTGTAGCATTTGCATTTGTGTTGTAGCTTTTGTATTTGTGTTGAACCATCTCGGCCACCGTAGTCTAAACCCCAGAAAAGCTAAAACAGACTTCAGTCGTAGCAACATGAATCACATGTTTTCTGATTGTCTTCCTTCTGCAGTATCGCCTGGAGACCTACACTGAGACCAGAACCAGCGCCTGGCAGTTTGAATCCTACAACGGTAAAACCTTTATCTGAGCCGACAAACCACTGATAACATTGGCTCTTTTATGAATGAATAGATCAGTAGATCCTCCGACGGTACTTGTACCCTGGTCAGTTAGTTAATACAATACAACTTTATTGTCAGTTTACACTGAAATTAACCCTTGATTTGTCTTCCCGTCAACCATGAACTTGTTGTCCTTCCCGGTCACTTTTTCCAACATTGTTTGTCTCTTAAAAAAAGCTTTTTTCTCGTTTTTTTTAATTCATGATCAATAAACCTAATGTATATGATTATGATTGTGATTATGATTATGTGTATGAATTATTTTGACTAATTAAGATCAGAGGATGTTTAGTGGATAACCACAGACTGGTACATGTCAAAGTTCTGGTCAGGATGCTGTTTTGAAACCATTAAAAAAAATGTTTTTCAAATGCTATAAAATGAATAAAACACAAGTTATCAATTAATTTTACCTGCGACCAATGTTGTATCTAAGTTCCATACAACGTACATGCATGCATCCATGTTATTTAGGGCAATTTGGTTGTTAAGAAACCCATATTTCTGATATAAAAAACTTTGAAAACAGGTGAAATTTGACCCAAGGGAAACACAAGGGTTAGTGTTGCATGCCCAAGCAGCTCCACTCAAAAAAAGGAAGGAGAAAAGTACACACAAAGTTTCGGCAGAAACACGGCGAGCGCTAAAACGTCGCGAATAGTCGCGAAGCGGAGCTATTTTAATTTCGCCGCCCATGTTACCCAATCAGGAGCGGAGAGGCCGCGACGGCCCGCTTGCTGCAGTATTTCTTTCGTGAGCCGCGAGCGAATGTGTCAAGCCTGGCAGGTAATCACATACAGGAAGGCCACAGTGCAACTGGATACTTAACAAAATAAACCAAAATTTCAAAATAAAACACCCAGGTTTATGGTGATTTTGGCTGTCTTGATTTCTCAGTTGAGTCTACAGCGAGACACTTTCATTTCACACACACACACACACACACACACACACAAACACACAAAATGTACAAAACATTAAAACAACATTAACAGCCATAAAGAAACACGTTTCGTGATATCCTCGGATTCTGATCTTAATTGTCAGCCAACTGATTTTGGTTTAGCAACAGCACAGACTGATGTATAAAAGAGTGCTTGAGCCTGTTGTGTCTAAAAAAAGGGACTCTAAAATTGCCTGTTGGGAGGAAAAAGTTGGTATTTATGAATGGAGTTAGAAGAAATGCTGTCTTCTTGTGGGGCGTTTGGAAGGATTGGCCAAGTAACGTTTACATGTGTTCTGCTTCTTCAAACAGGACAGGTGGTGGACGGTCCTCAGTTTGGGATGAGTCCTCCACCGTGGGACATTCCTGTCACGCTGCCTGCGAGATACACCGACAAGGTGGAGAAGGTCCGCGTGCCGCACTCCTCCTTCGTGAAGGTACAGCTCCGTCAGGCTTTCTCTGTTTTCCTGATTGTGTTACTTTTTTGTGTTCTTTGTTTCAGAGTGTGTGTCTGTGTGTGTTTTAGCCCTGTCACAAGTGCAACGGCTGTGGAAGAACTCGCTGTGGTAACTGCCATGGAAGAGGCCAGGTGAGATGTGTTCTTGTTTTAAACTATTATAGTAGAGCTGCAAAGACGAATCGATTAGTTTTCAACTATGTAAGAAATCGTCAACTATTTTGATAATCGGTTATTCGGTTTGAGCCATTTTTCATGGGAAAAAAAAGTTATACTTGTGTGATGTCTTGTTCAATGTGAATATGTTCTAGTTTCTTCTCTCCTCTGTGACAGTAAACTGAATATCTGACATGTGAGGACGTCATCTTGGGCTTTTTTGGGAAACACTGATCCACATTTTTCACCATGTTCTGACATTTTAGAGACCAAACAACTCATCCATTCATCCAGAAAATGATTGACTGTGACAAGCGTCTTTTTTATTGTCGATTAATCCCAATCCCTCCCTTCTTAATTTATGGAAATGGTAGAGAATCGGTGGAGAGAAGGAAGTTGAAAGGAGGTGCAAAGAGATGTTTTTGGCTGCTGTCACACAAAGGCAGACGTCGAGAGAAAGTTCTTTGTCGATATGAGTATGGCTGCAACCAAACGGTCATTTTCATTGTCGATTAATCGATGAGTTGTTTGGTTTGTAGAAACGGTGACATTAGTGAGAAATGACCCCCCCATCTCATTTTGCAGAAGCGTTGTACATTCTGCCACGGTCACGGCCGTTCCAGGGACAAGCGCTGCACCTCGTGTCATGGCCGCGGGCGCAGGAGGTGGGTGTCCTCGCTGCCTGCTTCCTTTTCCCCCTGTCCCTCTGTCTAAATGTCCTTCTCCGTCTTGCAGAAGCGTTGCTTCTACTGCAACGGCACAGGGCACAGAAGGCGGCCCGGGAATCACAAGTCGTCCGGGAAGACGCGTTGTTCTTCTTGTAGCGGGAGAGGCCGTAAGAGGTGAGAGAGGAAGCGCTTGGGCCGTTAGTTGAGAGCGAGTAGACTGGTAGAGTACAGGGGAGAGGGCTTGATTTAATTTACAGCGTACATGTCACCAGTGGCGGGACATTTCCTAACAATCCGTTTGATAAATATTTCAATCAGGAGAGACTTCGTTTGCAGATATGCAAAAGATTTATTGTACAAATGCATAATAAAATGTACAGAGTCTTTGGAGATTAGACCCCATCGTTGTAATAACATTTTTAAAGGGGTAGAGAAACAGGACATAACCCCCGATGGAGTCCAGACACTGGTAGCGGGGGAGAAGGAGTCCGGAGACAACGGATTGGTCAGCCGGAGGAAAAACGATGACCGGAGGCAGCAGGGGAGGTGGAGGGTTGAGCGCTTTGCCTGAAACGACAGCTGACAGCACAGGGAGAGAACAGATTTAAAGCAGAGTTGTAATGCTGTGATTGGTCCTTGAATTTCATGGCCAAGTCTGATTGGTTTAACTAAAAAGTGACGCCTCTAAACAGCTGATTTGATTTAAGAAGAAAGAGTAGTGATTGGGTTATTTGACGTCTTCCTGAAAGAATTTGCGCTGAGCTTTATTAGGGATGCACTGAATCCAGATTTTTGGGGTTCGGCCCAATACCGAATCCACTGGTTAAGATTCTGCCGAATCCGAAACCAAATACAGAATCCTACTCCCATCCTCAGTCCATTAACACAGTAAACACATTAATGAAGTAAACAACGTCCACAGTGGGATATTTTTCATTTTATTTTATTTTAACTGTAAAAAAAAAAGGAATAGGCAACATTATTCCAGGAAGATAAGTGGGAAAAACAATTTTGACAATTACCCTAAGGTAATTGTCAAAATTGCTTATGTTTACCCTATCTCAAGATCCAATCAATATCTAAAATATTAGCCTTTTAGAATAATCCCATAAAGTAGGCTACACCCACGTACAAACCAAAACCTTTCAATAAAAGTGCAACAATGTTGTGGTTATGGTAATGGTCGTCTGGTTAACACCAGTTTTTAGCTGTGACTGTCCTTCCTTTGCCGTACCTGAAGTTGCTGCATTTTGGCTGCTGTCTGTAGATTCCTTCATGCACAACTTGTATTCTTTCGGATGTTTCATACCAAATGTTGTAACAGCGGTGATGTTGTGTATAGTTTAGGGTCCTCGCCACCACGAGACAAATTGGCATTGCAAATTGAACATCGGTGGACTTGAATGGCATTCTTTTGACTGAAAGTACTGCCAAACAACAACTTTTTCTGTTCACGAGTTCCATTTCCACTTTCTCACAGCCTACTGCATTGAACGCTCCACCTACGTAAACATAAAACGCCATCATTACGTCGACCAGCGTAGCGCAAGCGTAGGGTTCGGTTCAGTGGAAAAAAATTCTAAGGTTCGGCAGAAAACGAACCCTGTCAGAAAGCCCAATATTTGCCGGATCTGAAGCCGAATCCTGGATTCGGTGCATCCCTATTGGGAATGGTCATGTGATACGTGTTGTCAGACGTGTTAACATGGACGCAGAATAGTTCTGCTACTGGAGCTAAAACTCTTGTGTGGACGGAGATCGTTTTTGACTCAAAATGAGGCTTATGAAAAATTGAAAACGTAACAGTGTAGATGTAGCCTAAGATGCGAGGAAGAAATGTGAGCAAGGGAAGCAAGGAGCGTTCACGTTAGCCGAATGAAAAGATCTCCAAGTCTCTGGAGCTAAACATATGCCGTTGGTGGATGTCTTAAAGGAACAAGTCAACTTATTGGGACTTTGTCTTATTCCCCGTATCCCCCAGAGTTAGATAAGTCCATACATACCCTTCTCATCTCCGTGCGTGTTGTAACTCTGTCTGGCGCACCCACCGCTAGCCTAGCTTAGCATAGATCCTGGAGGTAACCGGCTCCATCTAGCCTACTGCTCCCAATAAGTGACTAAATAACGCCAACATGTTCCTATGTACATGTTGTGATTTGTATAGTCACAGCGTGTACAAATAACAAGGTCACATGAGAAACAGCCATCTTCTAACCGTATACATACTGGGAACTATATTCTCAGAAGGAGAAGCACTGATACTTCTGCTACTTGGGCGGAGTTACAGTTACCTCTAGGATCTGTGCTAAGATAGGCTAGCAGTGGGTGCGTAAGACAGAGTTTAGTTTAGTTTAGGTTATTATCCTGGACCCAGGACCAGGCCATAGTGCTAACCACTGCTCCACTATGATGCCAATAAAAACCCACGGTTGCGTCCGAAATCTCCTCTTCAGGGCCATATTATCTCTTTACACATTGATCTGGAACTATTTTGGCCTCACTATACAGAAAGACGAGTTTGTTCTGAACATTTTGATATGAAACACACTGGGATCAGTTATATGCAAAACCCCTAAAAATGAGAATTCAAGAAGATATCTATGCCCTTAGACCTGAGACAGTTTTGACGTTACAGAGCTGCCTCGGTTTCTGTGCGTTCGTCTGTTATGAACGTTGTCGTTACTACCACATTGCATTGTGGGATACTTATGCCGGCGTAGTGTCCAGTAATGCACACTGTAATATTTTACTGGAAATTGTATGCGATTTACGTACTACATACTACGATTTTGGAGATACTAAAAAATCTCACCTACTGTTTTAGCTCCTAAATAGCATGTTAGTGTGGAATTCCATACGCAACCCTTAAAGTGCTCATATTCTGCTCATTTTCAGGTTCATAATTGTATTTCGAGGTTGTACCATAATAGGTTTACATGGTTTCAAACTATATTTTTGTTGTACTGCACATTGCTGCAGCTCCTCTTTTCACCCTGTGTGTTGAGCTCTCTGTTTTAGCTACAGAGTGAGACCTCTCACTTCTGTTCTATCTTTGTTGGGAGTCACACATGTGCAGTAGCTAGGTAAGGACTACTAGCCAGTCAGAAGCAGAGTATGAGGGCGCGCCCTGACAGTAGCTAGGTAAGGACTACTAGCCAGTCAGAAGCAGAGTATGAGGGCGTGTCCTGACAGTAGCTAGGTAAGACTACTAGCCAGTCAGAAGCAGAGTATGAGGGCGTGCCCTGACAGTACCTAGGTAAGGACTACTAGCCAGTCAGAAGCAGAGTATGAGGGCGTGCCCTGACAGTAGCTAGGTAAGGACTACTAGCCAGTCAGAAGCAGAGTATGAGGGCGTGCCGTGCTAGCAGCTAGGCGAGCATTATAACATGTGTTCCAAAGTGACCACGTTTGTCTCTGAAGTAAAGGCTGGACTACAATAGAGCTGTTTGGAGCAGTTTGTGAACAGTGTTTTCTGTTGGAGATGGTAAGTCCCTTTGGGGTGGACTTTGGGCTTTTTCACTTTGTAAACCTATAACATGCACAAAAAAACATATATAACAAAATAAAGGAAAGGGAGAAAGCCAAAAAGCATAATATGAGCACTTTAATTTGCTAAACACAAATTTGATGTTGTACTGTGAGGAGCATGTGACGTTTGATGTGTCGCTCCTCCAGGTGTTCCTCCTGTCACGGCCAAGGCTACAAGACCTGCTCCCTGTGTCACGGCAGCCAAAGCCTGCTGCATTTCATCCAACTCACTGTGACGTGGTAGGTCAAAGACACCCACGCACACACACACACACACACACACACACAAACACACCAAAATCTGTCCCAAATCGTTTTCTGCTTCATCTGTTTCTTATGTGTGTAGGAAGAACGACATAACTGATTTCATTCCCGACCGCCAGCCTGACTTCCCTGACAAGAAGTTTGAGAAAGTGACGGGAGATCCGTTCTTCGTCGATGAGAGCGTGCTGGTAAACACAAAACACACTTCTCCTTTTATTCAGGAATTCACATCTGGCGTCGGTGGCCGCGGGCATACATTTGATCCAACAGTTGGGAGGGAAAATAAACAGAACATTTCTCGAGAGCAATTATTGAAGGGGAAACAAAAAGCACCTGCACTTGTATAAGGGGACCTGTGTTTTAATCCAAACCACATCTTTTTTCCAGTCATTTTGGTGCCGAAACTTAACCGCAGGACCGTCACCGTTCGTTGGCTGAACTCTACTGTAACGTCCGCTGAAAAGACGGTCACCTCGCGGTGCTCTGTACCCGACTCACAGTCACCTTTTGTCGGCTAAATTTTACTGCAAGTGGACCAAACCACTTGTGAGGCCAGGGAGGGGGGAAATGTTTCTAACAGCAATGCGCCAAGGTCCAAACGCGCCAGGCTTTTAAAGGGAATGGGAGAGGACACTCTGATTGGTTTATTGCATGTTACGCCCCAAAACACACCTCTGATTAATGAAGACACTAAGTACAACCCTTTAGAACCATGCGCCCGGCGCACAGACCCTTTTTTCCACCGTCAAACTAGCAAAAGTGGATTTGGACACACCCATAACGCACCTGCGCCAGGCGCTTCACACCGTGCGCTTACATCGTTAAAATAGGGCCCCATATGAGACAAAGATATGTTACTTTTTTGAAATAAGAGCATGTCAATAAACTCTACATATCTGGCCCTTGATGTGCTTCTCTTTTTCCAACGTGGCCCTAAGTGAAGTTGAGTTTGACCCCCTGATCGTCTGTGTTTCCTCCTCTTATTTCCTGCTAGGTTTATCCTATCCAGGGTTTCCCTGATCAGGAGATCTGCAATGTTTCCACAAGAATGATTAACGAACACCTCAATCGCTTCAGTTCCACCAGCCGCATCCTGCAGCAGGTACAAACTAACACGTATAAACTAGAGCCCGACCGATAATACTGGCCCGATATTAGGCATTTTCCAAACTGTCGGTATCGGCATTTATAATGGCCGATAAATGAATATTTAAAAAATAAAATAAAAACGGACGAAACACCCTTCAACCATGTTCTGAGTGTTGACGGTGCATAGTTTGTCCACCAGAGGGCGCTCTACAGCCTCCCTGTTGTGTTTAACCCTTTAAGTTTCATATCTTAAGCGTTGTATTTTTAACCATTTTATTGATCAGAACTTTAATATATTTTGATGTTCCTCTGTTCTGTTGTGACAATAAAACAAACTTTATTTTTATACTGCATTATCATTATTTTAGTGAGGACTCAGAAATAACAACAAATAACTAATGTTAGGGAAATCTGTTTATGTTTTGTTACGCGTTTCTCGATTTCTTTTTTAAATATATATCGGCCAATATAAAAATCCTTTATCGGTCGGGCTCTAGTACTCGTATTCGTTTCTCTCCAATAAATAAAACCACACTAACGTCATGACTGCTCTTTATTCCTCTCCGTAGCGTCAGACCATCGAGATGGTGCCCCTGACTCACGCTTACTACACGTACAACGGAAAAGACTACAGCTTCTTCGTCTATGGCGTGGAGAACAAAGTCTTTGCTGCCAAATATCCCACTGCATGTACTATTTTATAAGTACTGTGTTTAGTCCTGATAATACATATTCATGTGTAGTATGGGTCATATCGGTGGGAAAAGGGAGGGGGGGAAAGCAGAATCATCCATTTAAAGGAGAATTCCGGTCGATTTCAACACGTACACAAATGGTCAAAAGTTTGGGGTCACTTAGAAATTTCCATTCCACTCCATTATAGACAGAATACCAGCTGAGATCAGTTACATTGTTTGTTTAACCAGGGCAGCAGTTTTCAGATTACAGTATGTGCTTCCATAATTGCAAAAGGGTTCTCCAATGTTTTCTCAGTTAGCCTTTTAAAATGATATCGGATTAGTAAACAGAATGTGCCTTTGGAACATTGGATGAATGGTTGCTGATAATGGGCAATGTAGATATTGCATTAAAGATCAGCCACCCACTCAGATCAGCTGGTATTCTGTCTAAAATGGAGTGGAATGGAAATTTCTAAGTGACCACAAACTTTTTACCGGCAGTATAGCTCTGTTGTTTGCGTTCACAGAGTGCTGTCAGTAGCGAGAAAAACGAAAATAATCGGTGTTGCCTCCTGCTACAGTTCGCACCCAGGCGGCTGAAACGGGGCTGGTTTTAAACGTCCTTTTAGCCTCTTAACATGTTCAGATGTCATTACAAGTGCCTACCCATGTGAACTGATTCCTTCCGAGTGAAGACAATGAATATGACTGCAGTAGATGTGAAAGAAATGCATACAAGTTGTGCTAATTCAGCCAGTGCACATACCGCTGTATAGTGAAGTCCACACAAGTCGATAGTCGAACTCATACAATCCAGTATTCCAAAACATATTTTTTCCGTCCGGTTTAGGTTGCTTCTTCCAATTTACTTATGGGACAAAAAAAAAATACTTCCAGAACTCCGTGACCACAAACAACAGAGCTACGTGTTAAAATCGACCGGAACCATCCATTTAACGTACCACCGTGTATTCACCAAAAATCTATTGTAGCGATATGAAGTTTGCTTTAAATTTTACGACATTTATTACCGCACTTATTGTTCAGCATGGCTTCAAGTTTCATGTTCTGCATCTCAGTGTGTCTGATATACAGTATTTAGGTGCTTTAAATGACTAAACAAAGCCTAACCATTGTGCTGAAACATTTATATTATAGATACAATGTTCTTCTGGACCGGACAATTACTCTACAAAAAGCTGCAGGCCAAACTCCAGAATGACCCGCTCTCCCAGTTTACAGCAACAAGTCCTCCAAACTAGAGCACTGCATTGGGATTGGGATCCCACGGGACTAGGGATCGACTGATGCTGGTTTTTCAAGGCCGATACAGATTTATATGTAGTTCATGACACAGATAACCGATATTTGGAACCGATATGTATTTACAGTGAAAATGAAAATCTTTGAGTCAAAATTAAGCTTTTGGAATGTTACAAACTCCAACACAAATGCTTTAACCCTTGTGTTGTCTTCCGGTTGACCATGCACTTGTTGTCCTTCTGGGTCAAAATTAACAGTTTTATATTCTTCTTTTTTACAGTTTTTTTTTTTTAAATATTTTTGACACATTTTCTGACGTTTTTGTCCCTTTTATAAAGCACTTTTTTCAATGTTTTTGTCACTTTTTTTTCGACGTTTTCGATGCTGTTTTTCACTAACACCAACTTATTACCACTAGTTTTACACAGGGTCAAGTTTAGCCTAGCCAATTTTAAATATATTAGAAATGCGCTAACTTTTAATACTGCCAAATTATTTATGGATGCCATGATTATGTCACATCTAACATCATTTCTGACAAGCTGGGGACAAACTAACAGCTCATCATTAAAGCCACTAGCTACTCTTTACAAGAAAACACTCAAAGTTTTGGACCAGAAGCCAAACAGCTCGCATCACTGTATTATCCTAAATAACCGTAAACTGCTGAGCTGGGAAGATGTAATTAGATACAAAAACATCTGTCTGGTGTACAAAATTCTGCGTAACACTGCTCCTACTCCTTTGAACTCTTTCATAACCCAACGTAACAACAGCAGTCAGATCACTAGAAGCACCGCACGAGGTGACCTTCTAATTCCATTCAGGAAAAGTACATTTGGCCAATTATCATTTTCTGTTACAGCATTACAAAACTGGAATTCATTTCCCACTACAGTCAAAGATATACATACATATTCCACCTTTACAACACACCTTAAAACATGGCAGTCCGATAACTATTACTGCACACATTAATTAATCTGTCAGATGTGATGTGTATTCGATGTGACATAGTCATTGTTGCTGTTACTCCATCTCTGCTGCCTGCCTCTGTTATGTCTTGTATGTGCTTTCAATGTGGCCTCTGAGACTCCTTTGTATTGTATTAACTGCATGGACTGCTTTAAAGGTCCCATGGCATGAAAATTTCACTTTATGAGGTTTTTTAACATTAATATGAGTTCCCCCAGCCTGCCTATGGTCCCCCAGTGGCTAGAAATGGTGATAGGTGTAAACCGAGCCCTGGGTATCCTGCTCTGCCTTTGAGAAAATGAAAGCTCAGATGGGCCGATCTGGAATCTTCCCTTTATGATGTCATAAGGGGAAAGGTTACCTCCCCTTTCTCTGCTTTGCCCGCCCAGAGAATTTGGCCCACCCATGAGAAAGAGAGAGACATCATGGCTTGCAAACAAGCAAAGTGGCAGTCGGTCAAGGCCACACCCCCACCCTCGACCTTGCCCCCCCTCTCTCCTCCTCAATAGCTACAGACACAGAAATGGCATATCCTAAGTAAAGCTCATTGTGGGACTGGCTCTAGTGGCTGTAATTCTGCACCAAGGCTGAATTTCAGGAAAGAGACTTCAGATACAGTATTAGGGGACCACTAAGGTCTATATAAAAGAGACTTCAGATACAGTATTAGGGGACCACTAAGGTCTATATAAAAGAGACTTCAGATACAGTATTAGGGGACCACTAAGGCCTATATAAAAGAGATTTCAGATACAGTATTAGGGGACCACTAAGGCCTGTATAAAAGCATCCAAAAAGCTGCATGTCATGGGACCTTTAATGCCATTGCTATTATCTGTGCTTGTTTGTTTGTGTGCCACTTCGTTGTATGTTTTAACCCATTAACGGAAGCAGAGGGACAGACAGAGCTGTAGCCGAGCAATATTAATTTTTGGGTATTTCTGCCTTTAATCATCAGGACAGCTTAGATATGAAATGGGAGAGAGAGGGGGAAGACATGCAGGAAAAACGCCGCAGGTTGGCCTCTGCGTCGAGGAATAAACCTCTACATGTGGGCGCATGCTCTACCAAATGAGCTGCCCGGGCGCCCAAGCAGGGCGCTTTTTTATTTATTAACTTTATCGTTATCAGTCGAATAAAACGCTGATACAGATAATCGTTTTTTTTTACGTTGCTGTGGTTAGGGGCGGGTGGTCTGGATTTTTTTTATTGGTGTTGTAACCGACTGTTCATAGGTTTGCCTACACACACACATGCACACACACACACACACACGCAGAGAAGTACATTTCCAGCCTCTTCACCAAAAGTTCATCATGCTTTCTGTTTTATTTTATCCACTTTTATAAAGAGTCTTTTTTATATTTTATACAACTTAATAAATCCTGTAAAATGTATTCAGTAAACGTCACAAATAAAGTTCATAATAATAATATAATTGTATGCATGTATGTCTCAGTCTCTGTAGAACATTTGAGAGGTTTATATCAATGTCAATGTCAATTTTATTGATACCACCTTCCACACACAAATGTTTGTTTCACTATCTTTGTGGGGACCCATCATTGACATAATGCATTCCCTAGCCCCTTACCCTAACCTTAACCATCACAACTAAATGCCTAACCTTAACCCTTACCCTCACCCTAACCATAACCTAATTCTAACCCTAATCCTAAAACCAAGTCTTAACCATCAAACAGCCCTTTAACCTTGTGGGGTCCAGCATTTTGGCCCCACAAAGCTGTCGGGACCCCACAAGTATACTGTATTCCCCGGTTTTTGGACCCCACGAATATAGTAAAACAAGCACACACACACACACACACACACACATATATCTGCTTCAGTTATGTGTTAACAAACTCTGACCACAAGAGGGCGCTCTAAAGACATGGCTCACAGGATGTCTGAAGGAGCAATTCAAAGATTTTGAATGTAGGTCTTCATTTGTACTTTATTTCACTAATTTTAAGGATATTAAAGCTTCTTCCAACCCCGATGTTCCCCCCTCCTGACCAACTTTCTGTTTTTATTTCAGATTGACAAAAAACATACCACATATACAGACATTTTTTCACGCAAAAATATATCTTTTGTTTCTCTCTTATTGACAAAGCATTAAAGGCTAATATTGGAAATATTGAAACTGAATCTGTTCTTAATGAATCTTTCTAAAAGTTCATTGTAATTTCATTGAATCTTATTTTGAATCGTCTCTCTCTATCTACACATTTATGCTGCTTTCATAATGCACATTAAAGAGGGGGATTGTAAAGCTGCAAAGATGAATGATTAGTTGTCAACTATTAAACTAATCGCCGACTATTTTGATAATCGATTAATCGGTTTGAGTCATTTTTTACATAAAAAAAGGTAAAACTTCTCTGATGTCAGCTTGTTAAATGTGAATATGTTTCTAGATTTTTATTTTTATAGACTGCTCTAGCTGTTTTCACTCCCGCTCTGTGTGTGTGTGTGTGTGTGTGTGTGTGTCTGTGTGTGCGTGTGTGTGTGTCTGTGTGTGTGTGTGTGTGTGTGTGTGTGTGTGTGTGTGTGTGTGTGTGTGTGTGTGTGTGTGTGTGTGTGTGTGTCTGTGTGTGTGTGTGTCTCTATATACGTGCATGTGTGTGTGTGTGTGTGTGTGTGTGTGTCTATATGCGTGCGTGTGTGTCTCTGTAGGTGTGTGTGTGTGTGTGTGTCTGTGTGTGTGTGTGTGTGTGTCTGTGTGTGTGTGTGTCTCTATATACGTGCATGTGTGTGTGTGTGTGTGTGTGTGTGTGTGTGTGTCTATATGCGTGCGTGTGTGTCTCTGTAGGTGTGTGTGTGTGTGTGTGTGTGTGTGCGTGTGTGTGTCTCTGTAGGTGTGTGTGTGTCTGTGCGTGTGTGTGTGTGTGTGTGTGTGCGTGTGTGTGTGTGTCTGTGTGTGCGTGTCTGTGTGTGTGTGTGTGTGTGTGTGTGTGTGTGTGTGTGTGTGTGTGTGTGTGTGTGTGTGTGTGTGTGTGTGTGTGTGTGTGTGTGTGTGTGTCTGTGCCGTCCTTCCACCTGGCGGAAGCGGGATGTTCCCACAGTCCGTGAAGGCAGCAGCAGGCAGCAGAGGGACGGGGCTCGGCCCGCATGTGTTCACTTTGTTTATACCGTGCCGAGCCTCCAGGTGACCCCGCACTCAACTGTCCGGTAGCCGGTGCTTCATCCCGGCCAGGATCTTCATCCCAAGCGGAATAACTGAGAGTCCAGACACACACAGACACACACTTCTCTCGGTGAGTTTAAACAACTTTTACTCTGAAATGTTTGTTTGATCGCTGCTGCCGCTTAGGAAGAAATAATGGGACTCATGTTTTTAAAGAAAGCTCATTAAGCCATGATGAATATGTTTAATGGAGCTCATTATTGCTTTAGGGCTGCGACTAACTAATTATTTTCACTATCGATTAATCTGTCGATCATTATCTGGATGAATGGATGAGTTGTTTGGTCTTTAAAATGTCAGAAAATGGTGAAAAATGTGGATCAGTGTGTCTAAAAAAAGGACTCCTCTACTGTGATACTAGAGAAGTGTAATAAAGCCGAGTTGGATTTCAAATCCTCTCCTTCAGTCGCTGTGAAGAACTCATCACATCACTTTCATTTCTCAGCTTTTTTTCTGTATCAAAATTGTTATTTAATTCTTAAATTTGAACTTAAACTTGTTAGAAGTGTGTGTGTGTGTGTGTGTGTGTGTGTGTGTCTCTATGTTTGTCTCTCTGTGTCTGTGTGTCTCTCCTGTATATCTGTGTGTGTCTGTGTCTCTGCTGTATCTCTGTGTGTGTCTATGTGTGTATCTGTGTGTGTTTGTGTGTGTCTCTATGTTTGTCTCTCTGTGTGTCTGTGTCTCTCCTGTATCTCTGTGTGTCTCTGTCTCTCTGTGTGTGTGTGTCTGTGTGTGTGTGTGTGTGTGTGTGTGTGTGTGTGTGTGTGTGTGTCTGTGTGTGTGTGTGTGTGTGTGTGTGTGTGTGTGTGTGTGTCTCTGTGTGTGTGTGTGTGTGTGTGTGTGTGTGTGTGTGTCTCTGTGTGTGTATGTGTGTCTGTGTGTGTGTGTGTGTCTGTGTGTGTGTGTGTGTGTGTGTGTGTGTGTGTCTCTGTGTGTGTCTGTGTCTGTGTGTGTGTGTGTGTGTCTCTGTGTGTGTGTGTGTCTGTGTGTGTGTGTGTGTGTGTGTGTGTGTGTGTCTCTGTGTGTGTGTGTGTGTGTGTGTGTGTGTGTGTGTGTGTGTGTGTCTCTGTGTGTGTGTGTGTGTCTCTGTGTGTGTGTGTATGTGTGTCTGTGTGTGTGTGTGTGTGTGTGTGTGTGTGTCTCTGTGTATCTCTGTCTGTGTGTGTGTGTGTGTGTGTGTGTGTGTCTCTGTGTGTGTATGTGTGTGTCTCTCTGTGTGTGTGTGTGTGTGTCTCTGTGTGTGTGTCTCTGTGTGTGTGTGTGCGTGGGTGTGTGTGTGTGTGTGTGTGTGTGTCTCTGTGTGTGTATGTGTGTCTCTGTGTGTGTGTGTGTGTGTGTGTGTGTATGTGTGTGCGTGTGTGTGTGTGTGTACGTGTGTGTGTGAGTCATTGAAGGATTTGTGGAGGTTGTTGATGAGGTTCAGGGAGTTTTGGTCATTGAGGAGGTATTTGTGGAATATTTTGGGATTATTAATGGCGTTCCAGTAGTTTTTTTGTGGCTGTATATGCACATTTTAAGACTTTTAGAGAACAACTACGCTAAAACAGTAGCTTCAGAGTACAACCAAACTAAGGTTTGGTTTTGTCTCTGTGTGTCTCTGTGCTTGTCTCTGTATATGTATATGTGTGTCTCTATGTGTGTGTGTGTGTGTGTCTGTGTGTCTGTGTGTCTCTCCTGTATCTCTGTGTGTGTCTCTGCTGTATTTCTGTGTGTGTCTGTGTGTGTCTCTGCTGTGAGTAAACCTCCCCACATTGTCCCGGCCTTTCCTGTTATGGAGTTCAACACCCCCTCTGCTGTACAATCTGTGAGTGGGACTGCTGTTTCCTGCCCTGTGTGTGTGTGTGATTGCGTGCGTGCGTGTGTGTGTGTGTAGATTGTTGTTTTCCTGGCTGCATTGTGTCATTGTGTCTCCTCTCCAACGGGAGCGTTGCTGTAGTGACGCTGATACACAGCCACCTGTAGGATGTGTGTGTGTATATACATTTACTCAAATACTTTACTTAAGAAGTGTTTTTAAGTAGGTATTTGTACATTTTGTATATTTGTACTTCTGCTCCACTGCATTTCAGAGGGAAACATGTACTTTCTACCAGTTTGTCTCATAAGAAGTGAAAAAAATCTTATGAAAATAGAAATGTAAATTAACTTGCTTCAGGAAAACATTACAGCTGCAGCCGCCAATTGCCTTTATTATCGATCAATCTGCTGATTATTTGTCTGTTGCTGCTTCGTCGTTTAATAGTTTCCCAAAATGCATCTCTGAAATATGCTCTTACGTAGTACAGGTTGTTGTATCTGTTTGAAACGCAGGTCTGTTTCCCATTCTGTAAATTCTGGGTTTGATGCCAGTTCTCCTGCGTCTCAGGCTCCCCCACGGCAGAAACTGCTCGGATTAAACGTTTGCTTTCTTGTTGAACTGGCTGGCAGTAAATCAGTTTCTACCCTGTCAGGTTCTTGTCTCAGCATTTAGAGTGTTTTGAGAATAGTCTGTGCATTCTTGAGTATGAAAGTAGTATAAAAGCACCCAAAAAGTATCAATAAAGTCGAAAAAAAGCAACAAAACTTGATTGCTCGACCAGTTGTTTTCGGTACTTAAGCGTGTGTCTGTGCATGTTTGTGTGTTCGAGTGAATGATGAAATGAAAATAAAAAGAGGAATCCGTCCGTGTGCTTTAAGCTGTAATTGTCTCCGGCAGGTTAACTAATTTGTGACTGCAGTTAACACAAAATCCAAATCTGTGTGAAGCTTTTATTTGACTGTTCCCCTTCTCACTCTGTCCGTAAACATGTCATCACGTCCACGTGTCTCACCGTGTCCCCCGCTGCACTTTAAAGACTAACGGGGGTCGTTACAGCGACTGAAGACTTCTGGGATCTCTGAGGCCGCAAGGGGGGACGGACGCAGAATGAGACTTTACATCACGTTTAATGGGCGGGCTGACAGGGTGCACGGAGCCCTTTTTCAGAGACATCGGCCGTTTCACAAAGTCACCTGTAAAGTGTTTATATCCTCCGTGGGCAGGTTTACGTTAGCGTAGGGGGAAACTATAGGCGAAAAACATCACGCAGGGGTGATAAATGTCGATGGAAATCCCCTCACAGACTCTTTGGGTAACTTAAAGATGCAGTAAATGCAGGATAAATACCTAGAAGATAAATGAACTGTGGTATACTGTGTGTGCAGGGGCTTTCGTTGGGTTATTGATCCAGACAAGTGACTTAATTGATTGACAAGGAAACATTTCCTGGAAATTAAACACATCCAGTTTTAAAGGGAGAGATATGAACATCATACCTAAAGGGAAATATTGCTACTATTCACTAATTGTTTCAGCTTCGAACTGCGACAAAAGCAGAAAACTAGAGAATGCAATTTCTGAAGAAATGTGTGAATGCTGTATGTTGTGAAAGGCTGATGCTACACTGGATTGCTGGCTTGAAATGTGTAAGAAGAAGGTGAAGTAGTGAGAATAGTTGAAAAGTGGGAATGGGTTTAATTAGTATGAATTTCTTTGAATAGTTGAATAACACCCAGAAAGTTTGAAAGGTGCGGCATATTTTAATTGTTTTTAGTTGAATAAGTGGGAATGAGTTTAGTTAGTATGAATGTCACTGAAAATTTGAATAACACCAATATTGTTTGAAAGATGTGAAATATAATATTATATTATTCAAAGTTACTTAGCATCAAAAACGTACTTAACTTTCATAATTTTCATTAAAAATAACAGTAATTAATCAAATAACAGTAATTAATCATCTGCATATGTGATTCCCATGGATACGTATATAACTGGCTGTTATATTTGTAATGTATAACTGTCGTTCGGGAACACAAGATCGATGATAAAACAATATGAAGCCCTGTGTTACACCCCAACGCAGCTACACACACACACACACACACACACACACACACACACACACACAGGCACACACACGCACGCACGCACGCACACACTGCCCTAATATCACCCTGTCACTGCTAATTAATGACATTTCTTTTCTTTTAATGAAACCCAAACTCCCCACCACGTTTCTTAAATACCCACAGCTCCACGCCCAGGATATCACGTCTTCCTCCGTCACAACAGTCTGTACACTTGTGATACAGAGTTATTCTTTGAGAAACTAGGACTATCAGTTAGGATTATTCCCAAAGAAAGGATTCAAGTATCCCTTAAGGTGCCTTGATTGTGTTATAATTGTGAGTCGTTGCCATTAGGAGTGTAGACGTGCAGAAGTCCCAGCAGCTTCTCAGGCGTTTCCCTTTTCACGTCATTGTTATTTAATAATCTAACAATGTAGGCTATAGAATAGAATATAATAGAATACACTTTATTGTCCCCGAGGGGAAATTTGTCTTGGACATGGTGGTACAATCTGTTGCTTCACAACATAAAGCTTGAGGGACGTTTGAATAAACGATAACTTTAGTCTGTTTGTTTTACATCTGTCATATGTTGGTGTGAATTATGGATGACTTTGTTCTGGATGTGTGTGTGTGTGTGTGTGACCTTTCTGTGCTGATGCCATTTTTTCCCTTCTAGATAAACCTAGAGAAGCAGAATATGTTTCATCTTGCGCTTCAAAATATGTGGATGACAGGCTGTTTTTATGAAACATTTGTACATATAGCTATGGAATAGTGTTGTAGTCGTGACCACCTAAAACAAGACCAAGTCATCACCAAGACCAGAGTCTATCGAGATCGATACAAGACCAAGACTTTTAGGGTTTGACAGCAAGACAAGACCAAGACCAGAGTGTATCGAGACCGAGACAAGACCGAGGGTTTGAGGGTTTGAGACCAAGACAAGACCGAGGCTTTCAGAGTTTGACAGCAAGACAAGACCAAGACCAGAGTGTATCGAGACCGAGACAAGACCATGACCAGAGTGTATCGAGACCGAGACAAGACAGAGGGTTTGAGACCAAGACAAGACCAAGACCAGAGTGTATCGAGATCGAGACAAGACCGAGACTTTGAGGGTTTGAGGCCAAGACAAGACCGAGACTTTGAGGGTTTGAGACCAAGACAAGACCAAGACTTTCAGAGTTTGACAGCAAGACAAGACCAAGACCAGAGTGTATCGAGAGCGAGACAAGACCATGACCAGAGTGTATCGAGACCGAGACAAGACCAAGGGTTTGAGACCAAGGCAAGACCGAGACTTTGAGGGTTTGAGACCAAGACAAGACCGAGACTTTGTGGGTTTGACAGCAAGAAAAGACCAAGACCAAAGTGTATCGAGACCGAGACAAGACCAAGACCAGAGTGTATCGAGACCGAGACAAGACCAAGACCAGAGTGTATCGACCGAGACAAGACCGAGGGTTTGAGACCAAGACAAGACCAAGACCAGAGTGTATCGAGATCGAGACAAGACCGAGACTTTGAGGGTTTGAGGCCAAGACAAGACCGAGACTTTGAGGGTTTGAGACCAAGACAAGACCAAGACTTTCAGAGTTTGACAGCAAGACAAGACCAAGACCAGAGTGTATCGAGACCGAGACAAGACCAAGACCAAAGTGTATCGAGACCGAGACAAGACCAAGACCAGAGTGTATCGAGACCGAGACAAGACCATGACCAGTTGAAATATCTTTGAATTGGATCCCCTTTTGGCGATGTGAACGCAGCCTAACCCCCGACATTCCCCTCACCGTTAGAAGATGATGCCACAGTAGTATAAAACGGACCTGGTTTGTTCACCTGTCACATAGAAAGCTCAAATTTTGACCATGATGATATGAATGAACTTCTAACTTTAGCTTATATTAAATTCAACCTGCGTTGTCAGAGTTTTAGTTGATTTGTTTCACAGAACATTAAAAACAAATTACGTTAAAGAAATACAAAAATACATGTGAGGGTGTGGTAGAAACCTGTAACAGCTTATTTAAAAACCACAACCAATGGACATACGCTAATGTAGACGCACAATATCAAAAATAGATTTTAAGTGTTAGTGTGCAAAAAAAAATCATAAAAATGTGATAAAAAGAAATACATGTAGAGAAACAGGAAAACAACAGTTTTTGTAAAGGCCCTGACACACCAACCCGATAATCGGCCGTCAGACCGTCTGGCGAGGTCGGTGACTGGAGTCTGTTCGGTGTGTTCCGTGCCGTCGTCAGTTGGAAGAGCCGCCGGCCTTCATTTTGGCCGATTTGACTTGTTGAATCGGGGGGCAGGCAGTCGGACTCGATGGCCAATCTGATTGGTGGAATGCTAGCCCTTCACTAGCGAATCGGTAAACTTATGTTACAACACTTACCGGAAATCACGAGCGGGATTAGTGTGACGAACGCCTTTCAAAATCTGACGAAAATCTTTCAAACTGACCTTTGTCGATGAAAAAAAACAGACAGATTCAGCAACTGCATGGTCTATTTCTCTCTTAAAATGTTTTCAGAAACACGTTTCGGTGAACAATTTTAGTACAATCCGAGATCGTATTGCGAACGAGCCGCCATTATGGTTCAGGTTTGAAATCCGGGAGCAGACAGACCCACGTGACGCGTTCGTCATTTCCGGTTTTCATTTTTTGGGCGGCAATACAGATTAGCTCTGCCTGCTGTTATGGAGACGTATTACGTCTCGCGCACGCGCAGAACATACGCTCAAGTTGGCGTCGCTTCGGTGTGTTCCGAGGCACTTTTTTGGACCGACGGGACCTGACTGATGAGTCCAACTGGCTTTTCTGCCGACAGTCGGCCGTCGGGTTGGTGTGTCAGAGCCTTAAGCTTTTTTTTCCCAAATCCCACAGTTTAGACAGCAGGGAATTTCTAAGTCTATTTTACATAGAGTAGAAGATTAAACATTTTTTATAGTGGGAACATTTGACTTCTCGAGCAAACTGACCTTTTGTCCCTGCTAGCAGAAATAATTTACACACTTTCTAATGTGCATTAGCACCGAGGCTTTCTCCAAACATTTGTTTTTAATATGCATTCTTTACAACTTAACCTACAGTGTGTTTACCCAGGGAAAGTTAATGTGCACAGATGCTCCTTTTCACCAGCGCTCTGCTCGACATTCCAGTTATTTCTGCATCACTCCGGGCTTTTGTTGCTCCGACGGGGAAACTTTGGGTTAAGTGCTTTGCTCGGTGACGGCACAGAAGTAGTTGATGAGGGAGGAGAAGCAGCTCCTCTGCCGCCGGCGGTGGAAGAAGTATTCAGTCATTTACTTCAGTAAAAGTACTTTTACCACACTGTAAAAATTACAAGTTAAAATCCTGCATTAAAAACGTTACTTAAATCCTAAACCCAACTGTCCCGTTCTTCTTTTCCTAAACCCAACTGTCCCGTTCTTCTTTTCCTAAACCCAACTGTCCCGTTCTTCTTTACCTAAACCCAACTGTCCCGTTCTTCTTTTCCTAAACCCAACCGTCCTGTTCTTCTTTTCCTAAACCCAACCGTCCCGTTCTTCTTTTCCTAAACCCAACCGTCCTGTTCTTCTTTTCCTAAACCCAACCGTCCCGTTCTTCTTTTCCTAAACCCAACTGTCCCGTTCTTCTTTTCCTAAACCCAACTGTCCCGTTCTTCTTTTCCTAAACCCAACCGTCCCGTTCTTCTTTTCCTAAACCCAACTGTCCCGTTCTTCTTTTCCTAAACCCAACTGTCCCGTTCTTCTTTTCCTAAACCCAACCGTCCCGTTCTTCTTTTCCTAAACCCAACCGTCCCGTTCTTCTTTTCCTAAACCCAACTGTCCCGTTCTTCTTTTCCTAAACCCAACCATCCCGTTCTTCTTATCCTAAACCCAACTGTCCCGTTCTTGCGTGTCACCTAAACGTACCTTTTATAAACCCACCCACGATCTTTTCCTAAACCTAACTGCGTCAAAAGTGACGCCAATAGTCCCGACCAAGCACGTTTAGATAAAGCGTGTTTAGATAGATAGACTTTTAGCGTCAGTAACAACGCCAAAGCCACCTGACCAAACGTCGATGGGAATGGGAATGTGTTGTTTTCTCCGGCTCAAAGTCGAGCTTTACTATCCCACATGAATTCCACCAACCACCCCGTACCCATGGACTCTTTTATCTTGTGGCTGAATGAATGATAAAAGTTTCTTAGAGTTTCATCATCCCGTTGTTGATCCCAGGGTTAACATCAGAAAATAAAACATTGATTAAACCGTCACATGCCTTGAAAACCGCAGCTAAACACACACACACACACACACACACACACACACCAAATATGCAGAAACACCCCGTTGATGAAGAGCCCAGAATAACATCCTCTTGATCCTCCGTGAAGGGTCTGGTATGATTCAAAAAAATCTTTTACTTCTTGTTCTTTCTCCTCCAAACCCACAGTTATCCGCCTTTAGGACCCTCGTGTGTTTAGAGAGCTGGACAAAAAACGCACACTCTGTCTGACACACATACACCTTTTGTGAAGTCGAGAAATTCCCCACCTCTTAATGCTCCGGCGCCTTCACCACAAAGGACACAAAACACACAACACACCCCGAAGAAAGAGTGAGAACGAGAGTGCATTCATTAGTTCATGTAAAAATGTAATGTTATTCTATTTCACAGGCCAGGGCTGGGCTGAGTGTGTGTGTGTAGGCAACGTGTGTGTGTGTGTGTGTGTGTGTGTTTGTGAATAGGCAATGTTTTTGTGTGTGTGTGTGTGTGAATAGGCAATGTGTTTGTGTGTGTGTGTGTGTGTGTGGGCAACGTTTGTGTGTGTGTGAATAGGCAACGTTTGTGTGTGTATGTATTGGCAACATTTGTGTGTGTGTGTGTGTGTGTGTGTGTGTAGGCAGCATTTGTGTCGGTGTGTGTGTGTGTATAGGCAACGTTTGTGTGTATGTGTGTGTATAGGCATCGTTTGCAAGTGTGTGTGTGTGTATGGGCAACATTTGTGTGTGTGTGTGTGTGTGTGTGTGTGTGAATAGGCAACGTTTGTGTGTGTATGTATTGGCAACGTTTGTGTGTGTGTGTGTGTAGGCAACGTTTGTGTGTGTGTGTATAGGCAGTGTGTGTGTGTATAGGCAACGTTTGTGTGTGTGTGTGTGTGTGTGTGTGTGTGTGTATGTATAGGCAACGTTTGTGTGTCGGTGTGTGTGCGTATATAGGCAACATTTGTGTGTGTGTATAGGCAACGTTTGCAAATGTGTGTGTGTATGTGTGTGTGGGCAACGTTTGTGTGTGTGTGAATAGGCAACATTTGTGTGTGTATGTATTGGCAACATTTGTGTGTGTGTGTGTGTATAGGCAATGTGTGTGTGTGTGTGTGTGTGTGTGTGTGTGTATAGGCAACGTTTGTGTTGGTGTGTGTGTGTATAGGCAACGTTTGTGTGTATGTGTGTGTATAGGCATCGTTTGCAAATGTGTGTGTGTGTATGGGCAACGTTTGTGTGTGTGTGTGTGTGTGAATAGGCAACGTTTGTGTGTGTATGTATTGGTAACGTTTGTGTGTGTGTGTGTGTGTGTGTTTGTGTGTGTGTAGGCAACGTGTGTGTGTGTGTGTGTGTGTGTGTGTGTGTGTGTGTGTATGTATGTATGTATAGGCAACGTTTGTGTGTCGGTGTGTGTGCGTATATAGGCAATGTTTGTGTGCATGTGTATAGGCAACGTTTGCAAATGTGTGTGTGTGTGTGTGTGTGTGTGTGTAAAGGCAACGTTTTTGTGTGTGTGTTCCTACTGTGATTTACCCTACTGTTTTCCTCGGGTCAAAATTTTCCCCGTTTTCAAAAAGTTTCTATATCAGAAATTTGGGGTCAGTTCACTTCTGTCATTGAATTTAAGTGTTTTATTCAATTATATGGTGTTTGAAAAAAATAGAACGTCGTCAAAAGTGACAAAAACATCGGTAAAAACGACAAAAGTGTCGAAAAAGACGACCAAGATGAATTAAAACAAAACAAAAAGTTGCATTGTCGATGTGAAGACAACACAAAGGCTATCCACTTATTGAGGGTTGTGTGTGTGTGTGTGTGTGTGTGTGTGTGTGTGTCCTGCAGGCGTAAAATGCTCCTATTGTGCTTAACGCTCATTAGGATGCTCTGTTCTGTGTTCTGTTGTTTTTCCTTCCGCCTCTGCTGTTTCCTAAGTGTGTGTGAGTGTGTGTAAGTGTGTGTGAGAAAGAAGCAGAGAGGGACAGAGATGTGTGAGAAAAAGAGAGAGAGAAGATTTCTTCCTAATGTGGAAACTGTTCCATTTGTCTGTCGCGCTATTTTGAACTTTTGAAATGTAAATTGACTTGCTTCTCCGTTATAGAGCTCAACAGTGAACGCCTCTGGTTCCCGTAGTGATTTTCCCTGTTCAGTATCTCCGTTGCCATTTCATTAATTGCTTATATTTTTAAGACTGGAACCAAGCCAAGCAGCTACAAGTTGAATCCAGACCATAAAACATTTGATTCGGCTCAAAAACTGTTTTGAAAACGGCAAAAAAAGACAAAGGTACGAGACGAGCAGAGACTTCAATGGTAGAAGCTCGCTGGCTGTTCGCGGGGTGCTGTAAACATTCCCACGGTTACTGCAAGCTCCACCAATTGCAGACGTCCCTGTTACGCTTAGGATTGTGGGTAGTGTAGTACTTCTCCACGACATTGTAAAGAAAACGTGTTTTTTCTTAAAACCAGGTTGATTTCATACGGACTTGTGGCTTCTACAAGAGCAGAAACGTTCGTTTCACAACTTCACAGCGTGTTCTTTTCAATTCTTAGATTGAGCATAAACAGAACCCCGTCAAAAAGCCCAATATTCGGCCATATCCGAAGCCAAATCTTGGATTCGCAGCCTCCCTACGCATAACATTGGTCTAGGGCTGCAACTAATGATTGTTTTTATTGTTGATTATGTTCTGGATGAATGGATTAGTCGTTTGGTCTCTAAAATGTCAGAATCGGATGAAAAAATATGTTTCAGTGTTTCCCAAAGCCCAAGATGACGTCCTCAAACTTCTTGTTTTGTCCACAACTCAGAAGATATTCCGTTTACTGTCCCAGAGGAGAGAAGAAACTAGAAAATACTCAAATTTAACAAGCTAGAATCAGAGAAGTTTCAGACTCAAACCGATTAATCCATTATCAAAATAGTTGGCGATTAAGTTAGCAGTTTTAACAACTATTCCATTAATCTATTCATCTTTGCAGCTTTACATTGGTCCAAGCCAACATAGAGAGCATAAAAACCTTACTTTTTTTTTTTACATCAAATTTCATTTCAGGGAAAAGCATTTTTGTGTGGAACAAAGAATATAAAAAGTCTACTTTCCATTCTGAGTGACAGACACAGAGCAGACCACCCAGTCAGGCTTACATCAGGGTCTCCGTCCCCGAGGATGTGACAGCTGAGCAGCGACAGAGTTTATTTATCAGCTGTCTCTAAGCCGGCCGTCCGGGTCGCTGCAGAGGATGTTCTGCCTCAAACTGCAGGTCAGGGCCCAGGGAGGGTCACCGGCCAAGGGAGGGTCACCGGCCCAGGGAGGGTCACCGGCCTGGTGCTAGTGGAGGCCCCTGCAGACCAACAATGCAGGAGATTAGCTCTGAGATGTCGTGTTCACCGTGAGAAAAAGAGCTTTGTTGGAACTTTTTTCTGATGCTTCTAACCCTTGTGTTGTCTTCTATTGGACCATGCACTTGTCCTGCCGGGCCAAATCACAAGAATCACTTTCTCTCGTTTTTGTCCCTTTTTTCGACACTTTTTTTCACTACCATGTATAACACCACTAATACTAATTACTAGTTTTACACTTATTTTTGGAATCCATGTTTAATAAACCTCATTTATAGGAAATTATACCTAATCCTTGAGTTAAAAAAGCAGAAATTATGAATTATTTAGACTAATATTAAAGGAAGGATAATCCCAGACTGGTATATGTCGACGTCCAGTCGAGATACTGTTTTGAAACGTTTCAATTTCTTTTTCAAATGCTTGTTGTACTTGCGAAGTGCGTTGTATGGAATCATCTGTCCGTGTTGTTTTTGGTTAATTAAAATTAGGATGTTAAAAAGAAACCTATATTTCTGATATAGACATTTAGAAAATGGGTCAAATTTGATCCAAAGACAACACAAGGGTTAAAAAAAAAAAATGATTTGGTCATTTACATATACAGTATGCACCACTAACACCAACTTGTGTTGATTTAATAATACGTTTTACACTCATTCTTGGAACATTGGTCAACAAACCTCATTTATGTGAAATTTATACCCAATATTTCAACCCGTTCTCATTCCGAACTTGTAAAATAAGGATGTTTGGACAGTGGCTGTCAGCGTCTGATGCGACGAAAAAGGCGTCTTTCAGCGTGTTTGTGTAACGCACCGGGGAGAGCAGCAGTTAGATAGGATTTAGCGAGTAGTATGTAAGGACGAATTTCCGTGTAAGGAGGTTGGTTGGCCTCTCCTGGAACCATCACCTTAGCGTGGTGGAGAGGTTTGTGTGTCCCTATGAACCTGAGGGCTGTGTTGTCTGGAGCTTTGTGCTCCTGGTAGGGTCTCCCAAGGCAAAGTGGTCTCAGGTGAGGGGCCAGACAAAGAATGGTTCAAAAACCCTATGAGTGACCGAGGAAGAGATGGAGTGACCCTGCCCGGAGGAAGCCCGGGGCCCCTGTCTGGAGCCAGGCCCAGATGGAGGGCTCGTCAGCGAGCGTCTGGTGGCCGGGTTTACCCCAAGTGAAGGAGTTCAAGTACCTTGGAGTCTTGTTCGCGAGTGAGGGAACAATGGAGCGGGAGATTGGTCGGAGAATCGGCGCAGCGGGTGCGGTATTACATTCAATTTATCGCACCGTTGTGACGAAAAGAGAGCTGAGCCAGAAGGCAAAGCTCTCGATCTACCGGTCAGTTTTCGTTCCTACCCTCACCTATGGTCATGAAGGTTGGGTCATGACCGAAAGAACGAGATCCAGGGTACAAGCGGCCAAAATGGGTTTCCTCAGGAGGGTGGCTGGTGTCTCCCTTAGAGATAGGGTGAGAAGCTCAGTCATCCGTGAGGAGCTCGGAGTAGAGCCGCTGCTCCTTTGCGTCGAAAGGAGCCAGTTGAGGTGGTTCGGGCATCTGGTAAGGATGCCCCCTGGGCGCCTCCCTAGGGAGGTGTTCCAGGCACGTCCAGCTGGGAGGAGGCCTCGGGGAAGACCCAGGACTAGGTGGAGGGATTATATCTCCAACCTGGCCTGGGAACGCCTCGGGATCCCCCAGTCGGAGCTGGTTAATGTGGCTCGGGAAAGGGAAGTTTGGGGTCCCCTGCTGGAGCTGCTACCCCCGCGACCCGAGACCGGATAAGCGGACGAAGATGGATGGATGGATGGATGGAGGTTGGTTGGGGCGGTGGATGGGTCAAACACAGGACTTTCACCCAGGAGACCGGGGTTTGCGTCCTGCTTGTCACACTTACGCCCACCCACGACTCTTTCCTAAACCCAACCGTCCCGTAGTTCCCGCGTGTCACAGAACCCTAAGCCCAGCCACGACCTTTTCCTTAACATAACTGCATCAAAAGGGACGGCAATAGTCCCGACCAAGCGTGTTTACATATAGCGCTAAAGGGACGGCAATAGTCCCAACCAAGCGCGTTTACTTAAAGCGCTAAAGGAGACTTTTAGCGTCAATAAGAACGACAAAGGCACCTGACCAAGCGTCCAGATTTTACGAGATGGGTGTAAGAACCTGTTGAATATTTTTGTTAAAAAAAGCAGAAATTATGAATTATTTTGCCTAATAGTTAAGATCGGAGGATGTTGATGGAGTGGATCACAGACAGGTATGTGTCAATGTTGAGTCAGGATACTGTTCATTTAAAACATTTTTTTCAAATGCTATAAAATTAATTACGTTTACCTGAACGTTGTATGGAGCCATCCAAGTTATTTTTGTCCAAACCCCCCTAGATGAGACTTGGACCCTCTCAAAAGGGAAGAAAATAGTAGTTTGTGGCGTACTGAAAAACATTTAATAAAATATAATGTTAGCCTATCCAAAATTGTATCTAAAGCAACACTATGTAACTTTTTCCACTTTGGAACTACAGCCGCGCGAGCTGTAGTTCACCCTACAACCTGTAGGGGGGACCGAAGAGGGAAAAGTTACATTGTGTTGCTTTAAATGCAGTATTACCATCACATACCGACAATTCAGGAAATAATCTAATGAAATATGATTTTCAAACCCTCACTCCCCATTGGGCTGTACCATTTATCAGACTGTGTTCTTTGCTATGGTTCTTTGATATCACTTCAGTAGCTGTCAAAACGTACGTACGGTGCAGCGAAATTAAGAGTAAGTGGCTGAATCAACTTTAATCTCTGCCTATGGTTTTGACTGCCATGTATATCGTCATGCGTTGTGCTTTGTGGTAAATGTTATGAGCAGCTCGTCCTTCAAACAGGTTTTCAGAACTGTCTTCATTTGGTTGTTCATAGTGTTTCTCTCATCTATAATGAAGTCATAGACTAGATAGCTAGCTAGCTAGCTAAAAGTTCACGCAGCTCCTGAAACTCTCTGTACCAAGCAAATATTGTCCATATCTTGGTGAAACTAAGCCAAGAATGGTTGCATTAATGCAAGCAGTTTATTATCTCATGGACAAGGTTGTCGGATGGAAACGTGCTCAAATGTATGTGTTTGGACTGCTGCAGAAGCTAGCTAGGCTAGCTAGTCTATCTGTATTTAGGCGCGAGATAGGTCTTCACTCCCAGGCTAGACATGAGTTTATTTGCGTAGAGATTATATATACACTCGCACCGTTTCACAGCCAGACCTGAGTCAAAAAGTTGATCACAAATATTAATCAAAATGTTCGTTTTAATCTGTCTAAAAGTTCCCCGATGAGGACGATCACAGGTGGAGAATGTAAAAGTCAGTGAATAACTTTCCTTGGATGAAAGGTTTATGGAACAAAATATCTCCTAATGTGCAGAAGGAACGTAACACCCGTCCAGCTGAGAAATATTAGCAGATAAGTGAGATAAGGCACTTATGGGAAGTGTGATAACAGCTCAGGATGATCTGAAGCTGCTGTGATTATGATGTCGTTCAGTACTTATGCAACCTTTCAGTGTTTAGAAAGGAGGCTTGGTGCTGCCAAATCAAACAGACTGATAACCACGCGGTGCTATTAATCATTCTCAAAGATATTAGTTCACTTTGCATTTGTTATCTGTTGCTGTGCTTTCACTGTACAGTTTCTCTTGATGAATAGTTTTAGATTTATCTGGCTCTGCTGTGTCTTTTTCTCCCTTTTTATTCTTTGGCAATGCATCATTTTTTCTATCACGTCTCAATAAGTAACAAATCAAGTTTCATTGAAAGGTAAAAGTGTATATTCTTTTTGTAATCCCTGGGATAGTAGTTCTACCACTATGTTCGTTTTGCTTCAAAGCCCGGCGCACTTCCATAATATCGTACGGAAATGTTTGCGTGCGCACGTGAAAGTTTCGTGTGAGCACATGAAAGCCGTATATTGATGTAGCCTGGGCCATGACAGTGACAGCTAGAGAAATGACTACAGTACAGGTGCCGTAAACTAGCAAAAGTGGATTTGTACACGCCCTAAACGCACCTGCGCCATGCGCTTCACGCCATGCGCTTATTATTAAAATAGGGCCCTAAGAGTTAACTTTGGAGAACGGCCGGGGGATTTTCTATGCTAATTTCAAGGCTGCTGCTCTGTGAAAAGATCGTGATTTAGATTAAAACACTCCCGAGGAACCAACACGCGTTTCATGGGTGAACGTCTTTTGCATTCTCCGGAAAAGCGAACTCCGTTCCCCGACTTGTGTCAATCCGGAAATTCGTATGATATCCTATGAAATTATGGCCGGCCGGTTACATGACGTTACATTTAAAGTCTTGTGTTTTCTCTTTAACTTCTTCAGGACATGAACACCTGTTTCCTGGGTGAAAGTCTTGTGTTTTCTCCTTAACTTCTTCAGGACATGAACACCTGTTTCCTGGGTGAAAGTCTTGTGTTTTCTCCTTAACTTCTTCAGGACATGAACACCTGTTTCCTGGGTGAAAGTCTTGTGTTTTCTCCTTAACTTCTTCAGGACATGAACACCTGTTTCCTGGTGAAAGTCTTGTGTTTTCTCCTTAACTTCTTCAGGACATGAACACCTGTTTCCTGGTGAAAGTCTTGTGTTTTCTCCTTAACTTCTTCAGGACATGAACACCTGTTTCCTGGGTGAAAGTCTTGTGTTTTCTCCTTAACTTCTTCAGGACATGAACACCTGTTTCCTGGTGAAAGTCTTGTGTTTTCTCCTTAACTTCTTCAGGACATGAACACCTGTTTCCTGGTGAAAGTCTTGTGTTTTCTCCTTAACTTCTTCAGGACATGAACACCTGTTTCCTGGGTGAAAGTCTTGTGTTTTCTCCTTAACTTCTTCAGGACATGAACACCTGTTTCCTGGGTGAAAGTCTTGTGTTTTCTCCTTAACTTCTTCAGGACATGAACACCTGTTTCCTGGTGAAAGTCTTGTGTTTTCTCCTTAACTTCTTCAGGACATGAACACCTGTTTCCTGGGTGAAAGTCTTGTGTTTTCTCCTTAACTTCTTCAGGACATGAACACCTGTTTCCTGGGTGAAAGTCTTGTGTTTTCTCCTTAACTTCTTCAGGACATGAACACCTGTTTCCTGGTGAAAGTCTTGTGTTTTCTCCTTAACGTCTTCAGGACATGAACACCTGTTTCCTGGGTGAAAGTCTTGTGTTTTCTCCTTAACTTCTTCCGGGACATGAACTCTGCTCCCTGGCTTGAAAGCCCTGTGTTTTAGGAGCCAAACATCCCCCCCGACCTCCTCCCTACGCGGATCTTTACGCTTTTATACAGCAGCAGTCAATGTGCTGCTGATAGCAATACATACGTAGATTACATTACTTTTCATAGCTATATGTACGAATGCTTAATGAGAACAGCCTGTTTATATCCACACAGTTACGTCACAAAGCGTGATGAAGTGGGTGTGAATGGGGGATTTTTGGTTTCTAAAAGTTACTGAAATTGTCGTATTCTTACATTAGAAGCAAACATCCGATGAGCAGTCCGGAAGACGCACACTGGCGACTTTAGAGTCTTACTTTTTTAACAATAATTCTTCATATCTTTGTTTTTCTCTCTTATTGTTTTGGACACGCACCAAAACCACAAAGCCACAGCGGTCCACAGAACGTCGTTTGCGTGTCTGTGTATGTTGGCACACAGACAGCAGCGCCATCAGACTCTATTGTATTGTTGTGTTTGTCTAGCCTACTAATTAATAGCCTCTTATCAGGACCGAGGCAGCAATAAAGTATTTCTGCCAAGCCAAACGCTTCCTTCCCCCTTCCGAAAACCAATCTGAACAAACCTGGGAGCTGGCGCCAAGCGACCCCAACACACACACACACACACACACACACACACAAATTAAATCAAAAGTAGATTATGCCCTTAAAGGTTGCATCACGATACTTTTTTTATCTCGACCAGTTGCATCGTTACATCCCTAACCCACATACTCCAAAATATATGATGATGATATATATATATATATGTATATATGAAAATCTCTGTGATATAAATTTCCTACCTAATTGTGTGTCAAATTAAAAGACAGAAGAGAGGAGGTTCAGTAAAACAGTTGGCACACGTGCTACGTCTCGTAAAACCAACATTGCAGAGTACACTCGGCACCACGTACATATTTATACTTTGCTTACTTTACAGCTTCCATACGCAGCTAAATATTGTAGTCATGTCCTTGATTCTTCTGCACACACTGTACATCACTGTCTGCTCCCTGCTGCGCTCTGTTTGGTCTACGCAGGTCTGAAAGTAACAGGATGACACACAAACACACACACACACACACACACACACACACACACAGTATACACCAAGCATAAACACACTGTACACGTCAACACACACACACACACACACAGCAAAAATGAAAACCCTTGTTTTTTTTCGTATATCCTCGGGGGGGTGGGGGGGGGGTTATTTGACTTACTGCAGGACAATGTAGTTGACATAAAGGACTTTATTTTTGAGGCCATTGTTGCTTCTGCCCACTGCTGTAGTTAAATAGGGTGCTGGAGACTGTGTGTGTGTGTGTCTCTGTGTCTGTCTCTGTGTGTGTGTGTGTGTGTGTGTGTGTGTGTGTGTGTGTGTCTGTCTGTGTGTGTGTCTCTGTGTGTCTGTGTGTGTGTGTGTTTCTCTGTATGTGTCTCTGTGTGTGTGTGTGTGTGTGTGTGTGTGTGTGTGTGTGTGTGTGTGTCTCTGTATGTCTCTGTGTCTGTCTATGTCTGTCTCTCTGTGTCTGTCTCTGTGTGTGTGTGTCTCTGTGTGTGTCTCTGTGTGTGTGTGTGTGTGTGTGTGTGTCTCTGTATGTCTCTCTCTCTGTGTCTGTCTCGGTGTGTGTCTCTGTATGTATGTGTGTGTGTGTGTGTGCGTGTGTCCAGATGTCATCACGACACTCCCTTCTTTACAACTTGAACTTGCACTTTAAAAAGAGATGCAGCATACTTTCTGTCTCCCAGTGAAACTTTATTTGCTTCCTGCCGCTCAAATCAAAAGACACAATCAGACGTGACTGGTAAGGTTTAACGTCAGGCACTTAAACCACACAAAAGCTGGCGAGTTTGTGACACTTTTTCCCACTCGAATGTTGGCTTTTTTATTTTTATTACAGCCGTTACAAGAGCGTTTCCATCGGCTGCTGTTTTCTCTCAAACATCGTCCCAGTTTAGAGCTCCGGACTCCAGCTGATTTCAGCTCTATTGTTTCCTCCTGTCGCTCAAGGTGTGTGTGTGTGTGTGTGTGTGTGTGTGTGTGTGTGTTTTCCGTTTGAACTTTTTGAATTCCCCTTCACTGCTAGTTCTAGGAGAGAAAGTGTGTGTGTGTGGTTCATCTGTCTTCCTCTGATATGTTATCATGGCAGCATTCATCACTTTGTGGTAATATCTGAAGTTCTACCATGGACTCCATAATACCAAATATCTTGGTTACCTTGTTTCGAGCCGTTCTAGCGTGGTATAGAAAGCCTGCAGGAAGACTCAGCTTGATTTGTGCCAGTTCTCATTAATATTCAATGAGCTAAGCTGCCAATGAGAGCCTGGCTATCAGCATCCTTTACCCAGCGCAACTGGGCGAGCTCATGAATAGTAATGAGCTCAGGTAACACCACGTCAGACTGACCAGCTTTTGTAATTGGTCTGATTTCTCCGCTTATTTCTCTTCAGTGGCTAGAGCTGACAGAGGAGGTAGCAGTTCATTTTCACAACATAACACAAACACATATGGACCTAACATATTTCGAAAAATGCAAGTAAAAACGCTTTTGTGTGGCAGGGCACCTTTAAAAATAAATCTGGGCCGTGCCGTCCTCTAACACAATGATGGTCATACTGTATGCTGACCACTCACTTCACTTCC
>NC_050178.1:24304150-24333202 GCF_008315115.2 Sander lucioperca | reverse complement strand
AACATTTCTGTGTTATAGTGCACATATTGATCAAGGCTGTGTGTTGGTATTTCTCAACAGACTGTTGTCCTCAGATGCCGAGTTGGTTGCATGACACCCGGTCTGCTTACTGTGAACGTCTCATTTCGAAGTCACCTTTCCCCTACAGGGAAAGAGGAAGTATAATGGTTAGACAATTGACACAACAGCACCACTGAACATAAGGACACAGGACTTGTATCTTTCCTGAGCAATCTTACCGATATTAGGAAACTTGGAGGAAACAACGAAGCTAGGACCATCATAGTGCATGCGGTTTTTAGGGAAATGCTGCACATCATCTCTTGCGACAAGTACTACAGCTGTCGCTAAGGAGGCTGCCATTCTACATATTAACCATAGCGCAAAACTATAAATCCAGTTAGTCAGGAGAAGCTGCGTCCAGTTCTAACTCGAGCAATTGGAAACAAGTTTCAGTCATCAGAAAAGCTGATTCACATCAACTTCTCTGCCTTGCTCACACGTGAGGATCGATGCTCCACCACATGCTGAAATCACTCAGCCAACGCGGCGCACACCGCCCTCCTCATCACGTTGACTTCCAGAGCTCTGATCAAAGAGTTGCCGGACCGTCCTCGGATAACTTACTCTGAGCAGGAGGAGTCGAAATAAACCGCTGATTCTGTGGTTTCTGGAAGAGCACATTGGTAGAGAGGAGTGACTCCAACTGTGCAGTGTACTGCGAAGGCCCTGCATCTGGTACACCCCTGTGCACAGAGGCGTTAATGATGTGAGGCAATAAGCAATAACTGTGCGTGTGTCGAGTGTTCGTTCGTGTGGTGTGTGTGTGTGTGTACTCTTTTCAAAAGTGGTGTCAGGGTCGATATCAGTGTCCCGTTGGCTGCAGCCTGACCATCTGTGCAACACAGAGCAGCGCTAGGACTCAGAGCAGCGTCGGCAGCAGTCGCTGCTAAATCAGCTCGTTGCACACGGCAGCAGGCTTCAAAAGATACCACGAGCAAAAGTCGTTGTCGTTTTGGAGTCGAGTCACTCTCAGTTGTATTAAATGATGTTGCCGTGTGAGGTGGCATTTAGCACAATTTATTTAGACTTAGGAAAGTACTAAGACTACTGTAAAATGACAATAAAGCACAGCTGACATGAAAACTGCGTTTACTTAGTGAAAGTGTTTCAGTATAATCAGGAAAATGTACTTACGTATTTAAAGTATCCTAGTAGTATACTAACCTATATTATGCTCATTACATTATTCGTACTCATAGCCGCATTTATGTAAAAGCAGATTTACTGTTGTAGTTGGTTAGGTGGAGCTCATTTTTAACTCGGTGTTGTATCAGGACTGCAACTATGATTATTTTCATTTTGATAGTAATCGGCGTTGGTTGTGTTCTCACATTCATCCCGACTTGTCGTTTGAAAATAGTAAAAAATGCCCCAGTGACACCTGCAATGCTTTTGTTTTGTCCAGCCAACGGTTCACAAACCTAACACTCTATTGGCCTTAATAATTGCAGCTATCTGGCGTAGTTAAGCATCATCATATTTATTCGCTCTCATCACTGTTCTTGCACTGCAAATATGACTGTACGTAAAGTCATCGTCAACTAAATAGAAAACACCTCACAATAGAGTACGCATACACCAGGTGTCTCGTGCGAGTTGTCACACTGTTTGTCTGTGATAACGGAAGATGTAAAGAAGTTTAACGTGAAAGCGTTAATTTTGTTTTGTACAAATCGGAGAGTGTCTTGAAATTAAACGTCAATCCTACAGGGTAGGCTTGCTTTATTTTGGTTTTAACTGTCTACGGCACTTGGTAGAATAATTATAAGTGTTCTGGCTGCTCAGTGAGCGCACCTCAGCTGACACACCATGTGTCATTTTATACTGCACGCATAGAAACAGATGGATCAGTGTGTGGAAATTGGCCCTCTCATCACATGCTGCCATGCGGAGATGGACTCTCGAAAGAGCGACAGTGCTATGGTGCTTTGTAAAACTGAAAACACGTGAACTGAAACTCTGATAAAATCTAGCTCTTCAGTGTTGCTCGACAGGAATCAACAACGTGCCCTCTTCATATTGTTCAGTGTAAGTCTTAATCGTACATCAGTCAGCCAGATCGCGACAACTGACTGTTGACTGTGACATATAGCAAGACACTACATTTAGTCTTGTCACAGTGGTGTGTATGGTGGTCGTAGTATGAGTGATATTCTGCATGTATGCGTTTAGGAGGGTGTCTTTTTCTAGCTTTTTCAAACCAAACCAAAGCTACTTTTTGCAGTGGACTTGACACTCTGTTTAGCCTGATTCAACGTCACCGCAATCAGGAGCATACCAGGGTAACTACGCAGCGCTCAAGAGTTGGAGTGCCGTGTGTACTTATCCTGATGACCTCTAGTCCTCAAAACCAGAAACACAGAGCAAAGTGTGAGTACAGCGAATTGAATCACTACCATACGTAGCATAACGCAACGCTAACTAGCAGTCTAAGAGTTGGAGGGTGGTGTGGATGTCGTGTAGGCTCAGCTTTTCCAAACACAATCACTAGCAGAGTGCAGGAATGGATTAATAACTGTTTACCTGCTCAACACACAGCACTAGAGTATTACGTTTCCTCGAGACACATACTGTTCATCTACTGGTTCTCTACACAATGAGCTCTGCTTGCTTGTCCAGCATGTCTTCCTACAGTGAGCTGTCATCCAAACAGGTTTTTGTTAAGAACAAAATAAGCTTGATCACTGCATAAAACACAATGTTTCGTTATCGTTTCTGATGATCACTGGTGAAGATGCTAACTTTAAATCTGCCTGAATCTAGCCCTAAGCCTCGATTTACCATCTACATGTATGGAGCCAAGAATTGCATATTCACAACCCTCGATGGGCTCATTTAAACCAAGTCAGATGGAGACAATGCGCTGGCTTAACTTACATGCTACATTCTACTGATGATATGCTACTTAGTACACTTTTGACGTCAGCCACGTGTATAGTATTTTACTATATTGCCATTTCACGCTACTTCTTTACTAGCTACTTCTACTTTCACTCCGTTTTTGAGGCAACTACTGCACTTTTACTCCACTAATGTGTTTAGTACGCTTCGTCGCTAGTGCACGTTTGCAGAGTTCAGATTATAAACTACAACAATATGCAATAGCACCTACTACATGAGATCATTATAGTATAGCCTGAGATCGACCACAGTCTAAAAGTAGTTTCAATACGACTACACATGCGCTAGCGGGCCGCACAGGAATGCATCACTCATTATCATCCACTAATCAGCCTATTTATGATTCTAAAATGGGCCATTGAATACTTCTAGAGCTTAGTACTTCGCCACAACTGCCAACGAAACAGCAGTGTTAACCAACTCACACGAGCTGACCTATTAGCTAGTACAGCTGACAAAATCTGTAGCTAAAAATCGATCTTACATCATTGTATTATATAACGCTTCTAAGGTAGAGTCTAATATTTTTATGGTTGTAAACTACTAAAAAAAACAAAGAAGCTTATGTCTTCCTCTATGTCAGATGTCTTTATAGTAACTGAGGAGAAACATCATCCTCCTAGACAGAGCATGAGCACCTTCCCAACAGGATCTGACCAAGTCATACTTGATAAAAGACACACAGTCTAACACACTTGATTCCCTCCTACCTCCCGGTTGGAAAATGATGGCGTGCTTCCTTTTGTTTTCACCGCCTCGAACTTTTATTCTATTTCATTTTCGTCAACTTGACTCACAGTGTGCTCCTGCAGAGTGAGTAATGGTTTGGAGATGGAGTCAGTCTCCGCCAGGCAACTATGAAACTTTTGCTCCGGGATCTACTCTAAATGAAAACCGCAATGCTCTTTTTGATCTCAGCATCGCTCTTTGCAGTTCCTGAACGAAATCGTTCGATTGGTAAAGATCGCAAATTGCCTCCATCAAAAAGGGATGTGTGTGCGCATATTCTGCAAAACAGACAATCTTGCACTTGTATCCGAGCTACTAGCATTTAAGGACTTCCTAAGTGTGGAAAGTCCAAGACACAGATTACTCAGAGGTGAAGACACTTTACTGACCATTGATGTACTTTGGCATAAACTAGTCACTGCAAATTGGCCTAAAGGGTTGTTTGTTTCCTTTTTTACATTGTCGAGCTATCCACCTGTTAGATCTATGCACAGATTAATATTTTCATCCAAGTCATGCATGAAGATCCCTGAGTAGTTCCGACTGGCTTGTAGTATTCTATAAGATGCGTGTATACCAGCCTTACCACTGTCCAGATTCTAACTGGATCACTGGATCGATTTAATAAGCTTCCCACGTGCTGTAAAGGTACCATGGTGTGTTTTTAGTGCTTTCATAGACCCATTACACAAGAGTGACTCACTGTACGGCGTATGCATATCTACGCAAATTCGCTGCAGCATGCATCATCAAAATGATGCAAATGCATTCGAAAAGTGCTGTGGATTAAAAGTAATTAATAGTATGTTTAGGCTGTGCACCTTGATATACTGCTACTGGGTAGTTTATGTACCAGCAATGCATGCATATCCTTTAAGCTCAGTCAGAAAAACAGCCCTTTTTTTAGCTTGTTATGCATCTTTTCACTGAGTCCAAGATGGTTTTTACAATACAGTATCTTTATTAGCTTAGAAGTCTACAGTAGGACGAATTTTTCCACACATCCAAGGAACACCATCACATCCTTAGTTTATCACAAACATTCAAATCCACATCAACACTACTCTGGAGCATACTATGGTTATCACCGGACACGAAGAGAAATACAAAATGTATCTGAAGTAACTAAAGCCGTCAGACAAATGTTAGTGTAGTACAAGCCGCAATCTCTCCCTCTGATATGTACTTTGGAGCTAGAAGTATACAGTCTGCACTGCATGAATGGAACTGCGAGTACTTTAATATACTACAGTAGCTTGAGTCACGTGACACACTAGCCCACATGCTGTGATTGACAGGTGCACGACAATCACTCCCGCAATGAGACAAACTCAAATTGATTCTACATCAAAGTTTTATGAATGGATGGTGACGTGTGAGTGGTATCTCGTCCCATCGACCATGAACTAGTATCCTTCCAGGTCAAAATAGAAAAATGAGCTTTTTTTTGTCGCTTCTTTTAAACGTTTTGTGACACCTACTTTCTGGTAACGCATATTTTTACTCATGGCACTAAACCTAGTTTATATGAGATTATTTACCATAAGTGTTTGAGTTAGACGCAGCATGATTACTCTTGCCTAATAGTTAAGACAACAGGATGATGAGTCTGAGCACACTGTCTAGTTTAGTCAGGTCATTTTGAACCATTTCACATTTCTTATATTTTCACATGCATAAATTGCAATAAAACACTCACAAAAATTTGAATGAAAATAATCATTAAGTTTACCTGCAAAAAACATCCATCTTTATTTTCTTGGTTCAAAAGAAACCCATTGTCGATCTAGATATCAAAACGAATGTCACATTCGACTGAGACACAAGGTATAAGAAAGTCTCCTCCCGCCCTGCAGATGGATTCAAACAACATAGGAAAGCATTAAAAGCTTTAAGGAGGTCTTCCGTCGCAAGAGCTTCTTGCCCTAACGCGCCCGACACTATGAGGAGCGGGAGGACGCCTGCTACATCCTGCCCTCTCTTCGTCAGCTCTGTTACACAAGACGCCCCTCAACTTTTCCTGCACCCCGCCCCACCCTCTCATGAGCTGGCTATTTACTGCGTACACAGCTTTCCAACTGAGCCATCGACTTGTTAAGGCTCAATAACCACACAACACCTGGCTCAGTCACACAATAATGGCTACAAGAGTCTGCTTTCTTGTTTACTTATTTACTCGCTGCCTATCGCACATCTCTGTGTCCTTGTTCTTGTTCTTCTGCATTTACACAACCTGTCTGCATTTTCTTGTGCAGGAGTTTATGTGAGCATGAGTGGGTAGACTCAAGGAACCAATACACACATTTCCTCGCCCTTGCTGTGACTTGATGAAGTGGCCCTTTGGTTCGAGACACTATTTGTCCAGGCAGGCTTACTGTCTCTGCTTGCCTGTAATCCATCACGTCCAGCTAGTCGCGGGCCATCCTTACACCTCCTCTCATGGTGACACATATGAAGCTGGTTATTAGCAAAGACACCAGCTGTAATCATCCGGATTAGATGTAGGTGTGATCAGTCTCAACTGACTCGTGGATAGGCTACTCCCATTGATGTCAGAGACTAGTAGCCTCTAGACGACCACATCATTACTGCGATTAGGTTATGGCATATCAGATAGAGTGTCTGTACGACCATCACACGTCTGGAATTTAAATCCTTCGTTTGGAGGTCGAGATAATTGAAGGTATTCATGATTAGGTACTCTGACCGTCGAATTTGGCTATTCTGGCGATGGTTTTGTTTGATTTGCGTTGTTGTTGTTTGGATGTATGTCAGTGAGGCGTATTCGTCAGTCTGGGCCTTTGTGTCACACCATCATGCAAAAAGTCAGTGCGTAAACCTATCTTCCTTTTATAGGAAATTTAGGGTTCGAATAATGTTCACTGTTCCAAGTGCTGTTTTTCTGTACAGTTCTTTATGTACAGTGTCTTGAACAAGACAGATAGAACGGGTAGATATGTTTAGCCAGCACAGGTGTTTTTTGACCAATAACGCTCATTTTTTCTGCTGGTACTGAAACAAAAATGTAAACCTTGCACGAAAAAGACCGATTGACTAGTGGAAAGACTAAACAGCTGTCTTGTCTTTTTTAGACTGTGACAAGCAAGACATCTGCACTATATTTTTGTATTGAGTAGCTTCTCTCGTCTCTTTTCAACAAAGCACCTAGAGCAGCCGACTTAGCTGTGCACCAGAGAGCCTAATGACGTCTAAATCACAGGACTCAGCGACGGCAGTTGTTTTAACGTTCTGCCTGCTTCTCTGTTTCTGGTTTTTACTTTTCACTGCTACTGCCAGTCCAGCGTTTGGACTCTCGTCTCCTCCCTCTACCGAGGCTACAATCCGCACCAACTGTTTCACAGTACCCAGTGTGAAACCCTCCTATGCCTCAGATCTCTTGACAAGTCCATACATCCGGAACTTGCTATTCACTATCTCCTTCTGTGTGTGGATTGTCATTGCAAGTGGACGCCGTCACCTGCACCCGCCCGACCGCTGCTTGGATCATCCTGACCAGGACGAATTCCGTAATGGAGACACAAATGAGAATAGTGGGAGATTTCATGGGAATATGCCACTATGCCCTGAGCTGCCTGACGCTACTCTCATTCAGCAGTTCAAATAGCCAGTGAGCACCTATGTAGATTGTAGCCGCTTCTCCTCTTATGTTACACAAACGATACTTTTGAATAACCGCATGTTTGTGGCTTCGCGGAAGCGCCGGATTTAAAGTTTTCATCATCCACACTGAAGCCGACATACCTTTCTCACGCACTGGAACTAACATTTACGCTGCACTCCTTTAGCTATACACAGGCGTCTGAGCACAAGTCACCCTGACGACTCGACGCTCGACCTATTTCATTGCGCGTCCTCTTTTGAGTCTGTAATAATTGGAGCTAGAAACATATACTCGTACACCACAAAATCCCATATGTTACGTCACACGAGAGTCTGATGTGCTCCGGCAACACAAATTCATTCCACGACGGACCAAATATCAAGGGGAGATGTAAAAAGCCAGAAATTCTAAAGCCGCATAAATGTTCCAAATGTGTTAAGAGTGGACCAGGAATCCTCGATGGGTCTCGTTCGGTATAGCTTTGTTCCTCGCTACCGGAGTCAACTTTGCAAGAAGCTGCGTTTCGCATTCAGCTCCACAAACCACAGCTCATTCTCTCTCTAACATTCATCACGCACTCAGATTGCATGCAACACAGTGTCTGTCTTGGAAAAAAAAGAGAAAAGAAAACAATTTCCACCCACGCGTTTGTGCACAAACATCTTCATGAAAAGTTAACGGGAGCGGGGAGCTGTCCAAGTAGCACACGTTGACCTGGGAGCGTTCCGTCTGTAACAAAGGCGGCTGACTTTTTTCCGGTTCAGGAGGGCAGCGTTAGCTACGGTCTCAGCAGCAGGTGACTGAAGTCGAGTCATGATGTGGTCATGGAGGGGGACGCAGGCCTCGTGGTGTGTGGTGTCCTTTTGTTCGACAACCCTCCTGACAACTGCTGTGAGCGTGACACACATCAGAGACACGCTACACACTGTGTTTTTTCCTTCCCCTCAGCTCAAGTGTCGTTTCATACACCGCCGAGCCCTTCCTGCTGTGAATCCGCAGAATGACAGCAGGCGCATTGATTTGGCTCTCTCCATGAAAGAGCATGGACACTCGCTACTACGAGCCCCAGCAGACCACCACTTATCTATGTATACGTCTTACAGGTACATCCTTGCTGTTACTTTGTCAGTGACATTTCTCTGCATTACCCCCACTCGACAGCACACAGTACAGCCTTCACCTGCACTCCAAATCCTGGGTTTGATGTTCGAAATCTGCATGTCAAACATACCACAAATCAACACCGGCTTGTCACAACATAGAAAAACACAGTAGAAGCCGTTGTTTTCAACTCCACCCTCCTCACAGACTCACAGACGTGTATTTTTGTTTAGATAGGATAATGATGTTCTGTGCATTTAAGGTGAGATTTCCCACCTATCCCAGTGACTTTGTTCAGGATCTTTTCTTTTTAGAAATGATGTGAAACAGCTGATTTCCTGCACACGCTGTAGAGACAATCTACCTCATGACTATGTTTTGACTTGCTGTAGAACACACATCTTAGGTGTCATTAAGTCCACTTTAAAGGAGCAGACACCCAGAGTCTTTCTGCCCAAACATTTGAGGAAACAAGTAGATTTGAGCACTCAGTGTCCCACGAGATCTGCTGGGTCAGCTGTATATATAGCACTCCGATTCGCGCCCTCGGACTTTGTGACAAGTCAAGAGGACTTGTATCATGTGGACACGCGCCAACATTTTCTGCTTTCGTCCATACTAGAATTACCTCATCGCGGCAGAAACTACGCACTATAGAGCTGTAACATCGCGATTACGTGGCAGTTGACCCGTATATCTGTCCATCTGTAGTCTATATGTACTCATATTTTCCTAACCTAACCTCCAGTATATATAACCTAACTGTTTCTGTGATTGCACACATTTTACACACACTTAGTGTCACACATGTAATCAGCCGGTTAAGCAGTTCAGTGCGCCATTTACATAGTTCTGTGAGATCAGGTGCGGTCTATATATTGAAACTTAAATACATCCACACCCTTATAAGATCTATATATGGGTGGATGAAGCTGAGAGAGCGGTGAGTATTCGGGACATCTTACTGAGCATGAAAACAATTTTGTTTCTATTCTCCACTGCGCTCTGTGACTTGTGACAACACTAGAGCAGTTGCAGATTCAGTAGTATATTAGATCTTGCGGATGTAACTTTAATTAATTATATGTTTTTTACAATCTGCATTTGCACTGAGGATGACATGTGTATGAGTCATAGATTGTCTGTTAGATGCTTGTCGGGTAAACATCATGACCACTGCGCGAATGGTCGCTGTATGATACCAACAAGTTCCACAAACGATGGACAACGATATATGTTGTATTATAGTCTCGATCCGTCGGGCGTACGCGTATGCCCACTGGCGCAGATTCTTACTAAACGCCCCTAGCGTGGCAGCAAACTACGACCCACACGCAAGCGTTTTCGCCGGCCACCTATCTTAAACCAGAGAACGTAACGTCACAGTTCTGGTTAGTTTAGACACACTACTGTAGTAAGCTATAGTGCGTAGTGGATGACTCTCCCCCATGAGGAATTCTAAAGTAATGACACCACAACTGTTGGCGCGTCCGTGATACAGCCTTCCGTGAGCACGCGCGCGCACGCCCTCCTCCACGCAGTTGCTTGTTGCCAGAGACACGGACGGATTAAAAAACATGATGACTCTCTCAGAGACGGTAATCAATCTTAGCACATCTGGTGCGTTACTCTCTCACCTCTGACTCGCACACGTGACACACAACACGTGACGTAGTCCTGTATTGTTCCGTATAGATTTAACAAATGGTCACCGTTTACATTTTCATTGTGGGACCCAAACGTCCTGGTCCGGTGTTTCTGCCTTTGATACTCACAATGCTGAATGACACGCTTTTAGTAACTGTATACGTCGTCACCTTGCTCTCCTGCTTTGCTCCGTATAATTGCTCAGCAAACAGCCCTAGAGGGCATTGCCACTATACAAAGTAAATATGAGTCATAATTGCTACGCTTGACACCACGACGATCTTAAAATTGTGGCGTCCTTCGCGCGGCATTTGCTGATATTTCGAGCGGAGGACAGTCTCAATGATCAGACATCTGGCAAATAAATCAGGCAACTTCATCCAGATAGAATAAATGGATATCCATGAATTCATAAACAAGGTTCGCCAATAATGACTCTATAATAAATATCTGTTGTAGACAAAGAAAGAACATATCAGCATTCATGATTGACAAAAACTTTATTTCGGTCAGCACATGCATCGTATAAAACACAAAGTGCTCCTAAACGCCAAGAATCCTACATTTATCAATAAAACAGCATGACTACAGTACCTCATCACTGATCCCACCTCCCAGCCTGCCCACCCGTGTGGTTGACAAGTGTCTTCTGCAAAGTGCATAACAGCAGAACCACTATCTCATGCTTGAAATTGTTCTACAATCATAACTTCCAATAGCAGCTTACATACTATCTCGGGTCATCTACACCACAGCGCAGAAACACAAAAAAATAATAACAGTTAACATACACATGCGCTCTTATCGTTCGATCATTTCCCTATCATCTCCCTTCAGTCGTTAGTGTTCTCAGTGAATACCTTGTCTTTCAGCGTGTTGCTGGGGCCCTCTTACTGTACAATCAGGAGTCAGTTGGGCCACTTGCTCACTTCGCCGGCATCTCCGACAATGTGGCATGTGTTGGCAAGTTTGTCTGCAAAGATAATGTCTTCAGTGATGTAACACCTTCACTCATTTTCCTTTCCTGTCCCCTGGCTGTGCGGCGAGCGCGCGACAAAGCAGACATACATCTCACTGAACTACCTGTTTGCATATCAGCCAGAGGGTCTGCTCACTGCTGCCGGCAAGCCAAGGAGGGGAACTGGGGGGTCTCAGTTTAAGCTTGTAATGAGGCTTAACAAACCTCAACCTCCTACGAGGAAAAAGAAGAGGGTGTATTACTCGAGAGTCCTCAGTGCAACCTGTTATCTGATAATGATTCATAGAGTGTGATGGGAAAGATGAGTGCAACGCGTGCAAACTCTTCTCTGTTTGGCGTTCTCTGGACTTCACATCCGACAAGATGAGAGTCTTGCATAAGTTACTTCAGTTTCATCTAGGCATTGGCCTCACGGTATTTCTTCCTCTTCCGCACAGCGGAGCCACTTTAACAGAGTCATCGCGACACGCATGCCACAAGAATGACTAGTTAGGATATTATGATAGCTGATGTGACCGCTAGCAGAGGAGAGAAAAAAGAAGAAAAAGACACATTGCAATGATCTATATTACAGGTTTTTATGGAACATGCGATTTGATGTCGCCGTCTGAGTGCATCGGAGCACGCGGAGCCCAGTACTATAGGTTCTCTTTCTATGTCTGTTTGTACTCAAGTGATGTTAAAAGTGAGAAGATGGTGGACCGAGCCTTAGACCAACACATTAGTCCCTATGGACCAACAGCTGCATCGTGCCAAAGACCCTGCAGAATATCGAGAACGCAGATGTCTTTCAGCCAAATGTCCAATCACGATTGACTCATTCTGTGGGATGTGTTCAATGTCTACGGATCTCTGGAAGAGCTCGCTAACCTCTATAAAAGCAAGTCCTAAGGTCTGCCATATCTATGCTATCAGACAAACAGATCACGTCTGATTGATGAATCTCAACGTAAGAGGGAGAACAGCCTCGAGGCCCAGAGAGAGAAACTGTGAAAAGAAAAGTGCATAGACTATTACAACATTAGTGATGCTGTTTCATTTGCTAAAATACATTTCTATTCAAATCACATGACAAAACACACTTCTGTACTATATAGTGCTGTTATTTACTTTGTTTATTCTTATAAGTAGATTATGCATTGTACTGATTCCTATTAGTCTCGTAGTGAGCAATGACATGCATTTTGTCTCGGGGTGTGTAACACAATGAGAGTAAAAAAACGTATTTATTTATTAAAATTATTATGGTCTTATTATTATTACATTATTCTTATTATTATCAGTATTACTTAACTACGTCTCTTGAACAATATCACCTCTTATATGCCCGCGTCATACTGTAGACCACATGATGAAGACAGCGAGAATTTTATTATCTGCTAATTAGCTGCACTACTCAATATTTTTGTATGTATGATAGATCAAATCGATGTCGTATGTGAAAGAGATGTTTAGAGTCTTTCAGCTCTTTGTTTTGTTTTCTGTCTCGCATTTCAGCTTTTTCTTGGTTTTCCAGCGAGTGCCACATCCACCACGTTACCTGCAATCAGAAAGCAGCTATCAGTGAAAAACACACTACACAATCCACTAGGGCTGGGACCCAGCCTGGCCAAAATGTTCTACATCCCAATATAAGGTCAGCTTCATATCTCAATATTATCTATATCCCGTATAGCGCATGTCTTTCTGTATACTCAATAAAAGGACTAGTATTGGTCAAGCCTCTTTTCTGGTACATACGTCCCGGTCTGTGTCTGAATTGATACTTCGACAAGTATGTGTTGTGTTTGTTAAGAGCTTATAGGCAACAATGAACATAACATGCAAGGATCAAAACTAAAAACGAACCCGGATGGCGTCCAAATGAAAAAATTGCTAACAAAATATTGAAAATAAGCCATTTTTTCCATACGCGTCTGTGACAATAATATCTCATTCATACTGCCCAGCCACCTTAAAATACACACGTACACACACTCTGTTCATCATCAAAAGCTTGCAGAACAAATCTTAGCGGTAAACATGTAACCTTTAGCACCTAAAGAGCCATTTCTCGTTGCGCTCTCATATGGGGGAGGACAAAACAGAACCAGAAAAAGAAAGCCTAAAATGCCTAGCGCAATGAATGGTCCTGCAAGTTCCACAGACACCGAACAGGCCCCCCCCTTGTAAGGAAAGGCGGCTCTTGTGGCTGGCATGGATCTGGAGGCACTCACACAACTCGCAGAGAAAGGACCATGATTAGGCATGCCGCGCATCATTCGGGACAATGACCGCTCTCACCTACAACCAGCTGCATTAAGTCAGAGGAGCTGTTCAGTGGCAGAATTCGTCACTGTCATGCTCAACAGACGGTTGAGGAGTCTCTGGTCCCCAGGGCCATCAACTCTTCAATACCACACAAGGGGGATGCTACATCAAAATGGCTGCATGTTTACCTTATTGAAATCATTAAATGACTTAATAAAATGTTTCTCATTGATGGGCACCCGCCCCCACAAGAAACAAAATTACTACGTCCTTCCACATTTTTATTCTTCTGGGAACCGCGTATTACCGCTCCAGCAATGGAAGATATCCTCACCTGTATCCGGCCAGCTACTCCACCTGTGGGGAACAGGTGTTGAAGTAATTTCCCCACTTCGACATCCCACTGTTGACAGTTCTGTGTCTGTCTTGCCCAGCACAGTGTTAATTTTGTGGAGTCTTGTGACGTACTGAAGAAAAGCATATGTTTTTGTTGTGCAAACACTTGACCTTGCGAGATAACTAATCCCAAAACATCCTTCTGAAGTACAAATTAAAATGCTTTGGAATTGCTTATCTTCGCTCACCGGGGCCAGGCCGTTTTTTTTTGCTTCTTTACCCCACTCTCTGCCTTGCCCAAACACGCATTGCTGCTACATGTGACAATGCTGTGCCCAATATCTTGTATGGACTAATACAAAGTTAACAATGCGGAATCGTAATTTCACAAATCCTGTGTCACCATTAGATCATATTTTCTGCTTGATGCTCATCTTTCAAAGATGTATACAAACCTTATTGAGGAAACACCTCCACAGGGACGGATCGCATCCTCCTGAAGGAAGAACAAAACAATTGTTCGCGCTTAGCAGGAGTCTCATCAGTGCAGTCAGCCGCCACAATACCACATTTTTAACTATTCTTAAGTATCTTAACCATCCCAAACAAAAAGAGACGCTGTAAACCAGTCACCATATTGGACAGAAGAAGGGGGGGGGGGGGGGGCGGGGGGGGAACACAACAGTCCCAAAAGAGGGAGTCCCCCATCTCAGATCTAGCCATAGTCATGTTGAAATACCATTCCGAGAACCCAACAGTGATAATTACCATCCGTGGAGGTGGAAAACAAAAAACAGACACCGCTAACAGAGAGATAAACTCTTTTTACTTATTGGAATAAACAGAAACATGTCTGTAAACTGTACTCAAGTTTCTCCTGAACCCCACTTTGTTTACCCTTAGTGTTGTCTAAAATCATCTTTATTTCCAAGAAGCGTTAACAGTATCTATTTACTCTTTATCTGCTTATGCATCTCCTCAATGAAATTACATGCATTTTTACACTCAAATGAAATATTCGAAATGTCTTCGTGTATCTAATGTATACACATTTGGTATTTTCTGGTACTATTTGGACTGTGGATATTTAAAATAAGTGCGGTAGGGGTGGCCTCTAGCTCACGACCCGTAATAGCGTGCCGCCCCATGTAGGCTGAGTCCTGTGCAGCGGCACGGGTTTTTTCTCATATCTGACGCTTCTGCTTTGCATCCCCCATCTCTCTTCCCCTTTCTGTCTATCCATGTCAGTTTTTGTCTGGTGCTGTTTTTTTAAAAAATAAAATTTTTTTTTACTTCATCTAATAAAAGTGGGAAAGCCCCAAAAAAATCATCTTTAAACCTTTCAAACACTGTTCTGGTCAAAAATGACCGATTTTACCCATTCCCTGTAACTAAATATGGCATTTTTCACTCAGATTGCTCGACCTATGATATCCGTCCACCAACGGCCATTTTGAAACACATCACAATTTCTTTGTGAACTAATTTCGTGGAATTTTGATGATTCTACATCAACTTGTTCACACTTTTTTCGTTTCTGGTCAAATTTACCAGCACTACGCCACAGGAAAGGAAATGGTAAAGGAGTAATAATTTCATCCAGAGATTGGAACGATCCATGCTCTCCATAACACACACGCCTACAACTTCCTACACTTTCCTTACACTCCACACATAGCATGCCGATACACAGAAACCCAACACACAGCACACACACACCCACACACACACACACACCACCACACCCAAACGGAACAACCCTCACACACACGCCATGTATGTATATGTCGATGTGTAGTAATGTTCAAAAGGGTTTCTTTTTCCAATCAATGTTATAATTAAAATAACTTTTTGTCTTCATCTATTGCGCACATTTATGTAAAATACGAGCAGTTAAAAGTGCTCCGTGGAGCGTCGGTGCCCATCAAATGGACCGCCGAACGTAAATTAAGCGAGCGGGGGGGGGGTGGGTAGCAAAGAAATTGTTTTCCAGTGTTTTTGATCATCAAATCAAAATGCGGCAGCATGGCAACATGCTTTCAAAACAAACTAAAAACCACAGGTGGAAACTCTCTTAAACTCTTCAGGTTCAGCTTCCAACCTTTCCTCAGTTTATTTAGAGTTTGTCCATTACTGAAGAAAAGACTGCTGAAAGGAAAGGGACAGTTTGAAATTTTCTCATGTTATTTGTTTATAGATATTTCAGGTCTGAACTAAATTCTAATACGAGCTCACATATGGTGTAAACTCACTTGGTGACATTTATTTCCTATTTTAGACATATCTATTATACATTGTTAGATCAATCTGAACAAAGCCAAACTGGTGACTACCCCCAGAAATCAATTACTGCTACATGCAAGAGCTCTTCACCTCTTAGACCATAAGTTACACAATCTTGACTTAAAACTCCAGAGGGAAATGGGGTCGTCATGTGCTTTGAAGATAAAGAATTAGTATGTGTGACAACGAAGAGCTCGGTCTCTAAAAAATGGCTCCACCTCTGCCAGCTCCCAGTTAAAAGTATCTGTGGCATAGAGTAAAAATCATACCAGGTCAGGCTTAATTCCCAAACATTCCTCTACAAGAGACCATGCAAACGTTTTTAGTTCTACACATCATGCGCCATAATTGCTCAGCCCCCTGGCTCTACATCTACGTTTTTGTTTTTCTTACGTGAATTTCCAAACTAATTCAGCCAGAATGTCACGATGTGTCTCAAGATCTGCACCTGATACTACAAAAGCACCTTCACAGAGCTCCAGGACAAAACGGATCGCTCCCTGGAGACTGGCGGCTCTTCTTTCCAGAGACAGCTACAATTCTCCTTCTTCTTTTTTTCGCCCCAACAGAGACTCTCTGTCTGTGCTGCCAGGACTCGCCTCGATGTCATTTTAAATTGCAAAGATTTTCTGTTGAAAGGAGATGTTCGGCTCATATTATCAGGGGTGGCATATAACTAGTCATCTCCGGACTTAGTCAAACTACGGTACTTTCTTTTTTTTACCGTTGATAGTTCCATTTTCCTATACTCTTCACCCCACTTACACAATTCGGCGTGGCAATATGTACTTGTTACTGCTCTACCTTTATTTCACCAGCTGTAATCAATTTGAAGACTTCAGATTATTAATATTACTTACTGCTACCAGGCGTATACCATCCAATAAAGAATAATAACATCCTCTGAATGGGCCCTAATGACTGACTTTACTTTGCGTACCTTTTTAACTGGTAAACGTGTGCTTCTTATTGTAATATATTACTTACCGAATATATCAACTTCATGATGAATGGACTGTTATAGTTACCACAAGGCAATTATACAACGCAATTCAAATAGTTCCACGCACACAAGCTGCAACACTATTTCCCTTCTTAATGCTTCCTTATACTTCTACAAACGACATCAGAGTAAACAAATATTAATTTCTACTCCACTGTAATTTTTACTCCACAGAATACTGTACTTTTTACTCCACGACATTTGGTCTGACAGATTTCAGTTACTTGGTACTTTTAAGATACCATTATCTCCATGCAGTATATTTTGAACCATGAATAGTTTGACTTGTCTAGAGATACGTGCATTGTTCTCACTATGACAGCGACAAAATATGATGACTTATTTACAATTACTGCATTGCTGAGACTAAACGACCCAGCGTATAAATGAGTTTAAAAACGAGTACATTAAACATATACAGCCCTTGGAAAGCAACCTGCACATGTAATGCATGCAGTAATATTACTCATAGTAGTAAAACACGTGGCGACGAACCTTTCTGCACAAATTGAGTACACTTCCTGTATTATACCTCTATCTACCAGAGTTTTCTACGGTGGTATTAACACTTAATACAAGGTCTGAATACCTCTTCACTGCAAACGGGCCACAAGCTCGGCCAAAGAAACTTGTCCTCCTTTTTTGGCACCTTTACTTGTTTTGACCCGGAAGGATGATGAGCGCTGCTACCACCAGCACGCCTGAGTGCTCAGTGGGGATAGCGGGGTATATAGAGGGGGCTCTGACAGGGGTGAGGATGGTCTTTGTCAGCAACTTCAGAGATACTGGCACCTCTCTCGGATGGATCAGCGTCGATTAGGGCTTTCGCCCCGTGGCCGGTTTATGTGGCTTCATCACTCGGACATAACCTCTTTTGTTTAGACAAGAGGGGTAGGCAGGCCGTTTTTCCTCCCCCTTCCCCTCTCTCCTCTCCCTCATCACAGTCGTGTAAACCTCCATAAGGGCTGAGTAGACCACAGTACACTTTGACTACCACCAGCCCTTAAACCTTCCGCCCTCAGTATACGTACAGTAAGAGGACTCCACTTCATACATTTTTTTTTTCGCGTGCTGAGAGCCTCACGTTTTCGCGCTCAACCTTTCACACCAATGAAACAGACGAGTCTAACCGACCACAGGTTCTCACATCCTCGTGATGGACGCCTCGAACATCAGACGTCATACCTTAAGCATAACTGTTTTTTTACCTACTTCATAGAGGAGTTCAATCTGTGACTCCGATCAATACCATCGTTATCTTTCTCATGAAAGGACTTTTGATCAAAATAATGACAGAAATTAAGTGTGGTTTTGGTTTGGGTTGCAGTTGTGGGATGGAGCTAGTACACCTCTCAACAAACTTCGTCTAAAGTACAATTTTGAGGTAATTCACTGATATTTCCCATTTAATGCTACTTTAACTCTCACTTCCATTACAATTTGGAGGCAAATAGTGTACTCTCTACTCCACTTGACATTTTAATCTCGACAGCTTTAGTTACTTTGCAAGTCAGATTATGTTTCCAATACTAATAAAATTTTGATAAATAATTGTTACCTGGCGTAAACATAGTACAATCTATTAAACATACTAGTTTCATTACATAATGATTCAATTTTTCTTAATACATATACAGCATGGTCCGCAGTGTAAATCAACATCCGAAAATTGTTTGAATTACAGGTTTAGTTAAACTCGCGACATAACACAGCTAATAATCTCATTTGACTTGACAAAATAATGTATAAAACAGAGCAGCAACTCTAGTCACGTTGTTGAAACTGCCTTTCTCCTCAACATTTTGTATGAACCAGATAGTTATCTGTTTGTGTATCAACATTCATTGGCCCTCACGTGACAGAGAGGACTGAGACGCATTTTATGCAAAAAGCTCAGATTAGGAAACACGTGGTGGGCTTACTTCTCGCCTCCGCTCCTCAGTGCACTGTGTTTGCCCCTTTGCCCTCAGTCATTTATCCCTCCTCGATACCCATGTACCACACCACCAACACACAGACCACACCCACACACATCACACACACGACACAGCGACCATTCAACACCGCTGCTCGCAAACCTGGATTGTTCAGAAAATTACAACAAAGGCCTTTGCCTGTAAACAAAGCACATTTACTCCAGCCAGACTACGGTTTACTTTCAAGAAGTCTACTTCGTCCATGTCTCGTTTTCAGGTTTTTGCTCAGGTAACGTTTTTCTTAACATAAAGTATCCAGATAGATCAAAATGTCTTCTTACAAAGTAAAGTCTTGTTCTATTCTTTTGCATTATAGAATTATAAATACTGATGAATCAATGTTAGTGGCCGGTCAGAGAAGCTTTAACTCAGTGATGGAAGAAGTATTAGATTTGTTACACAATTAAAGTATCCCTACCACACTAAAAATACTCAAATCTTACGTATAAACGTCAGAAGTATAGCTTAGCATTAGCAAAGTAATACTGTACTCATATGCATATCAATCATCACCCGAATATATATATGAGGTCATTGGATTGGTACTTAATGGTTAGCTTTAATCAATAAAACCGCTTGTGCTTATAGTTTGTAATAATCTGATCTACAAGTACACTAATGTCTGGAGTAAAAAGTAGAATATATTCCTCCAAAAGGTAGAAAGGAGAAGTATCAGAAAAATTGAAAGACTCAATAGACAATGCCCCTCAAAATTGTCTGACTGCCAGTACTTGAGTAAATGTACTTTGTTCGGCGCCTGGGTAGCTTCAATTGGCGGGCGTCTGGCCATACGTAGAGGTTTACACTCCTGACGCAGCGTCAGGCGTCTCACTCCGACACCTGTGCCACTTCGTTGCTGTATGTCATTCCCCCCTCTCCACTCCTCCCTATCATGTCTTCAGCTGTCCCATAAACAATAAAGTCCTCTCAAATTCAACCAAAAAATAAAAAAAAATAAAAAAAACCGTCCTTATTTCATTCCCCCACTGCGTTCTTTAACCTATCTTTAGAAGTGACGTTCTTTTAGTTCCGACCCGCTCAAAGGGTCCAAAATGAAATCTGAGGGGTCATGAGATTATTAATGATAGAGGAATATATATATAGCACGACTCAAAGTTTGGGGTGCCACTATAATTTTCCATTTCAGACAGATACCAGCTGAGATCAGTTGCATTCTTTTTTAATCAGGCATCATTTTCCAGATTAAATTAGTTAGGTTTCCCTGCGCTGTTGCGACAGAAAGGCTGAAGAAACACTTGATCCAGCACTTTGGTCTAAACCTCCATCCATCTTCTTCCCGCTTATCCGTGTAACGGTCGTTCTTTCCGTAGGGTAAGCAGCTCCAGCAGGGACCCACACTCCTTTCCGTGAGCCACATAACAGCACGTACTGGGGCGATCCGAGCGTCCAGGCAGGTGTGAGATATAATCCTCCACCTATCCTGGTCTTCCCGATGCCTCTCCCAGCTGTGACGTGCCTGAAACATCCTCCCTAGGGAGGCGCCCAGGTGCATCCTTACCAGATGCCCGAACCACCTCAACTGGCTCCTTTCGACGCGAAGAGCAGCGGCTCTAACTCCGAGCTCCTCACGGATACTGAGCTTCTCACCCTATCTCTAAGGAGACGCCAGCCACCCTCCTTAGAAACCCTATTCCTGCGCATGTACCCTGGATCCGTCTTTTTCTGGTCGGTCATGACCCAGCCGCTCATGACCAGAGGTGAGGGTAATGTGTCATATTTTTTTTGTTTTAAAACCGTCATACCCAATTCAAATGGTACAGCTTCCGCATATACATGACACTCTTGGGGTGTACTGACACTTGAAAGTCATCTGTGTGGGTTGTTCGTGTGTATTTGAGAGTGTCTGTATTCTTTGTAGTTTCTTTGTGCTTTTTTTCGTTTTGCACTTTTTCAAATGGAAATAAAAAACGCACAACATATCTGTAGAAAACAACAAAATCCTTTTTGAGTCCTTTTGGCTTCTGGATGTCTCTTCGCTAGTACGCTGCAGACATTTTGCTACTCCTATGTCGTCTGTCACCTGTCAGAATGTTTTACATCAGTATATGCTAATCTTTTTACAGAGGCAATGACTGGATAGAAAACATGCTACGCATCTGTACCTCTGTCAGAAATGCCTAGAATCACCCTGAAACACTGTAACAAACTTGAGAATGTCTACCTTTCCATATCATGCACAGTCCCACACGCCCCTGAGTGTCAAAGTAGATGGGAGCTGTACCACATTTACTTTGGCTATGACGTTTAGACCAAAAGCCATGATTTCCAAGCCGAAGGTTTTCTAGTCCTTTTCTTCTCCCACTACTCTGTCTACACAGTCAAGAACAACTTTGCTTATTTAGCACATAATGTAATCTAAAACGTCTGCTGCCCTGATTAAACAAACATGAACTGGATCTCGTCGGTATCCCTGGTCTGCTAATGGAGCTGGAAATGGAAATCTTCTAAGCTGACCAAACTTTTTGACTAGTAGTGTAATATATCGTAATGTTTAGACGTTCTCATTGTTTTGTGAATTGGATATTTGACTCTTTGGATTTGCACAGTTATCTTAAATTCATTCGAAAGGATAGAGCGAAATGATCCAGGCCTCAAGAAACTCCGCAGACATCTGAGACACGACAATAGGGGCTCACTGCAAACAACTGCGGTTTGATAGTTTGACTATTTACTGTTTCACTACAGCGGTCTATGTTTTGTGTTGTTTTATAGTAAATCTTATCTTGTGCAGTACCAGTAATCTCCACTGGTAGACAACACGTAAGTGGAGTAATATGTAAACATTCGCCTACTTGTAGTGGAAGTAGGTAAGAAAGTAACACAAAATGGGGTAAATGACCAAAAACAAGTCTCAAATGTATCTAAAGCTTATCATCTCGCGGGAGTGATGAGCGGTAATCTGTCGGTGTGGTCTTGCACTCTCAAGTACCAATAGATCAAACTTTTTGGGACTCTTCAAGGATTGTTGCCACAGAGAGGGGCGGCGGACTGGGGGGAAAGGCTGAGTACCCGGTCCTTCATGTACGAGGCCCAAAAGATGCGGAATGAATAGCTGTGTATGTGGGGAGGGGACCCCTATATAAAATTCTCTTTCTACAGGGCCAGAATCTTTGTGCTACACCCCTGGCCTACAGTACATCCATTCGTTCAATAGTCAAGGCGGCTTTTAATCAGTGGGGTCATACGGCTCAATCAACCATCACCATACCTTATTTGGCCGATAGATTGTGACTGTTCAACTTTATTTAGATAAAGTAAAGGTTTCCACGCACTGAGTTCTGTTTACTCCTTTCACTTGACCTTCTGCCTTAACTCCACACACTGCAGAATGAGGTTTGGCATTTGAAGAAGGTTTTTAACCAAACATTTTACATTTGGGTTGGCCATATTGAGACAGCGTGATCAGATCTACACATGGCACGCCTCCCACCGACATAGGAGCAGCGAAACAGGTTACACGCATCAATAAGTGTACGTCCTTCACATGCATCAAACCAAGCTTATCAGTCCACCACAGCAGGCAGTAGGGGGCACGAAGTCCCAAACTTCTTCTAACACATCCTCCTGACATGTTTGTCTCAAAAGGTGTGCTCCTTTCCCTCTCATTCACACCAAATGCTTGGAAGTGGCTCTGTGCACGAACTAGAAATCATATTTAAACAGACTCCTTTGTATTTTTCCTTCAAACAACAGTCCTCTTTTTTAATCTTAGGCCTGCTGTGATCTTACTGATTGAATATGGGGGTATCCAACATGACTAAGAGGTCGTAAGTAAAAGCATAACTTTAATACTATTTGTTAAAGAGTGACATTTTTTTTAGTTTATAGGACGCAAATCTGAGTATTACTGAAGTATAGCCTCTATTCCTGTGGTAGCATCTTGCTTTATAAACCCATGTCTAACACTAACATCCTAATGAAATATGTCACTTTAACATTTGTGTACCAGCTTTATGCAAATAGCAAATAGGAGACATCCCCAAGGAGAAAATCGCGTAATCTAACTTTATTTGCTCAGGGTTATGAAGAAATTCCACATAGTTATGTTGTTTTTTTGCACATATACTAAATTATGCACAGTATCAAGCCTTTTCGTTACCGTGCTGTATTGTAATAGATATTATAGCTTTCTTAATTCTGTCTATAGGCTTAGTATACAGTTATCGCGAGCTTATGCCCTAAAAACTGCATAAGACTTGATGACTTTTCCCGGTAAATCGCCAAAACCGCTTTATGTGTTCTGCTTTAACAGGTGTCTCATCAATAATAGACTGTTAACAATTGTACTCAAAGTCCACAGCACCACGCTCCCCTGAAGCATTCTTCCAATAAATCACATGGCTTTGTCAAACTCCAGACTTTCTGGTGGGCAGGCTTTAAGGCTGCAAGAAGATAATTTCCCTTTCTCTGCAGTTGACCATGTTTCCACATGTGTTTAATTGAAATACGTATTCTGTGAATGCCAGTGCAAGAAAATCATTTCTATAGGTTAGTTCGTAACAGGAACTACCAATTCATGAATGATGCTTTCTCTGAGGCTTCTTAACTACACAGCACTTCCACACATCCTTCCCTGTTAGGTTGTTTTCGTTCTTTTATAGTAAACCTTCTTGTGGAGCTAACCAGTAATTTCCAGCTGTCTAGTAAACGAGTGTAGATAAAAACGTACACATCCTTCTAAACTGTATGGGAGCTATAAGTTAGAAGTAACACAAAATTTGTTACTAGATGGCACGACAACATAACACCTCCTGTTTCACCTGCATTTCTGCCTTGTTTTAAAGCTAGATGTCTAGACCTCTTTTGAACTTCTAATCATTAAAGAATATTCCCATCAATGGCCGTTAAAAGCCACACAAATTCCACCATTGTGTTACTCGAAAAAAAGCTATACTCGTCAGCCACTCTGTCCCCGTCTCCTGAGCCTGTACTGTGGCAGCTCAGCCCGTTCGCCTGAGCCCATTGGCTCCTACTGAGACGTAGTCTTTAAGAACGGGGTCACAAAATACATCTTTCTTTAATTTTTTTAAAAAAAGCTCAGGGATGTTTACTAAAACAGGTGATTTCAGTTGCGTAGTTTTTTAGCAAAGGTTACTTACAGTACCGAACAAATAGTTATTTTTTGGGACTATTTTCGGGCGGATTACTCCACCTTTGTTGGACGTATTGTGGCACGCGTGTAAACTGTGGTCGCAAACAATCTACAACTGTGGTGTTTATGTACTGAGAAACATTTTCACCCGTGCAACAGCTGTGGCTCATCTGATGTTTACATTTATAGTTTTTTGGACATCTGGAAAACATAAAAAATAAAGCCTCCCCACACACAACCGCGTCCGCACAAGCTCGCACGCCCGCACACGTCATATCAACTAAAATTTCCAACATTCGCAATGTTGAAATACCTTATTGATATGAACGTTTCGTCGTGTGATCTTATGAATAGTATGTAGTAATTAAAAACAAAATGTTTTGGACACCAATGAAGCTCTATGGCCAGAGTAATATAGATCACTTGCTCTTTTGTTTACACTCCCACTTCGTGATTAAAAAAATATAAAAAAATACAAAGTATCACAGCCTCATTAAACTGTATCTGCTGCAATGTAGACTTACCTAGCGGCTATTTCCACTGGGTACACACATGTTCCCCTCCACTGTTCACCAACCATTTGGTCCCCCCAACGTCCAAATTTCAAATTTTGATATTATTTTTTTTATAGGTCTCGTTGAATTCGGTCCACTATTTGACGAATAAAGAGCAAGACATCTTGTCTTCTTATACCCTCGTTTAGTACCATTCTTCGACAGACATTTCATTTTGTTCACTTACTTATTTCCTGGATTCTGTATCACTCATAGTTCCTATAATGTATTAGAAATGCCAGAAAATGTGATTGCAAATCGGAAAACATGTTCTGGCGAGGCCCCCCTCTTTTGTGTCGCGTCCCCCCCCCCACTGCTCAACCACCAACGTTACAACCCTTGCACGTACAGGTGACAGTTTTTGACACGATAGATCAATTGTACTTAAACAATGTCCAGAATTACGAAGCCAAAGCTATATCTGTGCCTTCTTCTATCTTTTAGTTCTCCAGTGCGTCTTGTTCAAAGATGATCTTTGTTTGGGGTTCTCATGCTAAAAAGTTTGCACCTCCACAGATAATTTTTTATCCTGCATGAACCTGCTGCACTAACGAAAGAACCAGAACGATTAATCATCTTCGTGCGTGCTACTTCGTACTCTCCGCTACGGGCATGTAGTTAGCGTGGATTACCATATTATAGACATAGTCTTAGAACGCCACCAGGAAGAATGAATTGAAGGAACAAGAAGAATGGTTTGACTGGACCATTGCGCGCCTAGACGACCCCAAACAAATGCCTGGCTCTGAGAGAGACGATAGCATAGATGCAGCCTTCTTTTTGCGGGGGTTGAGCGGGGGATACAAGGCTTTTATCTTTACAACGCTCACCGGTGACATTAGAACTGTGTTAACATCTTGATGGACGACCGCGTATCGTATCTGACTACACACATCCATCCATGCCATCATCCATCAAATTTTAGCATGAACATAAACTTGCTCTTGACTTAGCAGATGTGCAAATCCCACCCCCTCACCCTCGGTCGCAGGTATTCGCCTTTGATCACGACCTAGGCAACATGCCCCTCAATCTCAGCTGTACAGGCACGCAACCCCCTCTCTCCGTGTTTGTTTGGCTATGCTCCTTCTGGATGTCTATACACCCCAGCGCTGATAGACTCCCTGCAAGGTTCTGCCGCAGAATACAATGTACTCAACTAACTGTTGGGAAAAAAACCAAGGACCAGGAAGACACAGTCCATGTTCGACAAAATATAACTTCATGCGTGGAGATAGTGGGCGAATCCTGTGAATAAGCTTTCTCGCATTCTACTGATAATCCATATCAAGGTCGTCGTCTCTGAACTGAAAATTAGAGGCGATTTTACGGGATGAAAAGCGCTTTACTAGCACCTACACACATTGGGGCTTTACCAACATTATTTCAAAACAGACTAGGGGGATGCCGTTAAAGTCACACGGTAGATTTGGATCTGATACTGATACTTCCTCATGAGAGCTCTTTTTGTGCTTATCTCGAACAGGTGAAAATGCACTTCTCTTTTTCCTTTTGTCTGTACGGTCTTGTCAAACGCCATTTCAATACATCGCTTTTCACTATAACCAAACTCTAGTAAACGAACTATCTAAGTGCACAGTTGTCCAGTTGTCCTACCAGAACTGGAGAGTGCAGTAGGAGATGAAAAGGAGGTACAAGATATAACTCTGGTTTCATGCTTTAAGTTTTTGTAAAGTTTTGTATGAGTTCCTTCTTATGAAAAACTGATCACGGATCATTTCATAAAAATTCAACTCATTCTTCGCAGTAACAGTGTAAGGTATATTTATATGTAAGGATATTAAAAAAAAAAAACATACTCGCAAGGACAAGACAACATCTATTAGTTTTTTGAAACAGCACATCTTGTGACACACCGCCGTCACAAGATATAACCTATCATAAAGTGTTCTGCTTTTTATGTACTTCTATGTCTTCGGTTTACCAAAGCCTATTTTCTCATTCAACCAAACATATGTGGAATAATCGTCTGCATCTGCCTACAGCAAGGATGACTTATTAATCAATTATCCCTCAAATATTTTATAAAAACTATTGTTTTAATTTTGAGTTCTCACAATTTTTTACATTATTCAAATAGCCTATATAAAATTAAAACAATCAAAATCCTGACACCTCCTGGATGCAACCACTGTTACTTAAAGGAATACTTCGACATTTTCTTTGAAAAAGCATTCAAAGCAGTTCATTTTCTTACAGAGAGTTAGATGAGAAGAGTCATAACCACTCTCATGTCCTGTCAGCCAGTAAATATAAAGCTACGGCTAGCTCAGAATAATAATGGGGGTGGGGAACAGCTATCCTGTTCTGTCCAAAGGGTAACACAATCCCTACCACTGTCTAAAAAGCTCACTAATTAACCTCGGCACACACCAGTGAGACTATCATACAGACATCGTCCGTTATGCGGGCCCGCGCCTGGTATCTGCCACCTTAGGGCACGCGCGCCCTATACAGAGGCTCAGCTCCCTTGACGCAGTTGGCCTTGCCTATCTGGACAACCCAAATTCTGGGCAGGCGGCGAGCTCCATCACATCTCGTTATATAGAGTTTGATGGGCGGGCTTAACTAATGAGGCAGAGTTGTGACGGTTCATGGATGCAACTTAAGAAGAACCGTTTTTGCGTGAATTCCCTCTACTTGAAAACAAGGAAGATGGCTGCTGCGGCTGGCGACACAGGGCGGGTCTTTCGTATCGGCTTTATACTCTGGGAACACTTGGAGTTAAGCACTCGCAGTCATTTCTTAAAAAGCGAAGATCGTGTTCGGACCAGTTTGCAACCGGCTACTGCAAAGTTTAATCCTACACTAGCCTTTCGGCTCTGGTTTGGCTATGAGTGCAGAGGGACATTTGAAAGACAACCGTGGACCTAATAATTCCCGCCACGCTCGGAGTGAGCCCTGGCCCATGGTGGAGCTTCCGCAGACCCTACACTTGATGTGGGTCTGGCTTGTCGGCTAGGAACTTTTTTTTTTTTCTATCTCTAAAAAGTGAAGCAACGGCGCTCGGAATGATTGTTCGAGGCAACACGTGTTTTTTGGTCCTGTTGTTTTTATGAAATGGGATCAATCAAAAAAAAGTAAAAGGACCGTAACAATAATTGTGATCTTAGATAAGATCAAAATGTATGTCAGCCTGGCTGCAAGCATATTTAGAACGTTTTTAATTTAATTGTAATTTTAAACACACCATTCATCATTTACTGAATGGCTGCTCATAGGAGTTGTTCAACAGAGCACTGCACGCGTAGACACTTTAACTACCTCGACGAGTTTATGAATTCTCCCCCCATTCCACCAAAGTGCACTCCTTCCCCGGGGGGATCTTACTACTGGCTCCTGACTTCATATTGGCCACCTACATACATTCTCTCCCCCACCGCCACCCCGTCCACCCTTTCTCTCCAGGAGCAGCCTCGCTTCTCTTCTCGCCCAGCGCTCGTCCCCTCACCAGCGCAAAATCTCCCCACCAGCAACCCCCACCCTCCAGCCCCCCCCCCTCTTCTCTCCCGAACAGAAGCCCTTCTCTGCACCCCCCCGTCACCTCTCACCCTCTCCCCTCTGGCGTCTTCTCCAAAACAAAAACGACGTCCCCCCCTCTCTCCCCCGCCACCCACCCCCAATCCACCCCCCACCTCCCCCCCCACCTCCGCCTTCCACCCCTCCCCCCCCCCCGCCCGCCTCTCCCGCCATCAAAACAACCCCCTTCTCCCGCCTCCTCCTCACCACCCCCCCACAGTCTCCCCTCCCGACCACAAATCCGGTTCTCCCCCCCACCATACCTCCCGTAACCACGACCCCAGATCCCCCCCCCACCTCCAACACTCCCCCCCCCCTCCCTCCCCCAGTCCACCCCCCCCCCCCTCACTCAACCCCCCACCCCCATGCCCCCACCCCGACGTCCTCCCTCCCCCCCCCCCCCTCCCTCCCGACCCCCACCCCCCCCCCCAACCTCCCCCCCACCACTACCCGCCTCAAACTTCCCCACCAACAAACCCCCCCCCAGCCCCCCCTCCCACGTCCACCCCACCCACTCCCCTCTCCTCACCCCCCCCCCCTCTCCCACCCCCCACGCCACCTCGTCTACCCCTCCCCAACCAACCCGCCTCCCCCCCCACCCAACCGCCTACCCCGCCCCCATCCGCAATCTCCCTCTCGCCACCTCCCTCCCTCACACAGCCTCCCCACCCCACGCCCCCCCACCCCCCCCCCCCCGCCCAACCCCACCTTTTTTCCCACGCGCACCACCACCCCCCCCCCGCCCTCCCAGCCCTCCCCCAAAGAACACAAAACGCCCCCCCCCCCCTCCCCCACCACCTCCCCCCCCCATCTCACACCCCCATACACCCCCACCAACCCACAACCTCGCCGGGGCCACCAACCCTCCTCTCAACCTTCTCCTCACCCACGCCCCTCCCCCCCCCCCCCCCCCCCCTTACCTCCACCTCCACTCTTCCTCCCCCCCCACCCCACC